>NC_048574.1:58517786-58820967 GCF_013265735.2 Oncorhynchus mykiss | reverse complement strand
CCCAAGGCAAGTGGAGCACATCAAGTGTGTCCTTGGCCAATATCTTATTTCCACAGGAGCAGATTCGTGCCGGGAGCTTCTACTCGTTTGGGTTGGGAGATGCTTTTTTTCACCATAGCTTGGATGCTATGTTTTAAGCTGTCAGAAAAAAACTAGCATGGTAGGCTAGTCTGATAACTAGCGATTAGCGTGGGTTATTTCCGACGGTGGCACTCGGTGAGATGGCCGAATACCGTTTCCGAAAGGACAGGTTAGAAAAGATAGCTTGGTGTAGCTAGTAAAAACGTCTATTTTTAAAGTAAAAAAAAACTAAAGCCAGCTGGCATGGTGGCTAGCTTACCGACGACTAGTCACTGTTTGGATACAGCTAACTTGGTCGTGAACGAATTAGTTCCTACCTCAAACAATATTTCTCTAGCTATGTTGAAGGGAAAGGAAAATAGTCACCACCGCACAATCATGAGAATAGTGCCCGACGAGCGAGTTGTAGCTCACGTCTGTGGACAGTTTAGCTATATCAGGAAAATGCAGTCGTGTCAAGGTAAGCTCTATGGTGAAAAGCGAGAAGAGGTGTTTGAATTACTTATAGAAGCTGCATTTGGCCCTTTATAGGGTAGGAAGGACATCCTTCCCCAAAGCACACGTCTCGACATCCAACCAATCATGGCTGGCGTATTGTAGTAAGGCTTCTGATGAATACGTTGTGTAATAAGTGAAATACCAAAACGAATACTTGAAAGAGATCCCATTTCATGAAGCTCCTGACAAACCGTTCTTATGCTCACAGAAGCAGGTTGGAACTTGGTAGTGAGTGTTGAAGCCGATGGCAGACGATTTTTACTCACTATGCTTTTGCACTCGGCGGTCCCGTTCTGTGAGCTTGTGTGGCCTACCACTTTGTGGCTGAGCCATTGTTGCTCCTAGATGTTTCCACTTTACACGTAAAAGCACTTAACAGCTAACCGGAATAGCTCTAGCAGGGCAGAAATTTGACGAACTGACTTGTTTCGAAAGGTGGCATCCTATGACGGTGCCACGTTGAAAGTCACTAAGCTCTTCAGTACAGGACATTCTACTGCCAATGTTTGTCTATAGAGATTGCATTGCTGTGTTCTCGATTTTATACATTGCTGTGTTCTCGATTTTATACACCTGTCAGCAAGCGGTGTGGCTGAAACAGACAAAACCATTCATTTGAAGGGGTGTCCAGACACTTTTGGTCATGCAGTATACGTTGACGGGTGGTGGTGGAGCCATTGGAAGAATACAATCTGAATGGAAGCGGTCAAACTTCCTTTGTCTCACACGCTTTATAATGTGTTGCCAATAGATTCATATAAAACTATTATTGGGAAACTAAATTATCAGCCCACTGTGTACAGACGTTAATTCAACATCTTTTTCACAATGTTGATTCAACCAGTGTGTGTCCAGTGTGGAGCCAAATTAATCAAATGTCTTAGACTTAAATGAACTGCTTGAGAAAGAGAATTGTGGCATTACATTATATGGTCCATATTTATCAAATTACTAAATTGTTTTTTGAATAACCATCTTGTGACAAATAGGACACTCCCTAGTGTAGATAAGATGTTGACTATGTTACTGTAGGTAGACTATGTTACAAATGCATGGATGACTCATGAGCTTATAATGTTCTGAACTTGAATGAAACTGACTCACCCCTTAATTAAAGAAGATACATTGACAGCAGCACCTTTGTACTTGTGACTGATCTTGACGGGCCGGATTCCATTAAATTCACCAACACCCCAAAATTATATTATTTCAAAAACAACATTACAACTGCACATTAATTGTGCATTGTAAAACCATTTATTTTAGAATATTTCTAAATGGTCTATCTACACTGAGCATACAAAACATGAACACCTACTCTTTCCATGCCATACTGACCAGGTGAATCCAGCTGAAAGCTATGATCCCTTATTGATGTAACTTCCAATCAGTGTAGATGAAGGGTAGGAGACAAGAAGGCTAGGCGTCCCGCTAGCAGGACACCTGTCGACAACATCCGGTGAAATTGGAGGGCCCGCAATTCAAATAAATAATCGTAATATTAAACATTTATGATCATACAACGGATTTGGTCAACAGGTGTCCTGCTGATTAAATAATCACATACTTTTTGAAAATATTCCTCTGTTTGCAATGCAAACGGTCCCAGCTACAACATGCATGGCTGTTTTGTTAGATAAAATCCTTCTTTAATCAAATGCCAAAAAGTCTGTTTAGTTGGCGCCATCGATTTCAGTATTCAACTTGCAGACAAAGGCATCCAAAAAGCTACCGCTAAACTTTGTTAAAACAAGTTAAACTAAATGTTTATTTAGTCCTCAGGTACCCTAAAATGTAAATAAACTGTGATATTTCATATGGAAAGAAATATGTTCAATATAAAAGTAAAATGAGCAAGTGTGCGTCCTCTTCGTCGCTTGCAAACAGACTGATTTCCAACTTTGACTCTCAGCAAAAACTCCAAATTCTTCCTCGTTTGGGAAGAAACAAGCCTGAAACCTTGAACAAAGACTGTTGACATCTAGTTGAAGCCCTAGGAATTGCAATCTGGGAGCTGGAATTGCATGGGACCCATAGCTCTCCATGATAAGAGCTTGGGATCTCCCCCCAAAAAATGCTGGTAATGTTTTCTTTGGATTTTGTCCTACCATATCAATTGTGTTATAGTCTCATACATTATTTTAACATTTCTACAAACTTCAAAGTGTTTTCTATCCAATGCTACCAATTATATGCATAACAGGCAGTTTACTTTGGGCACGTCAGTCAGGCGGAAATTGAGAAAAATAGACACTATCCTGAATAAATTTTAAAGAAGGATTGTTAAGCCTTAAGACAATTTACACAATATTAGGAATGTGTTCCTGGTGTTTCATATGCTCAGTGTATATCTCCATTTAATCACAATATAAGGCCTAGATGTCACACCATTTGATAGCCTATAGCCTACACTATAGTAGACTATAGCCTACCATGTCCAATTATTTGAATTTCCCTCAGGTGTTTCCCTCAGGTGGACTCATCTACACAATCTACACACAAGTAGAAACAATGGAAACAGAATGCACACTTTGTAATTATGGGGTATTGTGTGTAGATTGATTCTTTTTTTAAATCCATTTTAGAATAAGGCTGTAACGTAACAAAGTAAGAAAAAAGTCAAGGGGTCTGAATACTTTCTGAATAAACTGTATATCACCATTACCCTTCAGAAGGCTGCATAGTGTACCCTATGTACAATTAAAAAGGTACCCTTCAGTAGGCTACATAGTGCACCCTATGTACAATTAATCCATCAAATTGGCACACGCCCAAGCTTGGAAAATTATATTCTGTCAGAAAAAAACATTACAACTGCACATGAATTGTAAATTAAATCGAATATGTCTAATTGGGCAGACGTGATACAAAATATTTTAAAATACTGCAATAATACCTAAACTGCAAAAATACATTATTGCCTTTCTCTTGCCTTTCAAGGATGATGAAAAAAAACATCTAAATAAAACACGTTTTTTTGTTTGTATTTTTTTTTACCAGATCTAATGTGTTGTATTCTTCTACTTTAATTTCAGATTTCCACAATCTTCAACGTGTTTCCTTTCAAATGTTATCAAGAATATGCATATCCTTGCTCCAGGTCCTGAGCTACAGCCAGTTAGATTTGGGTTGTCACGAAAATTGAAAAAAAAGGGTCCAATCCTTTAAAACATACAATCTACTTGAAGTGATGTCGCTCAAAATTGACATTACATTCAGTTATCTAGCAGACACTCCCATCCTGAGCAACCCAAAGGAGCTACCAATGGCACAACGACAGATCTCTCACCAAGTCAAATCGGGGACCCGAACCAGCAACCTTTCGGCCACCGTCCCAAACTCACAACATCCAGACACTAACCATCCAAGATCCCCCCCACAGTTCCCCCGAGAGCTGCCCCTCAACCATCCGAGACCCTACCACAGCCCCCCCCCCCCCCCAAATCCGATGCCGTTTAGGACTTTATAGGTGAGGTAGGGAATGTTATAGTCAATTATTTGAGGAACAGGAGATCAACAAGGATAGGGGTGATGTGGGCAGACTTTGCTGTTTGTGTCAGAATCCTTGCGGAACTAATTTGGATGAGCTGTAATTTACAGGCAGGTGTCCAAGTACTGTGTTCCCATAATCAATTCTGGAGAAAATGAATATATGGATTAGCTTTTCTGCGTCAGAATTGATAAGAGAGGATCTTAGCTGGTAGATGTTGTTCAGGTGAAATAATATTTTTTTACAGACCGGACTAATGTGGCCATTGAAGGAGAGATACGGAGTGGGGCTAAGATTGGAAGATACAGTGTTCTGTAGGATGGTGTTGATTTTTAATCTTTCAAACTCGGCCAATCTGTAGGGTGAGGAGGTGACTGATAGTGAAAAAAGTAAGGTCCTGGGATTTCCTTGGGTTAAATTGTGCCTGGCGAAAACCAAACACTGCATTCCACAGTAAGAACCTCATACCAACGGTCAAGCATGGTGGTGGAAGTGGGATGGTTTGTGGATGCTTTGCTGCCTCAGGACCTGGACGACATGCCTTAATAGAAGGATCCATGAATTCTGCTCTATATCAGAGTTTTCTACAGGAGAATGTCAGGCCATCCATCCTGTGAGCTGAAGAGCAGCTCGGTCATGCAGCAAGACAATGATCCAAAACAATCAAGTCTACATGAAAATGGTTAAAAAGCAACACATTTGAAGTTTTGGAATGACCTAGTCAAAGTCCAGACCTAATCCCAATTGAGATGTTGTGGCAGGACTTGAAACGAGAAGTTCATACTTGAAAACCCACAAATGTCGCTGAGTTACAGCAGTTCTGCACAGAAGAGTGGGCCAAAATTCCTCCAGAGTGATGTGAGAGACTGATCAACAACTATAGGAAGTATTTGGTTAGAGTCATTGCAGCTAAATGTGCCACAACCAGTTTTTGAGTGTAAGGGGGCAATTACTTTTTAACTTAACACAGGGGCACTCAGGTTCACTTTTTGTAATATTAGGTTTTGGTTGAAGATCTGATAACATTCAGTATCAAAAATTTGAAATTGGGCAAATACTTTTTCACAGCACTGTATAAATAGAGATAAGGTGACTAGGCAACAGGATAGATAATAAACAGTAACAGCAGCATATGTGAAAAGGAAAAAAAAACGATTTAGCAGTCTTATGGCTTGGGGGTAGAAGCTGTTCAGGGTCTTGTTAATTCTAGACTGGGTGCATCAGTACCCCTTGCCAAGCGATAGCAGAGAATACAGTTCATGACGTGGGTGGCTGGAGTCATTGACAATATTTTGGTCATTTGACACTGCCTGGTATAGACGTCATGGATGGCAGGAATCTCCACCTCAGTGATGTACTGAGCCATAGTCTGGTTCCTCTCTAGGTTTCTTCCTAGGTTTTGGCCTTTCTAGGGAGTTTTTCCTAGCCACCGTGCTTCTACACCTGCATTGCTTGCCGTTTGGGGTTTTAGGCTGGGTTTCTGTACAGCACTTTGAGATATCAGCTGATGTACGAAGGGCTATATGAATAAATTTGATTTGATTTGGTCTGATGAAACAAAAATAGAACTGTTTGGCCATAATGACAATCATTATGTTTGGAGGAAAAAGGGGGAGGCTTGCAAGCTGAAGAACACCATCCCAACCATGAAGCACGGGGGTGGCAGCATTATGTTGTGGGGGTGCTTCACTGCAGGAGGGACTGGTGCACTTCACAAAATAGATGGCGTCATGAGGATGGAAAATTATATGTATATATTGAAGCAATATTTCAAGACATCAGTCAGGAAGGTAAAGCTTGGTCGCAAATGGGTCTTCCAAATGGACAATGACCCCAAGCATACTTCCAAAGTTGTGTCAAAATGGCTTAAGGAAAGAACCAAGTCAAGGTATTGGATTGGCCATCACAAAGCCCTGACCACATTCCTACAGAAATGTGTGGGCAGAACTGAACTGCAAGGAGGCCTACAAACCTGACTCAGTTACACCAGTTCTGTCAGGAGGAATCGGACAAAATTCACCCAACTTATTGTGGGAAGCTTGTGGAAGGCTACCCGAAAAGTTTGACCGAAGTTAAACAATTTAAAGGCAATGCTACCAAACACTAATTGAATGTATTCAAACTTCTGACCCACTGGGAATGTGATGAAATAAATTAAAGCTGAAATAAATCATTCTCGCTACTATTATTCTGACATTTCACATTCTTAAAAAAAAGTTTTTAATTCCACTTAATAGATTTTTTTTCTGTGAGTTCAGTGTGCAGTTTCTCTAGAGCTAAATCAGATCGAGCCCAAACTGTGCAATGTAGGAGGGAGTTTTAGTTTCCCACAGTCTAATATTCAATATCGTTTAGCGCAGAAAACGTGGTATATAACTACAATGACCATAATCCATTGTGTTGACTACTTGTACTGTCAGTGTGGGCAGAGATCTGTGTATAATGACGAGATGCTCATGACGTTGTGGGAAGGCAGGCAACAAGCTTAGGTCCAAAATAAGCCCATAGAAACACATTGGGCTTATTTTGGACAGACTTTGTTGAGAGTCAAACCTCTCGCTTCGCCTCTTCCTCTCTGGTGTGGGGCTGACATGGAGAGGGAGAGAGAATAGACGGAAAAGAGCACATCGAAAGGGAAGGGCAGCAGTTGCTTCGTGAGGTATCTCCACCTGAAAATACATGATCTAACCTAAGTGATTGGTAGTTGGTATTCAGCAGTTATAAAAGTATGTCTTATTTACTTTAAAGACCTAGTAAAAGAGTGATTTTGTCATACGGCATACAATAAGGAATTAAAAAATAAAGTATAAATAAATAAAGCACATGTAATATACACAACTGAAATATTTTATTAAGGGAAAGTAATGTGAATAAATCAGACTGTAACTACCTGTAATGGATTTCCTCCTCTTCGTCTGAGGAGGATTAAGGATTGGACCAAAACACAGGGTGTTAAGTGTCCATATTGATTTATTCCAAAAACACAACTGAACACTGGAACAAAATAATAAACGTGAAATATACAAAACCAAAACAGCACCGTGTGGCCCAAACACTCACATGGAAACAAACACCCACAAACCAAAAGTGAAACCCAGGCTACCTAAGTATGATTCTCAATCAGAGACAACTAACGACACCTGCCTCTGATTGAGAACCATACTAGGCCGAACACAAAAACCAACACAGAAAAACAAACAGACTGCCCACCCCAACTCACACCCTGAACATACTAAAACAAATAATAAAATAGCAGAACTATGGTCAGAACGTGACAGTACCACCCCCCCAAAGGTGACTCCGGCCGCAAAACCTGAACCTATAGGGGAGGGTCTGGGTGGGCGTCTGTCTGCGGTGGCGGCTCTGGCGCGGGACGTGGACCCCACTTCACAACAGTTTTTGTCCGCCTCCTCAACATCCCCAGTGGCCACTGTCGTACACGTAAATCCAGAGCATCCCAGACGTGCTCAATTGATGACATGTCTGGTGAGTATGCAAGCCATGAAAGAACTGGGACATTTTCAGATTCCAGGAATTGTGTACAGGTCCTTGCGACATGGGGCTGTGCATCATGCTGAACCATGAGATGATGGCGGCGGACAAATTGCACGACATGATTTCGTCACGGTATCTCTGCACATTTAAATTGCCATTGATAAAATGCAATTGTGTTCATTATCCGTAGCTTTCACTTGCCCATAGCATAACCCCACCACCACAATGGGGCACTCTGTTGACAATATTGACATTAGCAAACCGCCCGCCCCACGATGCCATAAACATAGTCTGCAGTTATGAGACCAGTTGGACGTATTGCCAAATTCTCTCATTTGGAAACAGATTACGGAAGAGAAATTAACATTACATTCTCTGGAAACAGCTCTGTTCTGCCCTCTCCACCGCATTCACTGCTGCCTGCTAATGCTCAACCTGCTCTCTTTAGGAAGAAGTTCTGAATATCAATATTTGCTCTGTGTTATGCTACAGGCGCTGACTAAGTGACAGGCGTTTTGCTGAGTGGTGACATTGACATCTAACTGGTGCGTGAGCTGCCAAGGGACATTGACCGGTCCAGTGCATTGTGAAATCTCAACAAATCACACAGGCACTGCATCGCTCCATGGGCTCCTTGCAGTGCCTGCTATTAACTAGTGCAGGATATTGTACTGTTCATTTTTGTCATAAAAAGTGCATAGCGCAAGTGATGCGTGGTTATGGAAACTCATCAGACTGAAATTAATAAAATAAAATGTTCTATATTCTTTTTTATTGTACCATCAAAAGGTTTGGGGCTGACACCCAGGAAATCCAGGCCTAGTGACACAATTTCATTTTTGAAACCCACAAGTTATCTATTTTTCTAATGCAACCACTATGCTGTGACTGTCATACTTAAAAGGAAAATTAAGCAACTAGGTAATGCTAAAATAACGGATCTTGGAAACTTGTGGTGGTTGTGAACATGCAATTACAGCACCTATATGGGTTATGAGAACTAATAGGTAAAGTGTATGTACAATATGCATGATTGTAAGTTGTTTTGGAAAAAATACTTTGCTAAATCTCATATTTTACATAACATACCAAAAGTATGTGGACATCTGCTCATCGAACATCTCATTCCAAAATCATGGGCATTAATTTGGAGTTGGTCCCCCCCTTTGCTGCTATAACAGCCTCCATTTTTTTGGGAAGGCTTTCCACTAGATGTTGGAACATTGCTGCAGGGATTGGCTTCCATTCAGCCACAAGAGCATTAGTGTTGTGCAATTAGGACTGGCTCGCAGTTGGCATTCCAATTCATCCCAAATGTTTTCGATGGGGTTGAGGTCAGGGCTCTGTGCAGGCCAGTCAAGTTCTTCCACACCGATCTCGACAAAGCATTTCTGTATGGACTTTGCTTTATTTATGGGGGCATTGTCTGAAACAGGAAAGGTCCTTCCCCAAACTGTTGCCACAAAGTTGGAAGCACACAATCATCTAGAATCTCATTGTATGCTGTAGTATTAAGATTTCCCTTCACTTGAACTAAGAGGCTTATACCAAACCATGAAAACAGCCCCAGACCATTATCCTCCTTCACCAAACTTTACAGTTGGCTCTAAGCATTCGGGCAGGTACTGTTCTCCTGGCCTCTGCCAAACCAAGATTAGTCCGATAGACTGCCAGATGGTAGAGTGAGATTCATCACTCCAGAGAAACACGTTTCCACTGCTCCATAATCCAATGGCTACATGCTTTATACCACTCCAGCCGACGCCAGGCATTGCACTTGGTGATCTTAGGTTTGTGTGCGGCTGCTCGTCCATGGAAACCCATTTCATAAAGCTCCCGACGAACAGTTATTTTGCTGACGTTGCTTCCAAAGGCAGTTTGGAACTCTGCAGTGAGTGTTGCAATCGAGGAAAGATTATTTTTTCACGGTATGCACTTTAGCACTCGGCGGTCCCGTTCTGTGAGGTTCTGTGGCCTACCACTTTGCGGCTGAGCCGTTTTTGCTCCTAGATGTTTCCACTTCACAAAAACAGCACATACAGTTGACCAGGGCAGCTCTATAACAGGGAAGAAATTTGATGAACTGACTTGTCATGTTGAATGTCACTGATCTCTTCAGTAAGGCCATTCTGCTGCCAATGTTTGTCTATGGAGACTGCAAGGGTGTGGCTTAAATAGGCGAATCTACTAACTTGAATGGGTGTCGAAATACATTTGAATATATATTGTATTTTATTATATTGTATGAAAGAATGCATTGTGTACTCCTCTGCATGATAAATGTGCACACGTGTCTCTGAGAAAGCAATTATCTTGTGGTATAACTGGTAAGGCAAATCATTCCGATACCTCTTTTGCAATCAGACAATGAACAAAAACAACATTTAGGCGGATGGCACTGATGATGTATTTGCACATTGGGGCAGGGTAGATGGATTATTAGAACATTCTAACAACACAAAAGGGCTGACATTGAGGCCACCCAACCAGTGGATCAGCAATTGCAATATTAAGGCTGTAAATATGGTCTGAGATTCTTATTCAGCATACCTGGGTTCTCCTGCCATACTGACAGCAATGATCGTGAGGTGATAGAGTGAGGATATGCACTACTTTTGGACCTGTATACCTGGCTGACAATAACTTTGTGACCCTTTGGGAGTATAATTTTAAATGGACATTATTTATTATTTCAAGAAGTTCAGGTGAGTGGAAATTGGCATGCAAGATACTAAATTTCGTGTAAGAATGCTAGGATTTTTTTAATGATTTAGATTTCATAGCATTACTTTATAGAGTTATCTATCATTATCCAACTAATTTCATTGTCATGATAGTATTTGTGCATTTCATCATTTTAAACGCAATTGTTTTTTATGTGCAAACTTTATACACACAAATCTGAACTTCAAAAATAACAGTTTCACATTTCAAATCCATCAAAACAAATTATTAACACAATTAAACAATATATACAAAAAAAATCTATATGTTTCATAATTTTGTCATCAATATTGATATTTGACAGAATTTCGTGTTAAACTACAAAATAGTAATAAACACTCAAACATCAAAATTCCTCTCCAAAAAAATGGTGTTATTGCACCAGTTAAGAGAAATGTTTCCGCATCCAATAATATCACATTAAATTATCTTGTCACCAAGTAAACTTGTGACCAAAATCTCCTTCACGTTTATCTACCAAATCAATCAAGAAGGTTACCAAGTGAAAGCAAGAAAGGACATCAGACATAGTAGGATTCTTTCATTATAGAATGCCAAGAACGTCTTCACACACTTTGCAAGCTTTTCACATTGTGCAGCCTGAAATTAAAATCTAAAAATCAATTAATTAAATGAAGCTACTCCACACTTTGTAAGTAAAATGAAAATGATCGAAATGTGCTTTAATAAAAAAACAAATATATATGTTGATTGTGTAGGTCTGCACACCCTTGATGTGGCACTTGTAAGTAGGCCTATTGGCCTGTATGACACTGGCCTCCATTCCAAATCATCATTTTTGATTGCAACAAGGCCATTGTGTAATACTGTATTATATAACGGGTGGGTCTTGTCCTGAATGCTGATTGGTTAAAATCGAATTCCAGACAGTGTCTATACCACAAATTACCGCTGGCTAAATCTATGACCTTAAAATGCCTATTTACTCTATCCCATCTGACTGCTCCATCCAACTGTCTCTTCAGTCCAGCAAAGCAATTTACAAACTTGATCTCCACTATAAAAAAAAACATAATCTCACATTTCTTTTCGGCTAACATTTAGTTTTCAACAGCGGAGATTTGTATAAACCTTGCTCTCTGTCTCTCCGACATTTGCAACATTGTTTCAATTTTCAAATTCGATCTCCAGCTGTCCAGTAATAATGAACATGTCGGGAGTAGGGACGAGACGGACAGACAGGCAGCTTTTCTCAGCCAGTCAAAATCAGTTTATGGATATATATACAAAGAAATGTCAATTGAAAAAGGTAAGTGCAGCTAGTTTGCCATCTGTCCAGCTTCAGTTTGAAGTGATTATGTTAGCTGTGTTGTTCACTAGCTCCTCTGAACAACAGTGTCCTGACGAGTAAGCACATTTTCTTTGCCAGGCAAAATCGCACCTCGTTAGCTCATTGTTATGGATGTCTGCAAATCCATGTCAATAGAAAGCCATTTAAACAAATGCAAATACTTTGCTGGTATTCTGGCTGTACTTTATGACGTGACTGTAAGTTAGCCATAGTTGACTTGCTAGCAAGCAAGGGATAAGAACGCTGTCAGCGAGTATGGCAATGGGACATTTAGAATGAACAACTGGGTTGCGTCCATACACTTCACAAGACTGAGGCAGGTGTAAGGTTTCTTTACTATGACTGTGAGTTGTGGTTCTCGTCCCTGAATTCACTAACTGTAAAAGTTACTCTGAATAAGAGTGGCTGCTAAATTAGTAAATGGTTTTCCACATGGTGTTGAGTGTTTCTGAGGGTGCTAGTCTAGGTCCAGACTTAAATCTGTTTGAAAGTCAGAGTCATGGGTATGCTTGTCACCAGCAGGGACTGGAGAGTTAGTTAGGATCAAAAGTAGTTGTATTTTACAGGGCTTCAATTACTCAAATTGCCAAATACACACCAGAATGGGTTTCCACACAATTGTGTTTCTGAGTGGGCTAGTCTTAAAAAATCAAAGACAAGACTTCAATGTTGTGCTCCTTCAGTGATCCCCAACTAACTTGACTGAGGTTGAGCAAGTTTGCCGAGAACAATGGATAGATGTTCCTGCAAAAGTTGATGTAATCTTATTTAAAAAATTCCACACCTGTAATTTCTGCCAAATGGTGCTTCCACCAAATATGAACTCGGTGTGAAGACCTACGCAATCAATACATTGTTTGTTTTCATTACTTTGAGAACATTTCTATAATTTCTCTTTCACTTTGAAAGTGTGTAGTTATTTTTGTAGATCTGTGGGAAAATCCCAATTTTGTCTATTGTTGGATTTTAATTTAATATAACATTTTTTTAAACTGTGCGAAGGGTGTGAAAACATTCACCCTTCACCGTATATACTTTCATATTAAGGATATATTATTATGTATCCACAATTTACCTGAAATAAAATTGAATGTACAATAGTGTCAAATTCCATCCTTTATTTCAACTGTGAAACCACAGACACATTCTTGTTCAAAGAAGGAAGGTTTGCTCACCTCTTTGGTCACATTTGCTGCCAATTCCTGAAATGCGGTTGTGGACTAGTCCAAATAGTCACTTAGGAATGTACGGATCATTCTGAATCGTATTCCCAGTGATCCCTCATTTGCTGTCGTTGCTGCTGTAGTTGTGGTTGTGGTTGTTGTGGGAGAAAATGTAGATGTTGTTGCTGCGACTGTTGTTGTTGTAGGAGCAGCTGTAGAACCAGCTAAGGTTGTCGCAGCAGCAGCTGTGTTTGTTGTTGCTGCAGAAGTGGTTGTTGTGGGAGTAGCTGTTATGGCAGCAGCTGTGGTTTTTGCAGGTGCAGCTGTGGTTGTTGTGTGTACAGCTGTGGCTTTTGTGAGATCAGTTGTGTGTGATTTGGCAGTAGCTGTTGTTGTGGCAGCAGTTGTGGTTTTTGCAGGTGCAGCTGTGTTTTTTTGTGGCAGCAGCAGTGGTTGTTGTAGCTGCCGCTGTGGTTGTTATAGGGGCAGCTGTGGTATTTGGTGCAGCTGTAGTTATTGTGGGAGCACATGTGGTTGATGTGGGAGTAGCTAATGTTGTTGTGGCAGCAGCTGTAGTTATTGTGGGAGAAGCTGTGGTTAATGTGGGAGTAGCGATTGTTGTCCTGTCAGCCACTGTGTTTGTTGTAGGTGCAGATTTGGTTGTTGTGGTAGCAGCTATAGTTGTGGGAGCCACTGTGGTTGTTGTGGGAATAGCTTTTGTTGTCATTCCTGCAACTGTAGTTGTTGTAGCTTTTGTTTTGGATGTTATGTGGGTTCAGCTTTATTTGTTGTAGCTGTGCCTGTGGTTGTTGTCGGTGCAGCTGTGATTGTAATTGGTGCAGCAGTAGTTATTGTGGGAGCAGCTTTGGATGATGTGGTAGTAGCTTTTGTAGTCGTGGCAGCAGCTGTAGTTGTTGTAGGTGCAGCTGTGGTTGTCATGACCGCAGCTGTGGATGTTGTAGCTGCGGTTCTGGTTGTTGTGGGTGCAGCTGTGGTTGTTGTTGAAACAGCTGTGGCTGATGTGGGAGTAGCTGTTGTTGTCGTCGTTGGCATCAGCTGTGGTTGTTGTTGGTGCAGCTGTAGTTGTCGTGGCAGCAACTATTGGTGTGGGGGCCAATGTGGTTGTTGTAGCAGAGGTTGTGGTTATTGTGTTTGTTGTAGCAGCAGCTGCTGTTTTTGTTGTTGCTGTTGTAGCAGCCCCCATAGTTGTGGGTGAAGCTGTGGTTGCAGTTGTTTAATCTGTTGTTATTGTGGGAGCAGCTATGGTTGATGTGGGAGTAGGCGTATTTATTGTGGGAGCTGCTGTGGCTGGTGTGGGAGTAGCTGATGTTGTGGGAGCCACTGTGGTTGTTGTGGCAGAGGTAGTGGTTGTTGTAGCAGCTGACGGTGTTGTTTTTGTTGTGGTAGCCACACCTGTAGTTTTTTTGGTTATTGTCTTGGCGGCAGCAGTGGTAGTTGTAAGTGCCACTGTGGATGTTGTAATCACAATTGTTGTTGTTTTGGCAGCGAATATGTTGTTGTGGGTGCAGCTGTGACTGTTTTGAGTGCTGTTGTGGTTGATGTACCTGCAGCTGTAGTTGTTGTAGGTTCAGCTATAGTTGTTGTTGGTGCAGCTGTAGTTGTGGCAGCAGCTGTGGTTGTTGTTTGAGCCGTTGAGTTTGTTGTTGCGGCAGCTGTAGTTGTGGGATCAGCTGTTGTCGTGGTGGAAGCTGTGGTTGTTGTTGAAGCATCTGTTGTTGTTTAGGGGGTGGCTTTGGTAGTTGTGGCAGCTGTAGCTGTAGTCCCTGTAACACCACAGAACTCATAGAAATCTACTCTATATAAGTGTCATGTATCAATGTTGAAAATGATGACATTGACAACGGGGTTATCAATGATGGCTTATTCTACTTGCAGTAATAGAGGTTTTATCAACAGCGAGCAAGTTGTTCCCCTGAGACAGAGATTCAGTCAATCCCTGCTCTGCCCTGGTTGCATTGGGAACCACAGTCTGATTCTTGAAAATAAGTGTCATGTCGACAATCACTGAGCCACTCCTGTAGAAAAATATACAGTCAAAGGGATGTCGTATGTATTTTCAGGTGAGGTGCTTTAAAACTTGTTATGGCTGGGGGTAGTATTGAGTAGCTTGGATGAATAAGGTGCCCAGAGTAAACTGTCTGCTACTCAGGCCCAGTTGCTAATATATGCATATTATTAATCCAACCAGGAAGTGGGAAATCTGAGGTTTGTAGTTTTTCAACTCATTCCCTATCGAATGCACAGTGCCTATGGGGTCAAATTGCACTTCCTATGGCTTCCACTAGATGTCAACAGCTTTAGAACCTTGTTTGATGCTTCTACTGTGAATGAGAGGGGAATGAGTCAGAGGTCTGGCAGAGAGCCAGAGTAACTGTTTTCATACATGCTGTGGTTCTTGTTGGTGCGGCTGTGGTTGTTGTGTGGGAGGCTGTGGTTGTTGTGTGGGAGGCTGTGGTTGTTGTAGCCGCAGCTGTTGTTGTAGATGAAGCTGTCCTAACTTCAACATTGATAGTTGTGGCAACTGTGGGGGTTATAGCAGCTGAAATTGTAGTTTTTGTCCCTGTAAGACCACAGAAGATAACTAATAAAAATGTACCCAATATTAATGTGCCATGTGTCAATATTGAAAGTGATGATAATGACAACAAGGTCAGCAATGACAACAATTGTTGGAAAAATGACTTGTGTCATGTCAAAGTAGATGTCCTAACCGACTTGCCAAAACTATAGTTTGTTCACAAGAAATTTGTGGAGTGGTTGAAAAACGAGTTTTAATGACTCCAACCTAAGTGCATGTAAACTTCTGACTTCAACTGTATGTGCAGAGAACATATCTTTTCATAACACTGATGACAATGACGAAGAAACGTGGCTTACTTGCTCTGATGGATGCTGTTTCAACTGAAAGGTAGGCGCTCCCCTTGGACAGAGCTTTAGTAAATGCCTGCTCAACACTGGTTGTATCGGGAACCACTGTGTTGTTGAGTATAAGAGTCATGTTGACTATCACTGAACCGCTCCTGCAATGTAAAATATAATTCATTTTCACAGGTAAAGCACAACAGCATTGTAAATGCTTTATGTAAAAGAGTCATGCCTATCAGATTAAAATTAGAAACAAGTTTGTACTTATGAGAATGTATTGACACAACATCTTTTGTATGTAATGGGATAGATTGGTCATTATGACAGATGATTCACCTGACAGAAGAACAATACAAATAAGGTTTAAATAATGAGGAGTAAGCCGGTATTTAAAAAAAAAAACAGCTGAGGGATGGAACTGAAGAAATATAACAACTCTCAAATGCATAGACAGACCATCCACAAGATCAACATTATAATTTTAATCGCGTTTTGAAGATATACCGTGCTTATTTACAATAATGTTATTTTCAAACAATAGAGTAAAACAAGCTTTTATGTTGTTTTCTGATGGGTTAAAACAGTTGGGCGTGAGACATTTATGAGTTATATTCTTCAAGACACAATGGCTATACAGTGCCTTGCGAAAGTATTCAGCCCCCTTGAACTTTGCGACCTTTTGCCACATTTCAGGATTCAAACATAAAGATATAAAACTGTATTTTTTTGTGAAGAATCAACAACGAGTGGGACACAATCATGAAGTGGAACGACATTTATTGGATATTTCAAACTTTTTTAAAAAATCAAAAACTGAAAAATTGGGCGTGCAAAATTATTCAGCGCCCTTAAGTTAATACTTTGTAGCGCCACCTTTTGCTGCGATTACAGCTGTAAGTCGCTTGGGGTATGTCTCTATCAGTTTTGCACATCGAGAGACTGAAATTTTTTCCCATTCCTCCTTGCAAAACAGCTCGAGCTCAGTGAGGTTGGATGGAGAGCATTTGTGAACAGCAGTTTTCAGTTCTTTCCACAGATTCTCGATTGGATTCAGGTCTGGACTTTGACTTGGCCATTCTAACACCTGGATATGTTTATTTTTGAACCATTCCATTGTAGATTTTGCTTCATGTTTTGGATCATTGTCTTGTTGGAAGACAAATCTCCGTCCCAGTCTCAGGTCTTTTGCAGACTCCATCAGGTTTTCTTCCAGAATGGTCCTGTATTTGGCTCCATCCATCTTCCCATCAATTTTAACCATCTTCCCTGTCCCTGCTGAAGAAAAGCAGGCCCAAACCATGATGCTGCCACCACCATGTTTGAGAGTGGGGATGATGTGTTCAGGGTAATGAGCTGTGTTGCTTTTACGCCAAACATAACGTTTTGCATTGTTGCCAAAAAGTTCCATTTTGGTTTCATCTGACCAGAGCACCTTCTTCCACATGTTTGGTGTGTCTCCCAGGTGGCTTGTGGAAAACTTTAAACGACACTTTTTATGGATATCTTTAAGAAATGGCTTTCTTCTTGCCACTCTTCCATAAAGGCCAGATTTGTGCAATATACGACTGATTGTTGTCCTATGGACAGAGTCTCCCACCTCAGCTGTAGATCTCTGCAGTTCATCCAGAGTGATCATGGGCCTCATCTCTGATCAGTCTTCTCCTTGTATGAGCTGAAAGTTTAGAGGGACGGCCAGGTCTTGGTAGATTTGCAGTGGTCTGATTCTCCTTCCATTTCAATATTATCGCTTGCACAGTGCTCCTTGGGATGTTTAAAGCTTGGGAAATATTTTTGTATCCAAATCCGGCTTTAAACTTCTTCACAACAGTATCTCGGACCTGCCTGGTGTGTCCCTTGTTCTTCATGATGCTCTCTGCGCTTTTAACGGACCTCTGAGACTATCACAGTGCAGGTGCATTTATACGGAGACTTGATTACACACAGGTGGATTGTATTTATCATCATTAGTCATTTAGGTCAACATTGGATCATTCAGAGATCCTCACTGAACTTCTGGAGAGAGTTTGCTGCACTGAAAGTAAAGGGGCTGAATAATTTTGCACGCCCGATTTTTCCGTTTTTGATTTGTGAAAAAAGTTTGAAATATCCAATAAATCTCGTTCCACTTCATGATTGTGTCCCACTTGCTGTTGATTCTTCACAACAAAATACAGTTTTATATCTTTATGTTTGAAGCCTGAAATGTGGCAAAAGGTCGCAAAGTTCAAGGGGGCCGAATACTTTTGCAAGGCACTGTATATGATTGTCGTGGAAATTTCCTCTATTTATCAAATCATGAGAGCAAACCACACACAAGTCAGAGTTAGTTATCACAAAGTCCATCTTTAATTATATGAGCTCTATCACTACCCTGTGACTCTCAGATCAATTCAGTGTATCAATGAATTCTCTGAGAGTCCCTTACACATTGCAACTGAGATCCTTTAATAGCAAAAACACACATAGCCAGACAGCATAGGCATAATTTATCTTTCAGCTTTGTCTCCTAAACTATGTTATTTTCTCAAACTCAGAACCATAAACCAATCCTCCATATCAACAGGCATATATCAAATCCATCCTATCTTGACAAGATCACAGAGACACACTGACTGGCACACAGACATTGTGGAGCCAAGAGATACACGCTTGACCTCTCCCCTCTCTCCGGCCCAAGCAACTTAGTCTTGACATAGAACAGATACTGCAACCATGCCACAGTATTATACAAAAATAACATTCTGATGAGGTAACTTACAAACATATGATGAATATAAAACATCTTACCTATGTTACCAACCAATTCTGATTATTCCCCAACAGGATTCCTTCATGTCCAAAAATGTAGGTACCAATGTCATATTGACCTTTTAACTCAATGGAGCCAATGAAACTATCTTGTCCAGATTTACCAAGAAATACAAACATCATACCTCTGCAGAAACATTTGCTGCCAGATTCTTGAATGCTGCAGTGGAAGAGTCTGAATAGTCACTTATGAAGGGAAGTGCCATTCTGAATTCAAATTTCAGTGACCCCTCTTCTCCAGTGGGCTCTGCTGTTTAGTCTGCCAGCGCAATTGTAGAGGTTAAAGTTGTAGCAGGAGATTTTGCAGTGGAAGCAGCATTTATTGCGGCTGAACTAACATGGGTTGTAGTTATTTTAGTGATGGCTGCCGAAGCACCAGTTGTTGTAGTGGATGGTGCATTTGATGCTGTGGAACCGGTTGCTGTAGTCTACAGGATTTGTTGATACTGAACTTGTTCCAGAAGATGTCACTGTAGAACCAGTAAGTGAGTTGGGAGAACCAAATAATGTTGACCCAGACATGTTTGCTGTGGAAGCTGATTGTGTTTCTGTAATTGCCGTGGGAGTTTTGGTTGTGGCTCCGCTAATTAGAGTGAGGACTGAAATGAAGACATGATTTGAGTTATGGAAAAAAAGAAACCAAAATAGTACAATTTCACTGTCCTCCCCGATATGATATTAAAACATACTTGCTGTTTCATCAGCCGAGAATCCCAGATTCTTCAAATTCCTGAACAAATCTATGTTGATGTTAATTTGAAAGCATCTCATCTTTTGGCTCGAGTGGCATAAAGGCATTTTGAAAAGTATACGATATTAAATGATAGAATCATACATGCAAATGAAACATTATCAAATACTGTTTCAAATCATAGCAACACTAAGTTGCAATGATTTACATATTTTGAAGATATACAGTTGAAGTCGGAAGTTTACATACACTTATGTCGGAGTCATTAAAACTCGTTTTTCAACCACTCCACAAATTTATTGTTAACAAACTATAGTTTTGGCAAGTCGGTTAGGGCATCTACTTTGTGCATGACACAAGTCATTTTTCCAACAATTGTTTACAGACAGATTATTTCACTTATAATTCACTGTATCACGATTCCAGTGGGTCAGAAGTTGACTGTGCCTTTAAACAGCTTGGAAACTTCCAAAAAATGATGTCATGGCTTTAGAAGCTTCTGATAGGCTAATTGAAATAATTTGAGTCAATTGGAGGTGTACCTGTGGATGTATTTCAAGGCCTACCTTTAAACTCAGTGCCTCTTTGCTTGACAGCTTGGAAAAATGTCGGTCAAGACCTCAGAAAAAAATTGTAGACCTCCACAAGTCTGGTTCATCCTTGGGAGCCATTTCCAAACGCCTGAAGGTACTACGTTCATCTGTACAAACAATATTACGCAAGTATAAAAAAGACAGACTACAGTTTGCAACTGCACATGGGGACAAAGACCATACTTTTTGGAGAAATGTCCTCTGGTCTGATGAAACAAAAATAGACCTGTTTTGCCAAAATTACCATCGTTATGTTTGGAGGACAAAGGGGGAGGCTTGCAAGCCGAAGAACACCATCCCAACCGTGAAGCACGGGGATGGCAGAATCATGTTGTGGGGGTGCTTTGCTGCAGGAGGGACTGGTGCACTTCGCAAAATAGATGGCATGATGATGCAGGAAAATTATGTGAATAATTTGAACCAACATCTCAAGACATCATTCAGGAAGTTAAAGCTTGGTCGCAAATGGGTCTTCCAAATGGACAATTACCCCAAGAATACTTCCAAAGTTGTGGCAAAATGACTTAAGGAGAACAGAGTCAAGGTATTGGAGTGGCCATCACAAAGCCCTGACCTCAATCCCATAGAATATTTGAGGGCAGAACTGAAAAGGCATGTGCGAGCAAGGAGGCTACAAACCTGTCTCAGTTACATCAGCTCTGTCAGGAGGAATGGGCCAAAATTCATATTATTGTGGGAAGCTTGTGGAAGGCTACCCGAAATGTTTCACCCAAGTTAAACAATTTATAGGCATTTCTACCAAATACTAATTGAGTGAATGTAAACTTCTGACCCACTGGGAATGTGATGAAAGAAATACAAGTTGAAATAAATCATTCTATCTACTATTATTCTGACATTTCACAATCTTAAAATAAAGTGGTGATTGTAACTGACCTAAAACAGGGAATTGTTACTAGGATTAAATGTCAGGAATTGTGAAAAGCTGAGTTTAAATGTATTTGGCTAAGGTGTATGTAAACTTCGACTTCAACTGTATATACTGTATTTTTTACCATCTATTGCACCTTGCCTATCGCTCATCCATATAATAATATATACATATTCTCATTCACCCCTTTAGATTTGTGTGTGTTAGGTAGTTGTTGTGAAATTGTTAGATTGCTTGTTATATATTACAGCGCTGTCGGAACTAGACGCACAAGCATTTCGCTATGCTTGAATTAACATTTGCTAACCATGTGAATGTGACCAATGCAATTTTATTTTATTTTATGCCATGCGACTCCTGAACAGCTAATCAAAGGGCTAGCCAGACCCCTCTGTTACGCTGCTGCTTCTCTCTGTTTATTACCTATGCATAGTCACTTTAACTCTACCTACATGGCCCCACACACAGACTCTGTACCTCTTCCCCCTGTACTTTATATAGCCTCACTATTGTTGTTTTCCTGCTGCTGTTTAATTATTGTTACTTATTTTTCATTTTTTACTTAAGACTTTCTTTTCTTAACTTGTTAAAGTATTGTTGGTTAAGGGCATGTCAGTAAGCATTTACACCTGCTGTCTACACCTGCTGTATTCGGCGCATGTGACAAATACAATTTGATTTGATTTAATTTGAATGAGTGGGTGTCTCCAAACTTTTGACTTGTACTATATGTCTGTTACCCAAATAAATTAAATTCACAATAAATTAAATGGTAATTTAGCTTTGATTTTGAATTGTAGAACCCTTTAGTTATACCAAAAATATTTTTTGAATTTGAATTTTGAATTTGGCCTTTACGACTATGGCCCATAGGAACACATCGAATAACACCTTCATAGATGGAAAAAAACAGCCAAAAAAAGGAATGAGGTTTTAACGTGACTGTACTACTGTATATCTAGGAGATATTACAAAGCTGAAGGAATATTTTTGTTTTTTTTGTACAAATATTGAACCCCTTATTTTTGTTGAATTTAAACTACCTCTAAACCTCTTCCATTTGTTTGTGTGTGTTACCTTCAGACTAGTCCTGTGATAGTTGTGGGGGTCGTAGAGCAAAACGGAGAACTTAGTTATAGATTGACACACAGGTCCGTCAATAGACTCTTAAGGATTTTAAACACTTTTATTGCATTCAGAGTGAATCCATGCAACGTATTATGGAACTTGTTAACCCTTGTGTAGTCTTAACATTCTGTATACTCTTGTTGTCCTAATGGTAAAAAATGACCCTCCTTCACCATACCCCTAAAATAAAGCAGCTTAATTTTATTTTAAATCCTAAAACTATTTTGCATGTTCATCACAAAATTTGTGAATATCTGGGTTTTCCCTCTTCACAATGCAGAAAGACTGCATTTAATCAGTGGACACCACTCGTTTTTACAGATTGTTCTATTGTGTTATTGACTGTACGTTTGTTTATCCCATGTTTAACTGTTGTTTTTGTCGCACTGCTTTGCGTTATCTTGGCCAGGTAACCGTTGTAAATGAGAATTTGTTCTCAACTGGCCTACCTGGTTAAATAAAGGTGAAATTAAAAATAAATAAATAAAAAATTACAACAAACCTGTCATAATTGTTTTCTTTACTAAAGTAGAGGTTCATTATTATTACTAAAGGTACTGTATAGGTGTAAACATACACATTTTTTTGCAAGAGATAGAACTTGTATTTTCTAAGAATGTAGCAGAAAGTAGTTTTGAATGCATTTTATTGAACGGAAACAATAACAGTCTTGAACTTTTTTTTGGCAAAATAGTGATATATTCTTATATATTCTACAATGAGGAATTCTACTTCAAAATACTAGTCTTCTCCCATTTTTTTATCCATTGCCCCCACCCACAAGGTGTATAAACAACAACAGTAAATAAGAATAAAATAAGATGATAGATACAAAACAAAAACGTGAAGAACATAAATCAATCAACTCTAATTATCACATGTAGGACAGTATGCTAATGTGTGTGCATGGACTTTGTAGATGTATTTCTCACATGTGCAGCACATAGTATTTGTTTTACAGTCCTTCCTTGTGGGGCAGAATTGGCATCTCCTCCTCTTGCCTGCCCCAGCTGCAGCCTCAGGTGGATCAGGACAAGATTCAGCCACCTGAACAGCTTTCACAAGCGCAGGAGAGGCTGCTGTGCGGGGATGCGCTCCCTTCTTTGAATGTGTGGGGTTACAAGTGCCTTTCCCAGCTGCTCCAGGACCACCCTTCTCTTGATTCGCTTATCAGGCATCCAGGTAGGGTTGATCTTGTTCCATATCACGAAGGCATTTTATGAGGACACATCAAAGATTTTATGGAAGATGACCAGGGGCCAGCGGGCAGTCATCCTCCTGCAGCTGTAAGTTTAAATCACCTTGTCCAGGTTGTCCACGTCTCTTTCTTATGGTTGTAGTCCAGGACGATGGCTGGCTTCAAAACCACTGATCTCAGACTTTGTGTACAGTGTGCACAGGAGGACCACATTCTTGTTCCTCTTTGGGAGATAAGAAACTAGAGTGGTGGTGGGGGTGAAGGCACATTTTGATAAGAATGCCTCTCACCCCCTTGTTGCAAGGAGTGCAGGGGGGAAATCACGTTTGTTTTTTCTAACTGTGCCAACCATGGTGGTCTTCCTCTTCAGGAGCTGCTGGCTGAGTCATAAGAGGTGAAGAAATTGTCGTTGTGCCCTCTCAGTCCATCTGTCACATTAAGCACAACCTGCATCCCCTGGTTCTTCCCTGGGCCTCCACTGGTCGGCTTCCCTGTGTTGACTTACGTCTTCCAAGTGTAGCTGGATTGTGCGTCACAGGCCACCCATATCTTGATGCCATACTTTGCTGGCTTGCTGGGCATATACTGCCGGAAAGGACAGCAACCTTTTGACCAAAGAGATTACTATCAGTAATTAGTATCCGTGTCACAAAAAACAATCACATAAATCAATGATATTACAGCAATACATAATAAAATTAACAGTGAAAATTACTTATATTACAGAAATGAAAATAAACCAGGTAGGCAAGTTGAGAACAAGTTCTCATTTACAACTGCGACCTGGCCAAGATAAAGCAAAGCAGTGCGACACAAACAAAAACACAGAGTTACACATAGAATAAAGAAACATACAGTCAATAATTCAATAGAAAAAGTATACATACATTGTGTGGAAATGAGGTAGGATAAGAGAGGTAAGGCAATAAATAGGCCATGGTGGCGAAGTAATTACAATATAGCAATTAAACACTGGAATGGTAGATGTGCAGAAGATGAATGTGCAAGTAGAGATACTGGGGTGCAAAGGAGCTAAATAAATAACAATATAGGGAGGAGGTAGTTGGGTGGGCTATTTACAAATGGGCTATGTACAGGTGTAGTGATCTGTGAGCTGCACTGACAGCTGGTGCTTGAAGCTAGTGAGGGAGATATGTGTCTCCAGCTTCAGTGATTTTTTTTTTCATTGGCAGCAGAGAACTGGAAGGAAAGGCGGCCGAACAAGGAATTGGCTTTGGTGATGACCAGTGAAATATACCTGCTGAAGTGCGTGCTACGGGTGGGTGCTGCTATGATGACCAGTGAGCTGAGATAAGACAGGTCTTTACCTAGCAGAGACTTATAGATGAGCCAGTGGGTTTGGTGACGAATATGAAGCGAGGGCCAGCCTATGAGAGCATTTAGGTCGCAGTGGTGGGTAGTATATGGGGCTTTGGAGACAAAATGGATGGCACTGTGATAGACTGCATCCAATTTGCTGAGTAGAGTTTTGGAGGCTATTTTGTAATGAAAAAAATCAAGGGGTGTGAATACTTCCTGAAGGTAGTGTATGATATCTGTTATGAGATCTCACTTGCTGATACTTCCTCCAGACAATATTTTGTTTGTCAGGCATTTCGGAAATGTACAATTCAGTGATTTACCGACTGTTGAACATTTTCATGTTCATGGCACTCAATATCTCAGATGGGTACAGTCTGTATAATGTAGTATGTAGACTTCAACAACATTGATAAGATTCATTTGAGTTTATTTCAGTGTTATTACAATACATCTACTATCTAAAGGGTATTTGTTAATACATGTTTATTGGTATATGGTTTTATATGGCAATATTTATTCAAGGGTTTTCAAAGTAATTTCCAAAGATTACAACGTATGGCTAAGGTTGGGTTACAATAAGGAAAAATATAGATGACAGAATAGACAAGTTTACCTGCTTATTTTATAATTGAATTTGTTAATTTCATTTTTATAATATTACATTATTCATAAGCTATTGCAATATACTAAAACAAAATGTAAATATTAAATAGCAAAACATCACACAATTTCACAATGATACATTTTCTGGTATTGTGGCAGAATTAGCTTCAGTACATTATCAGCTTAGTGGGTATAATTGAGTCCTAGAGTTATTCTGTTCAGAAGAAATAGATCAGCATTGAAGCAAGTAATATAGTGACCATTTCTTGAGGTCTGTTTCTTGACATAGCGCTGCTGCAGGTATGTGAACCCTCTGTAGTGTGTGTGGTTGCTGCTGGCGTGACTGTCGTGGTGGTTGCAGTAGTCGTAGCAGTAGTCGTAGTTGTAGTCGTAGCATTACTCGTCGAGTTCCGGAGTTCTGTAAAACAATAATCAGATTTTGACCATTTAAAAGCCTCTGCAAAGCCTTCCCAAAGTCTATATTCTAAAAAATATAAAAGATGTAAGCTGTAGACTACCTGAACAAAATAATGATTCATGCAAATCAGGGATGTTCAACTGGTGTCCAGCAGTATCCCTTTAGTATATTATACAGTACATTCGGGAAGTATTCAGACCCCTTGACTTTTTCCCCATTTTGTTACGTTACAGGCTTATTCTAAAATTGATTTCAACATTTTTTTCCCTCATCAATCTACTCACAAAACTGCATGATGACAAAGCAAAAACACGTTTCTAGACATTTAATGTAAAAATAAAAAAACAGAAATACCTTATTTACATAGGTAATCAAACTCTTTGCTATGAGACATGAAATTAAGCTCAGGTGCATCCTGTTTCCATTGATCATCCTTGAGATCATCCTTGAGATGTTTCTACAACTTTTAGTCCACCTGTGATGAATTCAATTGATTGGACATGATTTGTAAAAACACCTATATAAGGTCCCACAGTTGAAACGACATGTCAAAGCAAAAACCAAGCCATGAGGTCGAAGGAATTATCTGTATAGTTCTGAGACAGGGATGAGTCCAGACATAACTCTGGGGAAGGGTACCAAAACATTTCTGCAGCATTGAAGGTCCCTAAGAACACAGTGGCCTCCATCATTCTTAAATGGAAGAAGTTTGGAGCAACAAGACTCTTCCTGGAGCTGGCTGCCCGGCCAAACTGAGTAATCAGGGGAAAAAGGGCCTTGGTCAGGGAGGAGACCAAGAACATGATGGTCACTCTGACAGAGCTCTATAGTTCCTCTGTGGAGATGGGAGAACCTTCCAGAAGGACAACCATCTCTGCAGCTTTCCACCAATCAGGCCTTTATGGTAGTGTGGCCAGAAGGAAGCCACTTCTCAGTAAAACAGCCCGCTTGGAGTTAGTCAAAAGGCACTTAAAGACTCTCAAACCATGAGAAACAAGATTATCTGGTCTGATGAAACCAAGATTGTATTCTTTGGCCATAATGCCAAACGTCTTGTCTGGAGGAAACCTGACACCATCCCTATGGTGAAGTATGGTGGTGGCAGCATCATGCTGTGGGGATGTTTTTCAGCAGCAGCGGAAACTCTCCAAATGCAGGTGTGCCAAGCTTGTAGAGCCTTACCCAAGAAGACACGAGGCTATAATTGCTGCCAAAGGTGCGTCAACTAATTATTGATTAAAGGGTCTGAAAACTTATGTAAATGTGATATTCAGTGTTTTTTTTCTAAAACATTTGCAAAACTTTCTTCACCCGTTTTGCTTTGTCATTATGAGGTCTTGTGTGAAGATTGATCAGGGGGAAAAAGTGTTTTAAAACCTCTATGGGATTGGTGTCCCTAAATTGGGACAGGTCTCACTCAATATGCAATAATGTGACTAGAATAACGTTGTAAACAAAAGCCAAATCCGGGGCATCGACATGTCTAATATGGGCAGAAATCTTAAATTGTTGTTCATCGAACTGCAGTGTCCCATTTACAGCGTCTATTACAGGAAAAAAAAAACATGCTATTATTTTGAGGATAGTGCACAACAACAAAACACTTTTATCACAGAACATGGTTTGATACATTCACAAAAAATGTACTTACATTCATTAATCTTGCTCTGATTTCTCATCCTGAGGGTCCCAGACATAAAATGTAGCACAGTTTTGTTTGATAAAATCCCTTTTTATATTCAAATGTAGGAACTGAGTTCTACAGTTTGACCCCACTGCTGCCATTTTAGAATAAGGCTGTAGCATAACAAAATGTGGAAAATGTCAAGGGGTCTGAATAATTTCTGAATGCACTGTAGATATATACACAGTATATATATTTAGGGACTCAGTCAGGGTCTCAACTTACTGTTGAGCGTTAGAATAATAGAATATACAAGGTGTAAAACTTCCCCCAAAAAATTCTGTCCCGTGGGAAAATGTGTAGATTTGCAGCAAACTTGCTTTAAAACAGCAACAATTTTGTTACGCCTAATGGCAAATGTGGGAAGTGGGTATGAAGACCCACCAGCCACTGCAACCTCTCATGTTTTTTTGTGGCTCTCAACTCCATCAAAGTTCTCCATTCCTGATTCAAATAATCAGTGATGCAAACCAGAGAACCAGAATCATTTTTGCTCACATCTACGGGTAAAGATAGTCTTATTAGAGACTACTATGATTTAAATGGTTTTGAAATGAAAACATAGACCTTTAAATGAGGTACAGTATTTCAAGTATGATGTAATTTGGTCACAACTGATGAAACCAGAGCTGGTAAATAAGCTTTGGGCATAAAAAAATCAACAACAGCAAAAACATGGTGTCACAGACGGGAATATTGATTCAAACAATCTTCTGTACTGTACGAATTTTCATAAATATTGTGTTAAGATTCATCCTTACCAGCTTTGATACTGCCAGGAATAACATCTAAGAAAACTGTGGACGTGTTGATGGATGTCTTGAGGGAGTCCTCTACATTTGTAACGTTAGGGACCACAGACTGGCGTGTGAAGATCAAGTTGGTTGTCACACCCACAGACCCAGACCTAAAAATCAAAGAAGTAGAATGTATGTGAAATGGGATAAAAGTTATTATTATTGGTTGTAGTAGTATTAGTATGATTAAATAATGGTAAACGTAAATAACACACTTGTTCTAGCGGCAAGTAATTTGTAGAAATATGGACCAAAATGAAAACTGAACATACCAAAAACTGATGATGATGCATCTGAGGAAGATCACAGGATATACATTTTTGTATCCTCGAGTCAACTGTAGAAAGATATCAGAGGGCATAATGAGTATTTTAAGGACAAAAAATGTGTAGTAGTTCCTAATAACTCTCAAGCAAGATATTTTTGTAAATGTCCATTTCAATATTTCTATTAATGATAAACTTTTACCTCAGTTGTGACATTTAAAGCCAAAGTAATGTAATCCAAGGAATTTGAATCTTTGTAGGCTTCCATAAACGTACGGTTCAACCGGAACGTTAGAATAAGTACACCTTCATTTGACGTTGGAGGGTTTGTGGATGCGGTGGTTGGGGAAACAGGTGTTGTCTTAGCAGCTGTAGTTGACTTTGGTGCAGCTGTAGCTGTGGTAGTTACAGCAGCTGTGGTTGTTATGTGGTGGATGTTGGTGGTCTTTGCAGCAACTGTGGTTGTCGATGGTGAAGCTGTGAGTGTAGTGGGAGCTGCTGTGGTTGATGTTGGCACTGCTGTGGTTGTTGTGGGAGCAGTTGTAGTTGTTGTAGGGGTGGCTGTTGTTGTCATAGCAGCAGCTGGGGATGTTGTTAGTGCAAATGTTGTGGTTGTGGGAGCAGCTGTGGTTGCTGTTGGTGCAGCTGTGGTTGTCGTTGGTGAAGCTGTGGTTTTCGTTGGAGCACCTGTGGTTGTTGTGAGGTTAGCTGTAATTGTAGAGGGAGCAACTGTGGTTGTTGTGGGAGCTCCTGTTGTTGTGGGAGCCACTGTTGTTTTAACAGGAGCTGTAGTTGCCGTCTGTGTAAATGTGGTTGTTTGATCAGCTGTGTTTATGGGAGTAGCTGTGTTTGTTGTGGGGACAGCTGTGGTTATTGTGAGAGCAGCTGTGGTTGTTTTGGGTGTAGCTGTTGTTGTGGGGATAGCTGTAGTTGTTGTGGAAACAGCTATGCTTGTAAGGGAAGCTGTTGTGGTTGTGGGAGAAGCTGTAGTTGTTGTGGGTGCAGCTGTATTTGTTGTATCCCCAGATGTAGACATCATTGGTGCTACTGTGATCGTTGTGGGACCAGCTGTAGTTGTTGTACGGGACGTTGTTGTGGTTGTGGGACTTGATGTAGTTGTGGAAGCAGATGTGTTTTTTTCCGGTAAATCTGTGATTGTTGTTGGAGCAGATGTGGTAGTTGTGAGAGCACCTGTGGTTGTTGTGGGAGAAACTGTGGTTGTTGTTGGTGCAGCTGTGGTTGTTGAAGCCTCAGCTGTAGATGGTGTTGCTTTGGTTGTGATTTGTGAAGATGTGGTTGTTGCGGGAGCAGCTAAATTTGTTGTGGGAGCAGCAGTGGTTGTCGTGGGTAGAGTTTTGGGTGTTGATGCCACAAATGTTGTTGTAGCAGCAGCTGGGATTGTTGTTGGAGTTGCTGTGGTTGTTGTGGATACAGCTTTTGTTGTCATAGGAACAATTGTGTTTAATGTGTGTGAATCTGTTATTGTAGTTGGAGCAGATGTGGTTGAGGTGGGCAGGACATTGGTTGTTGTTGCTGTAGCTTTTGTTGTTGAAGCAACAGCAGTTGTTGTTGTGGGAGCAGCTGTTGTTGTTATGGAAGATGAAGTGGTTGTTGTTGGTGCAATTGTAGTTTTTGTGGCCTCAGCTGTACTTGTTGAAGCCTCTGCTGTAGATGTTATTGGAGATGCTGTGGTTGTGGTTGGTGCAGATGTGGTTGTTGTGGGAGCAGATGTGTTTGTAGTGGGAGCAGCTGTGGTTGTTGTGGGTGAGGTTTTGGGTGTTGTTGCTGTAGCTATGGTTGTTTTTGTTGTATCATCAGCTGTGGTTGATGAAGGCAAGGTTTTGGGTGTTGTTGCTGTAGCTGTTGTTGTTGTTGTATCGGCAGCTGTGGATGGTGTGGGTACATCTGTGATGGTTGTAGCTACAGCTGTACTTGTCATAGCTGCTGCTGTAGATGTCATTAATGTTGCTGTGGTTGTTGTGGGTGAATCTGTAATTGTTGTTGGATCCTCTGTTGTTGTGGGCAGTGGTTCAGTTGTGGGAAGGTCTTCGGATGTTGTAGCAGGAGCTGTGGTTATTGAGGGCAGAGGTTCGGTTGTTGTGTGAAGGGCTTTGGTTGTTGTAGCAGATGCTCTGGTTGTTGTAGGAGCAGCTTTGGTTGTGGGAAAAACTTCAGTTGATGGATCTGCAGTTGTAGTTGGAGCAGATGTGGTTGTGGTGGGCAGGACATTGGTTGTTGTTGCTGCAGCTTTTGTTGTTGTAACACCAGCAGTTGTTGTTGTGGAAGCAGCTGAGGATGTTGTGGAAGACGATGTGGTTGTTGTTGGTGCAGTTGTGTTTTTTGTGGCCTCAGCTGTACTTGTTGAAGCCTCTGCTGTAGATGTTATTGGAGATGCTGTGGTTGTGGTTGGTGCAGATGTGGTTGTTGTGAGCGAGGTTTTTGATGTTGGTGCTGTAGCTGTTGTTATTGTTGTAGCAGCAGCTGTGGTTGTGGTTGTTGTGGCTGCATCTGTAGTGGTTGTAGCTACAGCTGTACTTGTCGTAGCTGCTGCTGTAGATGTCATTAGTGTTGCTGTGGTTGTGTTGGGGGAAACTGTGCTTGTAGTAATGGAAGCTATTATGGTTGTGGGAGCTGCTGTAGTGATGGGAGCAGATGTGGTTGTTATGGGCAGTGGTTCAGTTGTTGTGGGAAGGTCTTCGGATGTTGTAGCAGGAGCTGTGGTTGTTGTGGGCAGGGGTTCAGTTGTTGTGGGAAGGTCTTCGGATGTTGTTGTTATTGTGGCTGCATCTGTAGTGGTTGTAGCTACAGCTGTACTTGTTGAAGCTGCTGCTGTTGATGTCATGAATGTCTCTGTGGTTGTTTTGGGGGAAGCTGTGCTTGTAGTGTTGGAAGCTATTATGGTTGTGGGAGCTGCTGTAGTGGTGGGAGCAGATGGAGTTGTTGTGGGAATGTCTTCGGATGTTGTAGCAGGAGCTGTGGTTGTTGTGGGCAGGGGTTCAGTTGTTTTTGGAAGGTCTTCAGATGTTGTTGTTGTTGTGGGTGCATCTGTAGTGGTTGTAGCTACAGCTGTACTTGTTGAAGCTGCTGCTATAGATGTTATTGGAGATGCTGTGGTTGCTGTTGGTGCAATTGTAGTTTTTGTGGCCTCAGCTGTACTTGTTGAAGCCTCTGCTGTAGAAGTTTTTGGAGATGCTGTGGTTGGTGCAGATGTGGTTGTTGTGGGCGAGGTTTTGGGTGTTGTTGCTGTAGCTGTTGTTATTGTTGTAGCAGCAGCTGTGGTTGTGGTTGTTGTGGCTGCATCTGTCGTGGTTGTAGCTACAGCTGAACTTGTCGTAGCTGCTGCTGTAGATGTCATTAATGTTGCTGTGTTTTTTGGTGGGGAAGTTGTGCTTGTAGTAATGGAAGCTGTTACGGTTGTGGGAGCTGCTGTAGTTGTGGGAGCAGATGTGGTTGTTGTGGGCAGGTCTTCGGATGTTGTAGCAGGAGCTGTGGTTGTTGTGGGCAGGGGTTCAGTTGTTGTGGGAAGGTCTTCGGATGTTGTGGTTGTTGTGGGTGCATCTGTAGTCGTTGTAGCTACAGCTGTACTTGTTGTAGCTGCTGCTGTAGATGTCATTAATGTCGCTGTGGTTGTTTTGGGGGAAGCTGTGCTTGTAGTAATGGGAGCTATTATGGTTGTGGGAGCTGCTGTAGTGGTGGGAGCAGATGTGGTTGGTGTGGGCAAGTCTTCGGATGTTCTAGCAGGGGCTGTGGTTGTTGTGGGCAGGGGTTCAGTTGTTGTGGGAATGTCTTCGGATGTTGTAGCAGGAGCTGTGGTTGTTGTGGGTAGGGGTTCAGTTGTTGTGGGAAGGTCGTTGGATGTTGTAGCAGGAGATGTGGTTGTTGTGGGCAGGGGTTCAGTTGTTGTGGGAAGGTCTTCGGGTGTTGTGGTTGTTGTGGGCAGGGGTTCAGTTGTTGTGGGAAGGTCTTCAGATGTTGTGTTTGTTGTGGGTGAATCTGTTATTGTAGTTGGAGCAGATGTGGTTGTGGTGGGCATGACATTGGTTGTTGTTGTTGTAGCTTTTGTTGTTGTAGCATCAGCAGTTGTTGTTGTGGGAGCAGCTGTTGTTGTTGTGGAATATGATGTGGTTGTTGTTGGTGAAATTGTAGTTTTTGTGGCCTCAGCTGTACTTGTTGAAGCCTCTGCTGTAGATGTTATTGGAGATGCTGTGGTTGTGGTTGGTGCAGATGTGGTTGTTGTGGGCGAGGTTTTGGGTGTTGTTGCTGTAGCTGTTGTTATTGTTGTAGCAGCAGCTGTGGTTGTGGTTGTTGTGGCTGCATCTGTAGTGGTTATCGCTACAGCTGTACTTGTCGTAGCTGCTGCTGTAGATGTCATTAATGTTGCTGTGGTTGTGTTGGGGGAAGCTGTGCTTGTAGTAATGGAAGCTATTATGGTTGTGGGAGCTGCTGTAGTGGTGGGAGCATATGTGGTTGTTGTGGGCAGTGGTTCAGTTGTTGTGGGAAGGTCTTCGGATTTTGTAGCAGGAGCTGTGGTTGTTGTGGGCTGGGGTTCAGTTGTTGTGGGAAGGTATTCGGATGTTGTAGCAGGAGCTGTGATCATTGTGGGCAGGGGTACAGTTGTTGTGGGAAGGTCTTCGGATGTTGTAACAGGAGCTGTGGTTGTTGTGGGCAGGGGTTCAGTTGTTGTGGGAAGGTCTTTGGATGTTGTAGCAAGGTTTTTGGATGTTGTAGCAGGAGATGTGGTTGTTGTGGGCAGGGGTTCAGTTGTTGTGGGAAAGTATTTGGGTGTTGTGGTTGCATTTGTAGTGGTTGTAGCTACAGCTGTACTTGTTGAATCTGCTGCTGTAGAAGTCATTAATGTCGCTGTGGTTGTTTTGGGGGAAGCTGTGCTTGTAGTAATGGAAGCTATTATGGTTGTGGGAGCTGCTGTAGTGGTGGGAGCAGATGTCGTTGTTGTGGGCAGTGGTTCAGTTGTTGTGGGAAGGTCTTCGGATGTTGTAACAGGAGCTGTGGTTGTTGTAGGCAGGGGTTCAGTTGTTGTGTGAAGGGCTTTGGTTGTTGTGGCAGGTGCTCTGGTTTTTGTGGGAGCAGCTGTTGTTGTGGGAAACACTTTAGTTGGTGGATCTGCTGCTGTTGTGGGAGCCATTGTGTTTATTGTGGGTGAATCTGTTATTGTAGGTGGAGCAGATGTGGTTGTGGTGGGCATGACATTGGTTGTTGTTGCTGTAGCTTTTGTTGTTGTAGCATCAGCAATAGTTGTTGTGGGAGCAGCTGTTGTTGTTTTGGAATAAGATGTGCTTGTTGGTGCAATTGTAGTTTTTATGCCCTCAGCTGTACTTGTTGAAGCCTCTGCTGTCGATGTTATTGGAGATGCTGTGGTTGTAGTTGGTGCAGTTGTGGTTGTTGTGGGAGCATCTGGGTCTGTAGTGGGAGCAGGTCTGGTTGTTGTGGGCGAGGTTGTGGGTGTTGTTGCTGTAGCTGTTGTATTTGTTGTAGCAGCAGCTGTGGCTGTGGTTGTTGTGAGTGCATCTGTAGTGGTTGTAGCTACAGCTGTACTTGTTGTAGCTGCTGCTGTAGATGTCATTAATGTCGCTGTGGTTGTTTTGGGGGAAGCTGTGCTTGTAGTAATGGAAGCTATTATGGTTGTGGGAGCTGCTGTAGTGGTGGGAGCAGATGTGGTTGTTGTGGGCAGGTCTTCGGATGTTGTAGCAGGAGCTGTGGTTGTTGTGGGAAGGGGTTCAGTTGTTGTGGGAAGGTCTTCGGATGTTGTAGCAGGAGATGTGGTTGTTGTGGGCAGGGGTTCAGTTGTTGTGGGAAGGTCTTCGGATGTTGTAGCAGGAGTTGTGGTTGTTGTGGGAAGGAGCTCAGTTGTTGTGGAAAGGTCTTCGGATGTTGTAGCAGGAGATGTGGTTGTTGTGGGCAGGGGTTCAGTTGTTGTGTGAAGGTCTTCGGGTGTTGTGGTTGTTGTGGGCAGGGGTTCAGTTGTTGTGGGAAGGTCTTCAGATGTTGTGTTTGTTGTGGGTGAATCTGTTATTGTAGTTGGAGCAGATGTGGTTGTGGTGGGCATGACATTGGTTGTTGTTGTTGTAGCTTTTGTTGTTGTAGCATCAGCAGTTGTTGTTGTGGGAGCAGCTGTTGTTGTTGTGGAATATGATGTGGTTGTTGTTGGTGCAATTGTAGTTTTTGTGGCCTCAGCTGTACTTGTTGAAGCCTCTGCTGTAGATGTTATTGGAGATGCTGTGGTTGTGGTTGGTGCAGATGTGGTTGTTGTGGGCGAGGTTTTGGGTGTTGTTGCTGTAGCTGTTGTTATTGTTGTAGCAGCAGCTGTGGTTGTGGTTGTTGTGGCTGCATCTGTAGTGGTTATCGCTACAGCTGTACTTGTCGTAGCTGCTGCTGTAGATGTCATTAATGTTGCTGTGGTTGTGTTGGGGGAAGCTGTGCTTGTAGTAATGGAAGCTATTATGGTTGTGGGAGCTGCTGTAGTGGTGGGAGCAGATGTCGTTGTTGTGGGCAGTGGTTCAGTTGTTGTGGGAAGGTCTTCGGATGTTGTAACAGGAGCTGTGGTTGTTGTGGGCAGGGGTTCAGTTGTTGTGTGAAGGGCTTTGGTTGTTGTGGCAGGTGCTCTGGTTTTTGTGGGAGCAGCTGTTGTTGTGGGAAACACTTTAGTTGGTGGATCTGCTGCTGTTGTGGGAGCCATTGTGTTTGTTGTGGGTGAATCTGTTATTGTAGGTGGAGCAGATGTGGTTGTGGTGGGCATGACATTGGTTGTTGTTGCTGTAGCTTTTGTTGTTGTAGCATCAGCAATAGTTGTTGTGGGAGCAGCTGTTGTTGTTGTGGAATAAGATGTGCTTGTTGGTGCAATTGTAGTTTTTATGCCCTCAGCTGTACTTGTTGAAGCCTCTGCTGTCGATGTTATTGGAGATGCTGTGGTTGTGGTTGGTGCAGTTGTGGTTGTTGTGGGAGCAGCTGGGTCTGTAGTGGGAGCAGGTCTGGTTGTTGTGGGCGAGGTTGTGGGTGTTGTTGCTGTAGCTGTTGTATTTGTTGTAGCAGCAGCTGTGGTTGTGGTTGTTGTGAGTGCATCTGTAGTGGTTGTAGCTACAGCTGTACTTGTTGTAGCTGCTGCTGTAGATGTCATTAATGTCGCTGTGGTTGTTTTGGGGGAAGCTGTGCTTGTAGTAATGGAAGCTATTATGGTTGTGGGAGCTGCTGTAGTGGTGGGAGCAGATGTGGTTGTTGTGGGCAGGTCTTCGGATGTTGTAGCAGGAGCTGTGGTTGTTGTGGGAAGGGGTTCAGTTGTTGTGGGAAGGTCTTCGGATGTTGTAGCAGGAGATGTGGTTGTTGTGGGCAGGGGTTCAGTTGTTGTGGGAAGGTCTTCGGATGTTGTAGCAGGAGTTGTGGTTGTTGTGGGAAGGAGCTCAGTTGTTGTGGAAAGGTCTTCGGATGTTGTAGCAGGAGCTGTGATTGTTGTGGGCAGGGGTTCAGTTGTTGTGGGAAGGTTTTGGGATGTTGTAGCAGGAGCTGTGGTTGTTGTGGGCAGGGGTTCAGTTGTTTTTGGAAGGTCTTCGGATGTTGTTGTTGTTGTGGGTGCATCTGTAGTGGTTGTAGCTACAGTTGTACTTGTTGAAGCTGCTGCAGTAGATGTTATTGGAGATGATGTGGTTGTTGTTGGTGCAATTGTAGTTTTTGTGGCCTCAGCTGTACTTGTTGAAGCATCTGCTGTAAATGTTATTGGAGATGCTGTGGTTGTGGTTGGTGCAGATGTTGTTGTTGTGGGCGAGGTTTTGGGTGTTGTTGCTGTAGCTGTTGTTATTGTTATTGTTGTAGCAGCAGCTGTGGTTGTGGTTGTTGTGGCTGCATCTGTAGTGGTTATCGCTACAGCTGTACTTGTCGTAGCTGCTGCTGTAGATGTCGTTAATGTTGCTGTGGTTGTGTTGGGGGAAGCTGTGCTTGTAGTAATGGAAGCTATTATGGTTGTGGGCGCTGCTGTAGTGGTGCGAGCATATGTGGTTGTTGTTGGCAGTGGTTCAGTTGTTGTGGTAAGGTCTTCGGATGTTGTAGCAGGAGCTGTGGTTGTTGTGGGCAGGGGTTCAGTTGTTGTGGGAAGGTCTTCGGATGTTGTTGTTGTTGTGGGTGCATCTGTAGTGGTTGTAGCTACAGCTGTACTTGTTGAAGCTGATGCTGTAGATGTCATTAATGTCTCTGTGGTTGTTTTGGGGGAAGCTGTGCTTGAAGTGTTGGAAGCTATTATGGTTGTGGGAGCTGCTGTAGTGGTGGGAGCAGATGTAGTTGTGGGAAGGTCTTCGGATGTTGTAATAGGAGCTATAGTTGTTGTGGGCAGGGGTTCAGTTGTTGTGTGAAGTGTATTGGTTGTTGGAGCTGCTGTAGTGGTGGGAGCAGATGTGGTTGTTGTGGGCAGGGGTTCAGTTGTTGTGGGAAGGTCTTCGGATGTTGTAGCAGGAGCTGTGGTTGTTGTGGGCAGGGGTTCAGTTGTTGTGGGAAGGTCTTTGGATGTTGTAGCAAGGTCTTTGGATGTTGTAGCAGGAGATGTGGTTGTTGTGGGCAGGGGTTCAGTTGTTGTGGGAAAGTTTTTGGGTGTTGTGGTTGCATTTGTAGTGGTTGTAGCTACAGCTGTACTTGTTGAATCTGCTGCTGTAGAAGTCATTAATGTCGCTGTGGTTGTTTTGGGGGAAGCTGTGCTTGTAGTAATGGAAGCTATTATGGTTGTGGGAGCTGCTGTAGTGGTGGGAGCAGATGTCGTTGTTGTGGGCAGTGGTTCAGTTGTTGTGGGAAGGTCTTCGGATGTTGTAACAGGAGCTGTGGTTGTTGTGGGCAGGGGTTCAGTTGTTGTGTGAAGGGCTTTGGTTGTTGTGGCAGGTGCTCTGGTTTTTGTGGGAGCAGCTGTTGTTGTGGGAAACACTTTAGTTGGTGGATCTGCTGCTGTTGTGGGAGCCATTGTGTTTGTTGTGGGTGAATCTGTTATTGTAGGTGGAGCAGATGTGGTTGTGGTGGGCATGACATTTGTTGTTGTTGCTGTAGCTTTTGTTGTTGTAGCATCAGCAATAGTTGTTGTGGGAGCAGCTGTTGTTGTTGTGGAATAAGATGTGGTTGTTGGTGCAATTGTAGTTTTTATGCCCTCAGCTGTACTTGTTGAAGCCTCTGCTGTCGATGTTATTGGAGATGCTGTGGTTGTGGTGGGAGCAGGTATGGTTGTTGTGGGCGAGGTTTTGGGTGTTGTTGCTGTAACTGTTGTTGTGGCTGTGGTTGTTGTGAGTGCATCTGTAGTGGTTGTAGCTACCGCTGTACTTGTCATAGCTGCTGCTGTAGATGTTATTAATGTCGCTGTGGTTGTTTTGGGGGAAGCTGTGCTTGTAGTAATGGAAGCTATTATGGTTGTGGGAGCTGCTGTAGTGGTGGGAGCAGATGTGGTTGTTGTGGGCAGTTCTTCGGATGTTGTAGCAGGAGCTGTGGTTGTTAAGGGCAGTGGTTCAGTTGTTTTGGGAAGGTCTTCGGGTGTTGTAGCAGGAGCTGTGGTTGTTGTGGGCAGTGGTTCAGTTGTTTTGGGAAGGTCTTCGGGTGTTGTAGCAGGAGCTGTGGTTGTTGTGGGCAGGGGTTCAGTTGTTGTGGGAAGGTCTTCGGATGTTGTGGTTGTTGTGGGTGCATCTGTAGTGGTTGTAGCTACAGCTGTACTTGTTGAAGCTGCTGCTGTAGATTTTATTAATGTCGCTGTGGTTGTTTTGGGGGAAGCTGTGCTTGTAGTAATGGAAGCTATTATGGTTGTGGGAGCTGCTGTAGTTGTGGGAGTAGATGTGGTTGTTTTGGAAGAAGCTGTGGTTGTTGGTGCAACTGTGGCTGTTGTTTCCTCAGCTGTACTTGTTGAAGCCTCCACTGTAGATGTTATTGGAGATGCTGTGGTTGTGGTTGGTGCAGATGTGGTTGTTGTGGGAGCAGCTGTGTTTGTAGTAGGAGTAGCTGTAGTTGATGTGGGCAATGTTTTGGGTGTTGTTGCTGTAGCTATGGTTGTTGTTGTTTCAGCAGCTGTGGTTGATGAAGACGAGGTTTTGGGTGTTGTTGCTCTAGCTGCTGTTGTTGTTGAATCAGCAGCTCTGGTTGGTGTGGGTGCATCTGTGGTGGTTGTAGCTACAGCTGTACTTGTCGTAGTTGCTGCTGTAGATGTCATTAATGTTGCTGTGGTTGTTTTGGGGAAAGGTGTGCTTTTAGTGTTGGAAGCTATTATGGTTGTGGGAGCTGCTTTAGTCGTGGGAGCATAATTGTTTTTTGTGGGTGAATCTGTGATTGTTGTTGGATATGCTGTTGTTGTTGTGGGAAGGGCTTCGGATGTTGTAGCAGGAGCTGTAGTTGTAGTGGACAGGGGTTTGGTTGTTGTGGGAGCAGCTGTGGTTGTGGGAGCAATTGTGTTTGTTGTTGGTGAATCTGTGATTGTAGTTGGAGCAGATGTAGTTGTGGGCAGGACGTTGGTTGTTGTTTCTGCAGCTTTTGTTGATGTAGCAACAGCAGTTGTTGTTGTGGGAGCAGCTGTGGTTGTTGTGGAATATGATGTGGTTGTTGTTGCTGCAATTGTGTTTTTTGTGGCCTCAGCTGTACTTGTTGAAGCCTCTGCTGTAGATGTTATTGGAGATGCTGTGGTTGTGGTTGGTGCAGATGTGGTTGTTGTGGGAGCATCTGTGGTGGTTGTAGCTACAGCTTTACTTGTCATAGCTGCTTCTGTAGAAGTCATTAATGTCGCTGTGGTTGTTTTGGGGGAAGCTGTGCTTGTAGTACTGGAAGCTATTATGGTTGTGGGAGCTGCTGTAGTGGTGGGAGCAGATGTGGTTGTCGGTGAATCTGTGATTTTTGTTGGATTCGCTGTGGTTGTTGTGGGCAGTGGTTCAGTTGTTGTGGGAAGGGTTTCAGATGTTGTAGCTGGAGCTGTGTTTGTTGTGGGCAGGGATGTGGTTGTTGTGGAATATGATGTGGTTGTTGTTGATGCAATTGTGTTTTTTGTGGCCTCAGCTGTACTTGTTGAAGCCTCTGCTGTAGATGTTATTGGAGATGCTGTGGTTGTGGTTGGTGCAGATGTGGTTGTTGTGGGAGCAGCTGTGTTTGTAGTGGGAGCAGCTGTGGTTGTTGTGGGCGAGGTTTTGGGTATTGTTGCTGTAGCTGTTGTTGTTGTTGACGTATCAGCACCTGTGGTTGCTGTGGGTGCATCTGTGGTGGTTGTAGCTACAGCTTTACTTGTCATAGCTGCTTCTGTAGAAGTCATTAATGTCGCTGTGGTTGTTTTGGGGGAAGCTGTGCTTGTAGTAATGGAAGCTATTATGGTTGTGGGAGCTGCTGTAGTGGTGGGAGCAGATGTGGTTGTCGGTGAATCTGTGATTTTTGTTGGATTCGCTGTGGTTGTTGTGGGCAGTGGTTCAGTTGTTGTGGGAAGGGTTTCAGATGTTGTAGCTGGAGCTGTGTTTGTTGTGGGCAGGGATGTGGTTGTTGTGGAATATGATGTGGTTGTTGTTGATGCAATTGTGTTTTTTGTGGCCTCAGCTGTACTTGTTGAAGCCTCTGCTGTAGATGTTATTGGAGATGCTGTGGTTGTGGTTGGTGCAGATGTGGTTGTTGTGGGAGCAGCTGTGTTTGTAGTGGGAGCAGCTGTGGTTGTTGTGGGCGAGGTTTTGGGTATTGTTGCTGTAGCTGTTGTTGTTGTTGACGTATCAGCACCTGTGGTTGCTGTGGGTGCATCTGTGGTGGTTGTAGCTACAGCTTTACTTGTCATAGCTGCTGCTGTAGAAGTCATTAATGTCGCTGTGGTTGTTTTGGGGGAAGCTGTGCTTATAGTAATGGAAGCTATTATGGTTGTGGGAGCTGCTGTAGTGGTGGGAGCAGATGTGGTTGTCGGTGAATCTGTGATTTTTGTTGGATTCGCTGTGGTTGTTGTGGGCAGTGGTTCAGTTGTTGTGGGAAGGGTTTCAGATGTTGTAGCTGGAGCTGTGTTTGTTGTCGGCAGGGATGTGGTTGTTGTGGGCAGGGATTCGGTTGTTGTGTGAATCGCTTTGGTTGTTGTTGCAGAAGCTGAGGTTTTTGATGGAGAAATGGTTGTTTTTGTATTCAAAGCTGTTGTTGAAGTACCAGCAACTGTGGTTGTCGTGGGGAAAGCTGTGGTTGTGTAAGAGGAGGCTATTGTGGTTGTTGGAAATGCTGTAGTTGTTGATATTATATATGAGGTTGTTGTGGGTGCATCTGTGGTTGTTGTGAGAGCAGCTGGGGTTGTTGTGGTGGCAACTGTGGTTGTTGGAGCTGTGGCTATGGTTTTTGGAGCTACGGCTGTGGTTGTCATTGATGCAGATGTGGTTGTTTCGATTGCGGCTGTGATTGTTGTAGCCACAGCTGTACTTTTCAGAGCCACAGCTGTAGATGTCATTGGTGTGGCTGTAGTTGTTGTTGAAACATATGTTGTTGTTTGGGGAGCAGCTGTGGTTGTTGTTGCCATGGCTGTGGTTGTTGTAGAAGCAGCTGTGGTTGTTGTGTGGTAAGCTGTGGCAAATGTGGGATTAGCTGTCGTTGTGTTGGTAGGCGTAGTAGCAGTCGTCCTTTGCTTGAGTTCTGTATAAAACATTTTTTTATTACGACCATTAAAATGCTCTGCAATATCTGTTAAACGTGCTGAATTAAATTAGATTGGAAACCCAACATCACAGTCCTGGAAAACTCAGACAACTACTCTTTCTCCCCATAATGTGTTTGAATTGTATTATGTGTTGTGTTTAGATGAATCCTTACCAGCTTTGATACTGCCAATAATAACGTCTAAGAAGACTGTGAACGTGTCGATGGAAATCTTGAGGGAGACCTCTACATTTGTAACGTTAGGGACCACAGACTGGCTTGTGAAGATCAAGTTAGTTGTCACACCCACAGAACCAGACCTAAATACCAAAGAACAGAATTGATGTGAAATGCAATAAAAGTTATTACTGTTGTTAGTAGGAGTATTTGTACTAATAGTATTGTTAAAGGATGGTTTACATGTGACTAATACACTTTGTCTATCTGCGAATAAGTAAATTGCATGAATGTGGACCAAAAAGAAAGTCAACATACCAGAAACTGACAATGATGCATCTGAGGAAGATTACCGGATATATTCTTTTGAATCCTATATTCAACTGTAGAAAAATATCAGTGCACACAATAAGCATTAAAAGGACAGGAGAAATAGTAAATATAACTCACAATCAAGTTTTGTTATAAATGTCCATTTAAAGATTTGTGCTTATGTCAATTATCAACATGTACCTCAGTTGTCAGATTTGAAGCCAAATTAAGGTACTCATTGGACTGTGGACTTTTGTAGGCTTCCAAAAATGTACTATTCAACCGGAAATGCAGAATAAGTACACCTTCATTTGCTGTTGGAGGGTCAGTGGAATCACTGGTTGGGGCAACAGTAGTTGTTGGAGCAACAGGTGTTGTTGTTATAGCAGAAACTGGAGTTATCATTGTTACAGCTGTGGTTATCATTGGTGAAGCTGTGGTTGTTGTGTAAAAAGCTGTGGTTGTTGTAGCGGCAGCTGTGGTTGTTGTGGGGGTAGTTATGGTTGTTGTACGAACAGCTGTGGATGTTGTGGGGCCGGCTGTTGTTGTTGTAGCAGCATCTGTGTTTGATGTGGGGGAAGCTGTGGTTGATGTGGGGCTGGCTGTGGTTGTCGGAGCTGCGGATGTGGTTGTCGTTGTAGACGTGGTTGTTCCTGGAGCATCTGTGGTTGTAGGGATGGCTTTGGTTGTTGTAGCTGTTGTTGTCGTAGCAGCAGCTATGGTTGTTGTGAGGGAAGCTGCAGTTGTTGTGGGAACAGCTGTGGATGTTGTGGGGACTGCTGTTGTTGTCGTAGCAGCATCTGTGTTTGATGTGGGGGAAGCTGTGGTTGATTTGGGGCTGGCTGTGGTTGTCATAGCTGCGGCTGTGGTTGTCATTGTAGACGTGGTTGTTCCGGGAGAATCTGTGGTTGTGGGGATGGCTTTGGTTGTCGTAGCTGCAGCTATTGATGTCGTAGCATCAGCTATGGTTGTTGTGGGGGAAGCTGTGGTTGTTGTGGGAACAGCTGTGGTTGTTGTTGATTGGACGGCTGTTGTTGTTGTAGCCACAGTTTTAGTTGTCGTAGCAGAAGCAGCTGTGGTTGTTGTTGGAGCAGCTGTGGTTTTTGTGGGGACGACTGTGGTTGTTGGTTGTTTGCATGGTTTAGGGTGTTGTTGTCCCTGATGATGTTGATGTTTCAGCTCATGATGATCTGGGTGCCGCTGTGGTTTTTGAGGGTACAGCTCTTCTTCTTCTGTCTGCAGTGTGGTTGTTGTGGGAGCAGCTGTAGTTAGTGTTGGTGCTGCTGTGGTTTTTGTTGGAGAAAGTGTTCTTTCTGTAGCCAAAGCTGTAGTTGTTGTAGCAGCAGTTACTGTGGTTGTTGTGGTAGATGCTGTGGTTGTTGTGAGTACAGCTGTGGTTGTTGTAGGGGAAGCTGTGGTGGTTCTGGGAGCTGCTGTAGTTGTTGTCAACATTTTTGGGATTGTTGTGGGTGCATCTGTGGTTGTTGAATCCGCAGCTGTTGTTGTAGAAGCAGCAACTGTGGTTGTCGTGGGGAAAGCTGTGGTTGTTGTTGGAGCAGCTGTGGTTGTTGAAGAGGAAGCTGTTGTGGTTGTTGGAATTGCTGTAGTAGTTGTTAGAGAATATGTGGTTGTTGTGGGTGCATCTGTGGTTGTTGTGGGAGCAGCTGTGGTTGTTGTGAGTACAACTGTGGTTGTTGGAGCTGTGGTTGTCGGAGCTACTGCTGTGGTTGTCATTGATGCCGATGTGGTTGTTTCGTTTGCAGCTGTGATTGTTGTTGCCACAGCTGTACTTTTCATAGCCACAGCTGTAGATGGCATTGGTGTGGCTGTGCTTGTTGTTGGATCATGTGTTGTTGTTTGGGGAGCCGATGTGGTTGTTGTTGTAATGGCTGTGGTTGTTGTTGCAGCAGCCGTTGTTGTCGTAGCAGCTGCAGTGGTTGTTGTGTGGGAAGATGTGGTAATTGTGGGAGCAGCTGTCATTGTGTTGGTAGTCGTAGTAGCAGTCGTGTAATTCTGGAGTTCTGTATAAAAAAAATGTTTTTATTACGACCATTAAAAGGCTCTGCAATATCTGTTAAACGTGCTGAATTAAATTTGTTTGGTAACCCAACACCACAGTCCCGGACAACTCGGACAACTACTCTTTCTCCGCATAATGTTTTTGAATTGCATAATGTGTTGTGTTTAGATTAATCCTTACCAGCTTTGATACTGCCAGTAATAACGTCTAAGAAGACTTGAAACGTGTTGATGGACTTCTTGAAGGAGTCCTCTACATTTGTAACGTTAGGGGCCACAGACTGGCTTGTAAAGATCAAGTTAGTTGTCACACCCACAGAACCAGACCTAAATACCAAAGAACAGATTTGATGTGAAATGCAATAAAAGTTATTACGGTTGTTAGTAGGAGTATTTGTACTAATAGTATTGTTAAAGGATGGTTTACTTGTGACTAATACACTTTGTCTACCTGCAAATAAGTAAGTTGTAGAAATGTGGACCAAAAAGAAAGTGAACATACCAGAAACTGATGATGATGCATCTGAGGAAGATTACCGGATATATTCTTTTGAATCCTATATTCAACTGTAGAAAAATATCAGTGCACACAATAAGCATTAAAAGGACAAGAGAAATAGTAAATATAACTCACAATCAAGTTTTGTTATAAATGTCCATTTAAAGATTTGTGCTTATGTAAATTATCAACATTTACCTCAGTTGTCAGATTTGAAGCCAAATTAAGGTACTCATTGGACTGTGGACTTTTGTAGGCTTCCAAAAATGTACTATTCAGCCGGAAATGCAGAATAAGTACACCTTCATTTGCTGTTGGAGGGTCAGTGGAATCACTGGTTGGGGCAACAGTAGTTGTTGGAGCAACAGGTGTTGTTGTTGTAGCAGAAGCTGTAGTTATCGTTGTTACAGCTGTGGTTATCATTGGTGAAGCTGTAGTTGTGGTGTAAAAAGCTGTGGTTGTTGTAGCGGCAGCTGTGGTTCTTGTGGGGGTAGTTACGGTTGTTGTACGAACAGCTGTGGATGTTGTGGGGCCGGCTGTTGTTGTTGTAGCAGCATCTGTGTTTGATGTGGGGGAAGCTGTGGTTGATGTGGGGCTGGCTGTGGTTGTCGGAGCTGCGGCTGTGGTTGTCGTTGTAGACGTGGTTGTTCCGGGAGCATCTGTGGATGTTCCGGGAGCATCTGTGGTTGTGGGGATGGCTTTGGTTGTTGTAGCTGTTGTCGTAGAAGCAGCTATGGTTGTTGTGGGGGAAGCTGCAGTTGTTGTGGGAACAGCTGTGGATGTTGTGGGGACTGCTGTTGTTGTTGTAGCAGCATCTGTGTTTGATGTGGGGGAAGCTGTGGTTGATGTGGGGCTGGCTGTGGTTGTCGGAGCTGCGGCTGTGGTTGTCGTTGTAGACGTGGTTGTTCCGGGAGCATCTGTGGATGTTCCGGGAGCATCTGTGGTTGTGGGGATGGCTTTGGTTGTTGTAGCTGTTGTCGTAGCAGCAGCTATGGTTGTTGTGGGGGAAGCTGCAGTTGTTGTGGGAACAGCTGTGGATGTTGGGGGGACTGCTGTTGTTGTTGTAGCAGCATCTGTGTTTGATGTGGGGGAAGCTGTGGTTGATGTGGGGCTGGCTGTGGTTGTCGGAGCTGCGGATGTGGTTGTCGTTGTAGACGTGGTTGTTCCTGGAGCATCTGTGGTTGTAGGGATGGCTTTGGTTGTTGTAGCTGTTGTTGTCGTAGCAGCAGCTATGGTTGTTGTGAGGGAAGCTGCAGTTGTTGTGGGAACAGCTGTGGATGTTGTGGGGACTGCTGTTGTTGTTGTAGCAGCATCTGTGTTTGATGTGGGGGAAGCTGTGGTTGATGTGGGGCTGGCTGTGGTTGTCGGAGCTGCGGCTGTGGTTGTCGTTGTAGACGTGGTTGTTCCGGGAGCATCTGTGGATGTTCCGGGAGCATCTGTGGTTGTGGGGATGGCTTTGGTTGTTGTAGCTGTTGTCGTAGCAGCAGCTATGGTTGTTGTGGGGGAAGCTGCAGTTGTTGTGGGAACAGCTGTGGATGTTGGGGGGACTGCTGTTGTTGTTGTAGCAGCATCTGTGTTTGATGTGGGGGTAGCTGTGGTTGATGTGGGGCTGGCTGTGGTTGTCGGAGCTGCGGCTGTGGTTGTCGTTGTAGACGGGGTTGTTCCGGGAGCATCTGTGGTTTTGGGGATGGCTTTGGTTGTTGTAGTTGCAGCTGTTGTTGTCGTAGTAGCAGCTATGGTTGTTGTGGGAGAAGCTGTGGTTGTTGGGGTAACAGCTGTTGTTGTTGTTGTTTGGATGGCTGTTGTTGTTGTAGCCACAGTTTTAGTTGTCGTAGCAGAAGCAGCTGTTGTTGTTGTTGGCGCAGCTGTGGTTTTTGTGGGGACGACTGTGGTTGTTGGTTGTTCACATGGTTTAGGATGTTTTTGCCGATGTTTCAGCTTATGATGATCTGGGTGCCGCTGTGGTTTTTGAGGGTACAGCTCTTCTTTTTGTGTCTGCAGTGTGGTTGTTGTGTGAGCAGCTGTAGTCAGTGTTGGTGCTGCTGTGGTTTTTGTTGGAGAAAGTGTTCTTTCTGTAGCCAAAGCTGTAGTTGTTGTAGCAGCAGTTACTGTGGTTTTTGTGGTAGATGCTGTGGTTGTTGTGAGTACAGCTGTGGTTGTTGTGGTGGTTCTGGGAGCTGCTGTAGTTGTTGTCAACATTTTTGGGACTGTTGTGGGTGCATCTGTGGTTGTTGAATCCGCAGCTGTTGTTGTAGTAGCAGCAACTGTGGTTGTCGTGGGGAAAGCTGTGGTTGTTGTTGGAGCATCTGTGGTTGTTGAAGAGGAAGCTGTTGTGGTTGTTGGAATTGCTGTAGTAGTTGTTAGAGAATATGTGGTTGTTGTGGGTGCATCTGTGGTTGTTGTGGGAGCAGCTGTGGTTGTTGTGAGTACAACTGTGGTTGTTGGAGCTGTGGCTGTGGTTGTCGGAGCTATAGCTGTGGTTGTCATTGATGCCGATGTGGTTGTTTCGTTTGCAGCTGTGATTGTTTTTGCCACAGCTGTACTTTTCATAGCCACAGCTGTAGATGGCATTGGTGTGGCTGTGATTGTTTTTGGATCATGTGTTGTTGTTTGGGGAGCAGATGTGGTTGTTGTTGTAATGGCTGTGGTTGTTGTAGCAGCAGCCGTTGTTGTCGTAGCAGCTGCAGTGGTTGTTGTGTGGGAAGATGTGGTAATTGTGGGAGCAGCTGTCATTGTGTTGGTAGTCGTAGTAGCAGTCGTGTAATTCTGGAGTTCTGTATAAAAAAAATGTTTTTATTACGACCATTAAAAGGCTCTGCAATATCTGTTAAACGTGCTGAATTAAATTTGTTTGGTAACCCAACACCACAGTCCCGGACAACTCGGACAACTACTCTTCCTCCGCATAATGTTTTTGAATTGCATAATGTGTTGTGTTTAGATTAATCCTTACCAGCTTTGATACTGCCAGTAATAACGTCTAAGAAGACTTGAAACGTGTTGATGGACTTCTTGAAGGAGTCCTCTACATTTGTAACGTTAGGGGCCACAGACTGGCTTGTGAAGATCAAGTTAGTTGTCACACCCACAGAACCAGACCTAAATACCAAAGAACAGATTTGATGTGAAATGCAATAAAAGTTATTACGGTTGTTAGTAGGAGTATTTCTACTAATAGTATTGTTAAAGGATGGTTTACTTGTGACTAATACACTTTGTCTACCTGCAAATAAGTAAGTTGTAGAAATGTGGACCAAAAAGAAAGTGAACATACCAGAAACTGATGATGATGCATCTGAGGAAGATTACCGGATATATTCTTTTGAATCCTATATTCAACTGTAGAAAAATATCAGTGCACACAATAAGCATTAAAAGGACAAGAGAAATAGTAAATATAACTCACAATCAAGTTTTGTTATAGATGTCCATTTAAAGATTTGTGCTTATGTAAATTATCAACATTTACCTCAGTTGTCAGATTTGAAGCCAAATTAAGGTACTCATTGGACTGTGGACTTTTGTAGGCTTCCAAAAATGTACTATTCAGACGGAAATGCAGAATAAGTACACCTTCATTTGCTGTTGGAGGGTCAGTGGAATCACTGGTTGGGGCAACAGTAGTTGTTGGAGCAACAGGTGTTGTTGTTGTAGCAGAAGCTGTAGTTATCGTTGTTACAGCTGTGGTTATCATTGGTGAAGCTGTAGTTGTTGTGTAAAAAGCTGTGGTTGTTGTAGCGGCAGCTGTGGTTCTTGTGGGGGTAGTTACGGTTGTTGTACGAACAGCTGTGGATGTTGTGGGGCCGGCTGTTGTTGTTGTAGCAGCATCTGTGTTTGATGTGGGGGAAGCTGTGGTTGATGTGGGGCTGGCTGTGGTTGTTTGAGCTGCGGATGTGGTTGTCGTTGTAGACGTGGTTGTTCCTGGAGCATCGGTGGTTGTAGGGATGGCTTTGGTTGTTGTAGCTGTTGTTGTCGTAGCAGCAGCTATGGTTGTTGTGAGGGAAGCTGCAGTTGTTGTGGGAACAGCTGTGGATGTTGTGGGGACTGCTGTTGTTGTTGTAGCAGCATCTGTGTTTGATGTGGGGGAAGCTGTGGTTGATGTGGGGCTGGCTGTGGTTGTCGGAGCTGCGGATGTGGTTGTCGTTGTAGACGTGGTTGTTCCTGGAGCATCTGTGGTTGTAGGGATGGCTTTGGTTGTTGTAGCTGTTGTTGTCGTAGCAGCAGCTATGGTTGTTGTGAGGGAAGCTGCAGTTGTTGTGGGAACAGCTGTGGATGTTGTGGGGACTGCTGTTGTTGTTGTAGCAGCATCTGTGTTTGATGTGGGGGAAGCTGTGGTTGATGTGGGGCTGGCTGTGGTTGTCGGAGCTGCGGCTGTGGTTGTCGTTGTAGACGTGGTTGTTCCGGGAGCATCTGTGGATGTTCCGGGAGCATCTGTGGTTGTGGGGATGGCTTTGGTTGTTGTAGCTGTTGTCGTAGCAGCAGCTATGGTTGTTGTGGGGGAAGCTGCTGTTGTTGTGGGAACAGCTGTGGATGTTGGGGGGACTGCTGTTGTTGTTGTAGCAGCATCTGTGTTTGATGTGGGGGTAGCTGTGGTTGATGTGGGGCTGGCTGTGGTTGTTGGAGCTGCGGGTGTGGTTGTCGTTGTAGACGGGGTTGTTCCGGGAGCATCTGTGATTTTGGGGATGGCTTTGGTTGTTGTAGTTGCAGCTGTTGTTGTCGTAGTAGCAGCTATGGTTGTTGTGGGAGAAGCTGTGGTTGTTGGGGTAACAGCTGTTGTTGTTGTTGTTTGGATGGCTGTTGTTGTTGTAGCCACAGTTTTAGTTGTCGTAGCAGAAGCAGCTGTTGTTGTTGTTGGCGCAGCTGTGGTTTTTGTGGGGACGACTGTGGTTGTTGGTTGTTCACATGGTTTAGGGTGTTTTTGCCGATGTTTCAGCTTATGATGATCTGGGTGCCGCTGTGGTTTTTGAGGGTACAGCTCTTCTTTTTGTGTCTGCAGTGTGGTTGTTGTGTGAGCAGCTGTAGTCAGTGTTGGTGCTGCTGTGGTTTTTGTTGGAGAAAGTGTTCTTTCTGTAGCCAAAGCTGTAGTTGTTGTAGCAGCAGTTACTGTGGTTTTTGTGGTAGATGCTGTGGTTGTTGTGAGTACAGCTGTGGTTGTTGTAGGGGATGCTGTGGTGGTTCTGGGAGCTGCTGTAGTTGTTGTCAACATTTTTGGGACTGTTGTGGGTGCATCTGTGGTTGTTGAATCCGCAGCTGTTGTTGTAGTAGCAGCAACTGTGGTTGTCGTGGGGAAAGCTGTGGTTGTTGTTGGAGCATCTGTGGTTGTTGAAGAGGAAGCTGTTGTGGTTGTTGGAATTGCTGTAGTAGTTGTTAGAGAATATGTGGTTGTTGTGGGTGCATCTGTGGTTGTTGTGGGAGCAGCTGTGGTTGTTGTGAGTACAACTGTGGTTGTTGGAGCTGTGGCTGTGGTTGTCGGAGCTACAGCTGTGGTTGTCATTGATGCCGATGTGGTTGTTTCGTTTGCAGCTGTGATTGTTTTTGCCACAGCTGTACTTTTCATAGCCACAGCTGTAGATGGCATTGGTGTGGCTGTGATTGTTGTTGGATCATGTGTTGTTGTTTGGGGAGCAGATGTGGTTGTTGTTGTAATGGCTGTGGTTGTTGTAGCAGCAGCCGTTGTTGTCGTAGCAGCTGCAGTGGTTGTTGTGTGGGAAGATGTGGTAATTGTGGGAGCAGCTGTCATTGTGTTGGTAGTCGTAGTAGCAGTCGTGTAATTCTGGAGTTCTGTATAAAAAAAATGTTTTTATTACGACCATTAAAAGGCTCTGCAATATCTGTTAAACGTGCTGAATTAAATTTGTTTGGTAACCCAACACCACAGTCCCGGACAACTCGGACAACTACTCTTTCTCCGCATAATGTTTTTGAATTGCATAATGTGTTGTGTTTAGATTAATCCTTACCAGCTTTGATACTGCCAGTAATAACGTCTAAGAAGACTTGAAACGTGTTGATGGACTTCTTGAGGGAGTCCTCTACATTTGTAACGTTAGGGGCCACAGACTGGCTTGTGAAGATCAAGTTAGTTGTCACACCCACAGAACCAGACCTAAATACCAAAGAACAGATTTGATGTGAAATGCAATAAAAGTTATTACGGTTGTTAGTAGGAGTATTTGTACTAATAGTATTGTTAAAGGATGGTTTACTTGTGACTAATACACTTTGTCTACCTGCAAATAAGTAAGTTGTAGAAATGTGGACCAAAAAGAAAGTGAACATACCAGAAACTGATGATGATGCATCTGAGGAAGATTACCGGATATATTCTTTTGAATCCTATATTCAACTGTAGAAAAATATCAGTGCACACAATAAGCATTAAAAGGACAAGAGAAATAGTAAATATAACTCACAATCAAGTTTTGTTATAGATGTCCATTTAAAGATTTGTGCTTATGTAAATTATCAACATTTACCTCAGTTGTCAGATTTGAAGCCAAATTAAGGTACTCATTGGACTGTGGACTTTTGTAGGCTTCCAAAAATGTACTATTCAGCCGGAAATGCAGAATAAGTACACCTTCATTTGCTGTTGGAGGGTCAGTGGAATCACTGGTTGGGGCAACAGTAGTTGTTGGAGCAACAGGTGTTGTTGTTGTAGCAGAAGCTGTAGTTATCGTTGTTACAGCTGTGGTTATCATTGGTGAAGCTGTAGTTGTTGTGTAAAAAGCTGTGGTTGTTGTAGCGGCAGCTGTGGTTCTTGTGGGGGTAGTTACGGTTGTTGTACGAACAGCTGTGGATGTTGTGGGGCCGGCTGTTGTTGTTGTAGCAGCATCTGTGTTTGATGTGGGGGAAGCTGTGGTTGATGTGGGGCTGGCTGTGGTTGTCTGAGCTGCGGATGTGGTTGTCGTTGTAGACGTGGTTGTTCCTGGAGCATCTGTGGTTGTAGGGATGGCTTTGGTTGTTGTAGCTGTTGTTGTCGTAGCAGCAGCTATGGTTGTTGTGGGGAAAGCTGTGGTTGTTGTGGGAACAGCTGTGGATGTTGGGGGGACGGCTGTTGTTGTTGTAGCAGCATCTGTGTTTGATTTGGGGGAAGCTGTGGATGATGTGGGGCTGGCTGTGGTTATTGGAGCTGCGGATATGGTTGTCGTTGTAGACGTGGTTGTTCCGGGAGCATCTGTGGTTGTGGGGGTGGCTTTGGTTGTTGTAGCTGTTGTTGTCGTAGCAGCAGCTATGGTTGTTGTGGGGGAAGCTGTAGTTGTTGTGGGAACAGCTGTGGATGTTGTGGGGACGGCTGTTGTTGTCGTAGCAGCATCTGTGTTTGATGTGGGGCTGGCTGTGGTTGTCGGAGCTGCGGCTGTGGTTGTCGTTGTAGACGTGGTTGTTCCGGGAGCATCTGTGGTTGTGGGGATGGCTTTGGTTGTTGTAGCTGTTGTTGTCGTAGCAGCATCTGTGTTTGATGTGGGGGAAGCTGTGGATGATGTGGGGCTGGCTGTGGTTATCGGAGCTGCGGATATGGTTGTCGTTGTAGACATGGTTGTTCCTGGAGCATCTGTGGTTGTGTGGATGGCTTTGGTTGTTGTAGCTGTTGTTGTCGTAGCAGCAGCTATGGTTGTTGTTGGGGAAGCTGTAGTTGTTGTGGGAACAGCTGTGGATGTTGTGGGGACGGCTGTTGTTGTCGTAGCAGCATCTGTGTTTGATGTGGGGCTGGCTGTGGTTGTCGGAGCTGCGGCTGTGGTTGTCGTTGTAGACGTGGTTGTTCCGGGAGCATCTGTGGTTGTGGGGATGGCTTTGGTTGTTGTAGCTGTTGTTGTCGTAGCATCAGCTATGGTTGTTGTGGGGGAAGCTGTGGTTGTTGTGGGAACAGCTGTGGATGTTGGGGGGACGGCTGTTGTTGTCGTAGCAGCATCTGTGTTTGATGTGGGGGAAGCTGTGGTTGTCGTAGCTGCGGCTGTGGTTGTCGTTGTAGACGTGGTTGTTCCGGGAGCATCTTGGGTTGTGGGGCTGGCTGTGGTTGTTGTAGCTGCAGCTGTGGTTCTTGTGGGGGTATCTTCGGTTGTTGTACGAACAGCTGTGGATGTTGTGGTCGTAGCAGGATCTGTGTTTGATGTGGGGGAAGCTGTGGTTGTAGTGGGGTTGGCTGTGGTTGTCGGAGCTGTGGTTGTCGTTGTGGATGTGGTTGTTGCGGGAGCGTCTGTGGTTGTGGGGTTGGCTTTGGTTGTTGTAGCCACATTTTTAGTTGTCGTAGCAGCCTCAGCTGTGCTTGTTGTGGGAGCATCTGTGCTCGGGACGACTTTGGTTGTTTGTTGTTGGCAGGGTTTCGGGTGTTGTTTCCCCTGCCGTTTTTGTTGTTGTTGCAGATGATGTTGTTGTTCATGCAGCTGTGGTTGTTGTAGCCACAACTCATTTTGTTGTGTCTGCTGCATGGTTGTTGTGGGAACATCTGTGGTTGTTGTTGGAGCATCTGTGGTTCTTATGGGCTCAGGTGTGGTTGATTGTGCTGACTCAGTTGCCACGATTGCTGTTGCCGTAAGTACTGTTGATGGAATGGAAATTATTATTGGTATTTATTTGGTTTTTTCACGTTTCATCATACCAAGCACATTTAAGGGGAAATTTGAAGTGTCATTCCTATAACTGAGAGACATACGAATTATCAGTATGTAAATATTTTTTGACACATATTTAACCCCTATTTTTGTCACTAAACAATTTCCTTACATATTTTCATAATTTGCATTAACTGGTACCGGGCTGCCTTCAGGCAAGTCTTATGAGGCTTGTTGGCGTCCTAGAACAAAACAACTGACGCACGTGTTCGTGAGAGACTCACCTTTACATCTATGGGTCAATAGTTTGTAGGCCAAACCATTCGGCAGTACAGAGTAATTTTTTTTTAATGTATCATTGTTTTTAGCTCTGCCACTTTCCACTGCAGATGCGGAAAGCAGATATGGGCGGAATGCGGTCGATTGAGACGCAGCCCATCCAAAAACACATCTCTAGCTTAAACAGTCTGATTTGAACAGGGATTTATTTTATTATGCGAGTTACATTTCCGGAAATTGACCCAAGAGGGTTTTAATATGTTTCTGAGCTATTGCCATTCAAGCAGGTAGAAATACAGCTGGTATGACAAGTTTTTTATAATTTCTGCCTGCTGTATTTGGCATTGCATACATTTGGCATTGCATACATTTGGCATTGCGTAAAATTTTTTGGTGTGGTTCTTGGACTGTGTTATGCAGTATTGATTGGTCAAATTTGATTTTGCTAAACATTTTCCAATTTCAGGATCAGGATATGAAAAATGATGTCTTCCATTTTGAAGAGATGGTAACCTACTGCAGATGCCTTTCAGAGGCATTTGGGGCTCAGACCCAGGGGTAAACGAAGGTCCGGGCAAAATTGTGCAGTTCGCGGACGATTCATAATTTTTTAATTTATCTTTCTACTGATTCAAGAGTCATGATTTTTCCTTGTTTGTATATATTTGTTTGACCTGCTGGCACAATGAATCCTACAACAGGATTAATTTGTGCTCTTCCTGCTTACCGGCTGCTGAGATTTGCTCTGACTACCAACTGTCTATCATATCTTCATGAAAGAAAATACATAATGTTGCAGGCAGCATAGAGAAGACAAATACATGTTCAGAAGTGATCATTGAAAGTATGCTGCAGGAATGAGTGCAATTAAGAGAGGATGCAAGGAATAAAGGAAATGCAATTGAGATTCTCCCAAGTTTAATCATTTGGATGCGTTCGGGTATTGTTTCCCAGGCAATAACTTTGACTCTGCCCGCAAAGGGTATAGAAAAGGGAATCTCTATCAATCCACTTATTGTAGTACTGTGTTAAATGGCATAAATATAATATTGTATTATAACCATGTTCTCTATATATAACCGATTTGATGCCTGATGTGTGATGTGCTGAACCAGAAAGTCACATTTCTAAATAAATAACTTTTACCACTTGTTTAAATGTATGTAGCTAAGGTGGTGAAATGATGATTCAATGCAATAAATGCATGCACGCGTGTGCCCCATGCCACAGGCAAGTTTGGTTGGTCCGTATCTAGTGTGGGTGGAACATTATCACTGTTTCTGCTTGCTTCTTCTCCACTGCAATGTATTTCAGGATTCTAGGACTTGAAATATTTCGTGCACACGTTAGCTGGTTAGACAGCCACCCATGCATTGTTGAAACGTTCTGCTAATTATTGGCTAGTAGTAGCCGATAACGACAAGGCAAACATAATTAGCATCTCTATTTTATTTGAGATTAACTAAGAAGAGGACCTTTGTCAACTGTCTTGCGTGTCATGTATAGCTAGCTAGATAGGGCTAGCTTGAGGCAAGGCAGAAGCAGAGGCACCTTTCATCATAAATCACAAATACTGCTGAGAAAATGACATCACCGCTTTGTGTGCAATTTAAAAATCTGAACCAGCTAGATGTCATTGATAACCAATCAGGTTTGAATAATCTAAAGATGTGTTTTATGGTTGTGATGGACTTCACACCAAAGTGAGTGAGTGACTCAAGTGCGAGCTGTTGAGAATTTTTATCATGCCAACATTCAAGCAACCTAAAGCCAGAAGGAAGCTAGCTAACTATTTCCAAGTATAGGCATTCATTTGAGAACCCATATAAGGAATCTAGCAAGCCAGCTAGATATCTAGCCTGCAATACTTTTTGCCATGTTTGTCAATGCCTAATGCTAGCTAGCTATCCAGTTCCAACCTGCCTGGCTGCCCACCCAACCAGCTAGAAATGTGCAACTAGCTAGCTACATCTTTCTAGTACAGAAGTGACATTCTTGAAGTCAACGTTGTATATATTAATTAGTACTGTAGCAAAGGATGAATTATCCAATCAGTTAAGACTGCATGAATATGTTTTAAACCTTAAACTGTAGCATCATAACGTTAATCAAAAAAATATGATACGGTTTTCACAGCATTCTGAAGCAATCTATACCTTTTGTGGTCATTGCTAATGGTAACAATGGACCAAATGTCATTGATGACACAAGCGTGTCTTCCTCCATGGTGAACAAGAGCCTTTTGGAATAATGATTAATTTTACATTTTAGTTCATGGTTTTCCTGTGTGCTCTGGGCATTACTAAATCAAATTAATGGAATTAGTAGAAAGATGTGTTCTTTTGACTGAGAGAGTTAAAAACCCAGAGTCAGTGAAAAGTAACTAACTTCCAATCAATATTTTTACAACCATATTTCATATAACTCTATGTAGTTTTACATGCTTTGAGACATTATCCGAATTGTTTTAATATTTAAAAAAAATGACTGAAATGACTGGGCTATGCAAATACTGACATCCAGAGATAAATATAACCGTCCTTGTCTTCAATGCAACCACTACTAAAATAAAGAGATGTACATTTGTGTCTCCCTACCTTTAGATTTTGTGTCTCCCTACCTTTAGATTTTGTGTCTCCCTACCTTTAGATTTTGTGTCTCCCTATCTTTAGATTTTGTGTCTCCCTACCTTTAGATTTTGTGTCTCCCTACCTTTAGGCTCCTTTTCCTGTTTGCCCATGTGATCCAGAATAAAGTCTGACACAGAACCACAGCTTCACACACTGCTTTAGCTTATTTTGAATCTGCTCCCAAAAACGGACACATGACATTTCCTAAACTTGAGTGGGCAGGCAGTCAAAGAAGCTGAACCAGCTAGGCTAACTTGGAGAAGAAACATTACACTTTAACACATCCTTAATAAAGTTGGTTTTACATCTTACCTTAGAAATTGGTCCTTTCAAAGTATACATAGTATAATTCCATGATAGGTGATGCTTTCTATTTCACTGCTATCATGTACAATGATGATTAGTCAGCTGGCTACAGTGGTTTACGTTTCAGTGGATGCATGTGCAACAACGATGGGGCTTGAGCCAGGAGCCATTGCCATTTAGCGTTAACCATGCTACTTGCTATTCATCCCAGTTCATGTGCACTCTCTGCTGTTTGAGTCTTTGGTAATGCAATCATTTGATGTGTGCCCCCATTGCCACACAATATATACTTTTTTTGTGCCACTGATTATCAGATCATCTTTGGCAGGACTAGGGTTGGAAAATTATGGTAACTTCTCAAAAATGTCCAAGTTTTCCAGAAATCTTGGTCGAAGAATTCCACATTTCCTGGTTATTCCCTCCTAATTCCGGGAATCTTCCAACCGGGATATCTGTAAAACCTTGGAATTTGGTTTATATTACCAGCATTTTCAATCCTAGGTTTGACTATGTGGAGTGGACACATTTTAGCCCAGTTTTTTATCTCGGTGCTGAAGCCGCAGTAGCCAGGTCTTGGACTCATCAACCTAAAATCAACCCATCCATTGTCAACTATCTCCTAAGCCCATTTTTTCAAAGACTCAATGAAGTTTTTATCTCACTACCACAATCATGTCTGGGTAACAATTAAGTATCTTACTGTGTTTGTTTTATATTAAAATGGTCAAAAAGAAAAATAGCTTTTTAGCAAAGAGCAATTTCTCAAGCAACAAGTTTGCCAGGACTGTCATGGAGTGGTTTGAGTGGGGTGGGAAAACTGAAAATGAGCTGTTATTGGAGAGGTTTGGAAATATTTGTATTGTTCCATTATATCATTTACCACATGGTGACATCACCATGGATGGCCAAAACTACATCCCACTGGAACATTCTCAAATTTCAAGTGGCTTTTCAAATCGCTTTTACATCAAAAAGGCTTTGTCATAATTTTCACAGTATTGTTCCAACCTTATAGTGTGGAAATATATATAAAACACAGGAAAATCACGTTGTTGACTGCACTGGGATTTTAACAATTTCACAATCTCCATATAATTGTTTTACACATTGTTTAAGGCATATTCTCATATGAACCTCAGGAACTAATTAATCACACAGAAGTTTAATGCACCACTCTTGAAACTATGGAGCTAAACCCCAAGGTTTTTGAGCATGTTCTGCTCTCATTTCTTACCTGTTAGACATAGCAGTGTAGTGCTCATCTTGATTTTGGCCATATTTCCACCACCTAAGAGAAAAGGATGATATCAGGTTTTCTACTGTACACATAACTTTGGAAGTATATTTTGATATACTGCCTATATATATTCTGCCCGATATATGTACATTTTGGCATGTAGATTTGTTTACACACTTACCCAAATGGTTTTCGATAATCTGAGTCACATTTTCCTTCCATATGTCACATACAGTCATGACTGCAATCATTTGCACCCTTGATAAAGACTACATTTTTTTAAAGATTATATAATAATAATACAAATATAATTGCTTAGAGAAACATTTTTTGTTTAAGAAGTAATATTTTTTTGCTCAAAAAGATAGGGGTCGAAATGATTGGCACATCGGTTTTCAATCCTCCCCTTGGGAGGATAATGGCACTGAGACTTTATCAAAAATGTTTTTTTAACATTGGAGAACACATTGGGAGGAATCTTAGACCATTCCTCCATACAGAATATTTCCAGATCATTGATGTCCTTCGTCTGCGCTTTGACTTGCCTTAAAATAATACATTCCATAAATTGTATCACTTTTTGAGAATCCAATCAGTCTTGCATGTTGATTCAACGTCATCACATAGATTTTGGGGGTTGAAATGGCATGGAAACAACGTTGATTCAACTATATTTTTCACCAGTGGGTAGTTTTATGTTACTTTACATGTTGTCATATGTTATCACATGATCTTCACTTAAGATCACGTGAGCACATGAAAACGTGTTTTTGGAACAGTGGTTGGTGGGTTTGGTGTCAAAAGAAAATACCTACTGTACAATAGAGTGGCAGATCTTTGATGCTCTGAGGCTATTTTGCTTCCGCTGGTCCTGGGGTCCTTGTTAACGTCAATGGAAACATGAACTTTACCCAGTACCAGGACATTTTAGCCAAAAACATGGTGTCCTCTGCCAGGAAGTTGATCTTCCAAGACAATTACCCAAAGTACACATCAAAATCCTCAAAGAAATGGTTAATTGACACACAAAATTACAACATTTGCAATGGCCATCTCAGTCTCCAGATTGGAACCTTATTTAAAACTTGTGGTTTGAATCGAAGAGGGTAGTCCATAAGCATTGCGATTTCCAAACTCATAAAACATTTTAGAAAAATACTCAATGCTGTTATTCTCGCAAGGGGAGGGTGATAACATATTGAAAACAGGGCCAATAATTGTTATTAATTCATTTTTAGAAGAAAAACAATTACTTGTTAAATAAAATCTCTTTCTCTGAGCAATTGTATTAGTCTAAAATAATATAATGTTTTGGTTATACAATATAGCTCAGTATTTTTACTCTTTATTTCATACAGTCTTTTTGCTAATCTTTATCATATGTGCCAATAATTGTTTGTGACATTATTTAGAAACTACGCTGGCATATTGTGCTATGATTTGTGTGTGTATGTGTTATTTTCATATAACTGAGATTTTAAAAGGGCATTCAGTTGCTAAAATTAATGATATGTTAACTTAAATTAACTAATTAATGCCTCATGAGTTTAGTTCAACTGTCTAACACAATTGCCGGAGAGGAAGGAAACTGCTCAAGGATTTCACCATGAGGCCAACTTTGAAACAGTTACAACGTTTTAATGGCTGTGATAGGTGAAAACTGACAACATTGTAGTTCTCCACAATACTAACCTAAATGACTTGAGTGCAAAAAATGCACTTTTCAGCAGGAAAATTACCAAAAACACAAGGCGAAATATGCACTGGCGTTGCTTACCAAGACTACATTGAATGTTCCTGATTGGCCTAGTTACAGTTTTGACTTAAATCAGCTTGAAACTCTATGGTAAGACTTATGTAAATACATAAATATTGTACATTCCATTTGTACAGATTTTCCCAGAAAGGCTCACAGCTGTAGTTGCTGCAAAATATGATTCTAACATGTATTTCCCTATTTTTGTATTTCCTTTTTAGTAAATCAGCAAACATGTTTTCATTTTGTCCTTATGGGAAATTGCGTGTAGATGGGTGTAACACAACAAAATGTGGAAGGGGTATGACTACTTTCTGGAAGGCATTGTATAATGAAATAATCCTATTATGTCTCATGTCATTTCTTGAACTGACTTGATATCCTTCTTGATTGATTTGGCAGATATAAATTAATGATGTTTGGGGCCACAGGTCTACTTGGTGGCAAGATCATTTCATGTGATATTATTGGATTGGTAAATATCACTCACTGATTTTAAAAGGCATTTCCATGTTTTAGTCTTCATTACTAGTGTGTAATTTCAAATAAAATTCTGCCAAAAATCCATTTTGATGACATATGTTGATATTAAGAATTCTTATTATTTTTCACTCATTTGTTTTTATGGATTTTAAATGTGGAACTGCTATTTTTAATGTTTAATAAAGTATGCACATAAATCAACAATTGATTAAAATGATGAAATACACAAATACTGTCATGACAATTAAATTAGTTGGATAATGATAGATATCTTTATAAAGTAATGCTATAAAACTAATGCTATGGCACGTTATTTAAGTGTCAGCCATTGTTGCCAGAATGACACAATTTACCACAATCTGCCACCATCTACCACAAACAGTCATGGCATAAGCTCAAAACATTTAAAGGAAGAACAACTGTAGCATTCTAACACTAAATTCAGTATCTTGCATGCCAGATTCCACTCACCTGAAGTTCTTGAAATAAATAAATGAAGTCCACTTGAAATTGTTCTCCGAAAGGGGTCACTGGGTTATGGTCAACCAGGTATACAAGTTGAAAAGTACAGCGTCTTCTCTCTCTATCACCTCACAATCAGTAATGCCAGTATGACAGGAGGATGCAGGTATGCTCAATCTGAATCTCAGACCGTATTTAAAGCTTTAATGTGGCAATTGCTGATCAGCGGGATGGGTGGCGTCTTGTTTTGTTCGGCCCTTTTTATAGGTGACAACATTCCTAAACATTCCACCACCCTGGGAAATCAATCTACCCTGCCACACTGTGGAAAGACATCATCAATGCCATCAGCCTATCTATTGTTTTTGTTCATTGTCTGATTGCAAAAGAGGTATCAAAATAATTTTCCATACCGGTTATACCACAAGTCACAGATAATTGCACATAGGACTGGCAATACAGGGATGTATCTGTTACTCACAGATGTCTTGGAGGAAAAAAAGGTAAAGGCGTGGATCAGAAAGCCAGTGAAAGCCAGAAAGCCAGTTTTGTTGATGCAGAGCATTTCGATCAGGCTCAATGTCTGGTAAGTATGCACGGTAGAACACTGGGACATTTTCAGCATCCAAGAATTGTGTATAGATCCTTGTGACATGGGGCCGTGCATCATCATGCTGAAACATGAGGTGATGTAAGCGAATAAATGGTACAACAATGGGCCTCAAAATTTTGTTGCGGTATCACTCTGCATTCAAATTGCCATTGATAAAATGCAAATGTGTTCGTTATCCGTAGCTTATGCCTGCCCGTACCATAACTCACTCCCACCATGGGGCACTCTGTTCACAATGTTGACATTAGCAAACCACTATCCCCATGATGCCATAAACGTGGTCTACAGTTAAGGACGGTTAGACTTATTGCCAAAATCTCTAAAATGACCTTGAATGCAGTAGAGTTATGCTAGAGAAATTAACATTAAATTATCAGGGAACAGCTCCGGTGGAAATTCCTACAGTCAACATGCCAATTGAACTCTCCCTCAAAACTTGAGACCTCTGTGGCATTGGGTTGTTTGCCAAAACCGCATATTATAGAGTGGCCTTTTTTTTCCCGTCACAAGGTGCACCTGTGTAATGATCATGCTGTTTAATCTGTTTCTTGATATGCCACACTTGTCAGGTGAATGGATTATACTTGCAAAGGATAAATGCTCAATAACAGGGATGTAAACAAATTTGAGCACAGACTAAGATAAATAAGCTTTTTGTTTTGTATAGAACATTTCTCGGCTCTTTTCTTTCAGCTCATGAAACATGGGACTATCACTTTTTTTCAGTGTAGTTAATTACCACCAACCCTGTTAAACCTGTTGCTAATTATGCGTTTAGATGGGGTATGCAAAAATTGAAAGACGGTGAAAGCAAAAGCAAGCCAGTACGACGGTATGCATCACTATGGGGTTTTCAGAAAAATGATCTGTGCAAATCAACATCCTCTACAAATCAACCCTATGGCAGACGGCAAAACTATTTTAACTCTGCTGCTGCAGCAGCTGCACTTTGACTTTCTGTCTGTTCTGTCTTCTCCACCTGATTCACTGCTACCTGTTCATGCTCTTACCTGTCTCTTTTGGATGAAGTTCCAAAATCCACAGTTGCTATGTGTTATGGTCCAGGCTCTGACTGGGAGAAAAGCATTTGCTGAGTGATGACATTGATCACTAATCTCAAAGGTATGGTGATCTGGGTAGAGTCACTTGGATAGATTAGTACATTGAACGTAGGCTGACGATGGAGAAGAAAAGGATAGAGTCGGGGAAGTGCTGTCTTGTGAAATTAGGTTTTATTCACAAGTGATGCAATTTAGTACAGCAACTAAGGGAGTGAAGTGGTCAGGGAACGTTTTAAACACCAGTAGACCACAACAACGTCTAAAAGTCAGAAAACACTTGACATATCTCCCAGGAGACCGGTTGACGGTAAACGGAAAGTGTCAGAAGGTGGCTGCTTATCAACCATTGGGACCCAATGTTTACACTGTAACAGGGGTGTTCACAAACGGGTGGGGTGTGGATCGGCCTTGGGATGAAGGATGTGTACCTAAGTTGAGCACATGGAAGTATTATCCACAGGTACCGACTGTAGCAGAACACAGGAGGTCATTGGAGATGTTGGTGGCTAGGGAACCGGGTTTGAGTTGGGAGACATGTAGGGAGCATCTGAAGGGTTCAGTCCTAGATCTAACAGTGAACAACGAAGATAATACGAGAGCAGGAGACAGATTCCCTGCATTTGTTATTCTCACGGCAGTCACAGTAGGGACAATAACTGAAGGATGCTATAGTAACAACATGGAATTGGACTACGACGCAAATAAGGGATTGTGAAGAATTCGTCATGGGCAGTGTTAGTAATAGCAAAGGTTGTTACTTTGTTGGGATATCATATTCTGAGGGCATTGATGTTGAAACATATATACAGTGCTGAGTTACCTCAAGATGAGATAAAGTTGATATACAGTGCCTTGCGAAAGTATTCAGCCCCCTTGAACTTTGCAACCTTTTGCCACATTTCAGGCTTCAAACATAAAGATATAAAACTGTATTTTTTTGTGAAGAATCAACAACAAGTGGGACACAATCATGAAGTGGAACGACATTTATTGGATATTTCAAACTTTTTTAACAAATCAAAAACTGAAAAATTGGGCGTGCAAAATTATTCAGCCCCCTTAAGTTAATAATTTGTAGCGCCACCTTTTGCTGCGATTACAGCTGTAAGTCGCTTGGGGTATGTCTCTATCAGTTTTGCACATCGAGAGACTGACATGTTTTTCCCATTCCTCCTTGCAAAACAGCTCGAGCTCAGTGAGGTTGGATGGAGAGCATTTGTGAACAGCAGTTTTCAGTTCTTTCCACAGATTCTCGATTGGATTCAGGTCTGGACTTTGACTTGGCCATTCTAACACCTGGATATGTTTATTTTTGAACCATTCCATTGTAGATTTTGCTTTATGTTTTGGATCATTGTCTTGTTGGAAGACAAATCTCCGTCCCAGTCTCAGGTCTTTTGCAGACTCCATCAGGTTTTCTTCCAGAATGGTCCTGTATTTGGCTCCATCCATCTTCCCATCAATTTTAACCATCTTCCCTGTCCCTGCTGAAGAAAAGCAGGCCCAAACCATGATGCTGCCACCACCATGTTTGGCAGTGGGGATGGTGTGTTCAGCTGTGTTGCTTTTACGCCAAACATTACGTTTTGCATTGTTGCCAAAAAGTTCAATTTTGGTTTCATCTGACCAGAGCACCTTCTTCCACATGTTTGGTGTGTCTCCCAGGTAGCTTGTGGCAAACTTTAAACAACACTTTTTATGGATATCTTTAAGAAATGGCTTTCTTCTTGCCACTCTTCCATAAAGGCCAGATTTGTGCAATATACGACTGATTGTTGTCCTATGGACAGAGTCTCCCACCTCAGCTGTAGATCTCTGCAGTTCATCCAGAGTGATCATGGGCCTCTTGGCTGCATCTCTGATCAGTCTTCTCCTTGTATGAGCTGAAAGTTTAGAGGGACGGCCAGGTCTTGGTAGATTTGCAGTGGTCTGATACTCCTTCTATTTCAATATTATCGCTTGCACAGTGCTCCTTGGGATGTTTAAAGCTTGGGAAATCTTTTTGTATCCAAATCCGGCTTGAAACTTCTTCACAACAGTATCTCGGACCTGCCTGGTGTGTTCCTTGTTCTTCATGATGCTCTCTGCGCTTTTAACGGACCTCTGAGACTATCACAGTGCAGGTGCATTTATACGGAGACTTGATTACACACAGGTGGATTGTATTTATCATAATTAGTCATTTAGGTCAACATTGGATCATTCAGAGATCCTCACTGAACTTCTGGAGAGAGTTTGCTGCACTGAAAGTAAAGGGGCTGAATAATTTTGCACGCCCAATTTTTCAGTTTTTGATTTGTTAAAAAAGTTTGAAATATCCAATAAATGTCGTTCCGCTTCATGATTGTGTCCCTCTTGTTGTTGATTCTTCACAAAAAAATACAGTTTTATGTCTTTATGTTTGAAGCGTGAAATGTGGCAAAATGTCGCAAAGTTCAAGGGGGCCGAATACTTTCGCAAGGCACTGTATCGGGTGCCTATGGATAAGGAAGGAGATGGGGAGCGAAGTGAAAATGAAATGGCTTGGGAACACCTTTTGTGGCCGGAGGTGGAAGACCGGATGAAAGCATGAGGATGTTTCTTAGGGCCTTCATTGTTTTGTGGAATCCAGCGGAAAATTATCCTGAAGGCATTGTCAGGCGAAGAGAGAGTGGTAATTGTCATGTTATCAAACTTTGGTTTTGTCTTTACATATATAATTATACAGAGGTTAACACGTTATTAATGCTGTAATGTTTGTGCTGTCTTGTGCTGTCACTCTCTTAGAAACCAAATGCTCCAGCTGAAATGTCATTCTGTTGTCCGACGAGAAATGAAATTAGAGTGTGCATAGTGTGATTAGAGGTCATAAGGCTTGGAGTTATAAACATACTAATCAACTGTGAATGTTAATCATGTGGTATTTTTTCTTCATGTTTTATTTTTCGTTCGTTTATAAGTAGTTTCCAAGTTTAAATAATGTTGAACGGTATCGGTATATCTTCAAATGGGGGGACTGATGGGCTCTGACTTCTAAAACTGAAAATATGAAAAATCCTTAGTCATGGCACTGACGGAGAGAGGGGAATGTAGAACATTTACATTCTGACAGAATAGGTTAATGTTACACATCAGGTCCACCGTCTGGTACAAGTTAACAGGACAGCCGTAAGTTGTGGAGGAGTGAGGAAACAGGGACAAGGTCAGGTGAAGTGAGGAAGAACAGATATCACTAAAGTTCAGTCTAGCAACAGAGGTGTATTGGCTGTTCAGATATGTAAGGAGGAAACTCAGAAAATGAGAAAGGTTAAATACCAGTGCTTGTGTGAATTGGTTTTTGTCTGTTCAGCTGTCATTGGTTGAATAAACTTGGTTTGTGCTTTTATAGTTGCCCGTCGGTTTTTACCCTGTTATTTAGAACCTAATACAACCTATTTCATTCTGCAGGTCAACATGCTTGGCTCATATCTGTAATTTCCATATAGACTATGTAAACATTTATATAGTTTAAAATAATGGTGAAATGATTTAATTCCTTTTTTAATTTTGTGACTGTTTATTAATTTAGCTACTTACCTTTTCTATTGTTGTTGCATTGTTCAGAGGTGACCCTGCAAGTAAGTATGTCTTTGTACTGTGTACTCCATTTTCCCACATTTTCTTAGGTTACAGCCTAATCTACACACAATACACCATAATGACAAAGCAAAAACAGGTTTAAGGTTTGCTAACTCAAACAAAAAAGAAAAAATTAAAAAAAACATTCATTTACATAAGTATTCAGTTAATTCAGTACCTTGTTGAAGCACATTTAGCAGCAACTACAGCTTTGAGTCGTATTGGGTATGATGCTTCAAGCTTGGCACACCTGTAATTTGGGAGTTACTCCCATACTTCTATGCATATCCTTGCTAGCTCTGTCAGGTTGGATGGGGAGCGTTGCTGCACAGCTATTTTCAGGTCTCTCCAGAGATGTAAGATCTGGTTCAAGTCCGGGCTCTGGCTGGGCCAATCAAAGACATTCAGAGACTTTTCGCAAAGCCGGTCCTGCATTGTTTTGGCTGTGTGCATAGGGTAGGGCGCCATTGAAAGGAGTGATAACGATGGATGGCATTAAGTGTTGAGGAGGATCACTTGAAACGGATGGAGAGCGTGGGAAAAGACATTGTCTGTCCTGCTGAGTTTTGAGGCTTTGTTCAACATGGTCAATTTAGGAAGTGTAAGTTATCCCATTAGAGCTTTTGTTCCAAAAATACTACAGTGTTTTAAAGGTGTGAAGTTTATGGGCATGTTGCAGCAGTGTGCAGGAGGGAGATTCCTAGATTTGAGAAGTGTGCCGGTAGGCATGAGGTGAAGGAATGTGTAGTATCGATGGAGAAAGTTGTGTGTGTTAGCTGTGGGGGGCCCATGGGAGTGGAGATTCGGGGTGTCCAGTGAGAGAAAGGCAGGTTGAGTTTGCCAGGGTTAGAGTTGTACAGAATGTGTCTTATGCCGAAGCTGTGAAAAGAGTGGTAGAGGAAGATGGGTACAGGTTGAGGGATCCTGAGAGGATTCCTGTGAGTAGGCAGAGACCAAGAGAGTGATGGGAAGAATATGGTACCTGTTGGAAGTCACAGAAAATAGAGGTTGTGGTCGCAGCAGCAAAGAAGTACTTGGGATTGCGAGGATTTACTGCATAACTGTTGCAGAGGGTGTTGACTGGTAGTGTTATGTCCTCTCACACCGCAGGATTAATCATGTGAAATAGTGGAATGGGGTGGTGTTTTTTTATAGAGGGCTAATAGTTGGCAGGGCAGTTTTCCTATTCCCTTTTCTAAATGTTTTCATACGGTATCATGAATTTATTGTAGGTAGGCCGATAATGGCTTTACACACCAGTACAGTAGGTGGGGGTCCATGCACCTAATTGTTGAATGCAATCTGACAACAAAATCCTAAAGAAGAAGAAGAAGAAAAAGAGACAACTGCTGTCTGTGTGTTGCACTTTTTCTCCATGTTGTAAAAGCAAGCAGAGCAGAAACAGACTACTCTTTATTTGACTGATGTAGCTGTCAAGGCAACTGCTGTTTGACTTAACAGAAAGTATTTATTCCCAGTGCTGAGCTAGTAGTGCAACTGACATGTAATGTTAAAGTTTCATCCCCTCTCGACTGAAGTTCTAACATTAGCTAGCTAGCTACCTAGTAGTAGTTAGCTACCACAGCTAGTCCAGCTCTAGCTATCTGTCAGGTAGCAGTATATTACAGCTGTTGTGTAATTAAATGTTTTTTGGCCTTTTTTTGTCCCGTTTTCAACAGAAGTACATTCACTTGGACAGTTTTCGCCAGTTGATGTACCATTAGAGCTAGCCAAAAGCTAGCTGTAATTTTTGCCTAAATCACGCAAATGTTAGACTTGAATCAAATTATGAAATAAACGGCCAAACAATCGAAGATAAATGTTATGACGCAACGTGAGTTTTTATTAATTAGTATAGCACTGTAACGCTATTGATCTGTCAGTATCACTAGCTAATTCACTACTTTTCACACTGACACGGTATAAACAGCTCTACATGCTTCACTGTCAAAGTGAACACAGTCAGTTCACAACACTATGCTCATCATGTCTTGAAAGGATCAGATGGTGACAGGTGTCCCAGCAGGGTCAGACAGCCAGGTAAGATCAGTCTACGAAGCTCAGGTGAATTTTACAGTATATTATTGCAATCAGTGAATGGATACAACTTTCTATCTTGAGTTGATGGGCTACAGTCTGGGATCTGGAGATAATGGTAATTTCATTCATTTAACCATTGATTCTGTTCTTGGTTAATATAATGTATAAATGTACACCAACATAATTATTTGTCATGCCTCATCTTAGGAGGATCAGATGGTTATGGGTCTAGCAGGGTCAGGCAACCAGGGAAGAACAGTCTGTGACGGCACTGAGGTGAGCTTTTGCAGATACAGCAAACACTGGACAGAAAACATAGGACGAGCCAGAAGCTTGATCTAAACTATTTTAAGGCAGTTTGACAAACCTCTAAAGTTGATGGATGGCATAAATGTAAAGTTATCACTAGATTTTGTTTATTACAATATTAAGGGTGTACTGTGCAACTGTCATATCGTCTGGATGACTTATTTGGAATACTGTATGACAAAAGGAGTCTATATTGAAAACATGTCCACTTCAGGGGAAATACCTGTTTAAGCAATCACAAGTTGCTGCGCTGCTCAGTCCTGGCCCTGGGGTTGGTTGTCACTGGCCTTGGCCTAACACACCTGAAACCAATAATGAATATTTCACTAAGATCCTAAAGCTGAGTGGGATGTGTGGGGTTTTGGAGCTGCAGGGCTGTGGACCCCTAGCAACAGGACAGGGTGATCCAGCTACAGCATATTGTGTGCAAATAAAAATAGGTCTACTGTACAGTAGTATTAGGCCTATGATAAAAAGTACCGTGCCCGCCATAATTTTTTGGACAGTGAAGCATTTTTCTTCTTCTTTTGACTCTATAATCCAAAGGTTTGGATTTGAAATCAAACAATGAGTTTGAAATTAAAGTGTAGTCTGTAAGCTTTCGGGCTGTTTCACTGCCTGGTACAGCAGCTGCACTGCGCCCAACCGCAAGGCTCTCCAGAGGGTGGTGTGGTCACCAGGGGCAAACTACCTGCCCTTCAGGACAGCACCCGATGTCACAGGAAGGCCAAAAATATAATCAAGGGCAACTGCTTGTTGCCACTGCGTGTTCAGCTTGCTACCACCCAGAAGGTGAGGTCAGTACAGGTGCATCAAAGCTGAGCCTGAGAGACTGAAAAACAGCTTCTAGCTCAAGGCCATCAGACTGTTAAAACAGCTGTAACTAACACAGAGAGGGTGCTGCCTACATACAGACCTGAAATTATTGGCCAATTTAAGAAATGAATCACTAATCACTAGTTAATAATGTCACTTTCTTCTTCACCACACTGGTGGGTGGACCATTTTAGTTTGTACGTTATGTGTACGCCAAGGAACTTAAAACTTTACACCTTCTTCACTGCTATCCCGTCGATGTGGATAGGGGGTGCTCCCTCTGCTGTTTCCTGAAGTCCACGATCATCTCTTTTGTTTTGGTAACGTTGAGTGAGAGGTTATTTTGTTGACAACCCACTCCAAGTGCCCTCACTACCTCCCTGTAGGCTGTCTCGTAGTTGTTGGTAATCAAGCTTACTACTGTTGTGTCATCTGCAAACTTGATGATTGAGTTGGAGGCGTGCATGGCCAAGCAGTCATGGGTGAACAGGGAGTACAGGAGGGGGCTGAGAACACACCCTTGTGGGGCCCCAGAGTTGAGGATCAGCGAAGTGGAGATGTTGTTTCCTATCTTCACAACCTATGGGCGGCCCATCAGGAAGTCAAGGACCCAAATGCCCAGGGTGTGGTTGAGTCTCAGGGCCTCTAGCTTAAAGATGAGCTTGGAGGGTACAATGGTGTTCAATGCTGAGCTATAGTCAATGAACAGCATTCTTACAAAGGTATTCCTCTTGTCCAGATGGGATAGGGCAGTGTGCAGTGTTATGGCGATTGCTTCGTCTGTGGACCTATTGGGGTGGTAAGCAAATTGAAGTGGGTTTAGGGTGACAAAGCACTTCATACAGTCGTTTTGTCTCATCTTTATCAAGGGTGCCAATAATATTGGACCGTTCTACATTTCATACTGTATGTAACTGACATATTTCAAATACATCCGATATTTGACATGTAACTGACACATTCACTGATGTGATGTACAACTCTAGAGGAAACCCCTTACTTGAAATAGAACTATTGACCAATATGCCAGTTTATATGTTACAAAAAGGTCAAATGCAGAGATGTCAGCATTTTGATGTTTTCCAATAATAACATGTTGGAAAGTACGTTGACCTAACTGACAGTCAAACAGGAAACAGAAGCATCATTTCTTAAAACCCACATTCAAATGTTCAGTTTAAAGGTATAATAAAACTTTATAGTCAAAGCTGAATGTTTTAAGAAGTCCTGAATAATTTAACAGCGATCTGGTATGTCTATCCGCATTCCTCTCAAGGTAAACTGGGCGGTAGGTACCTAGTTGTGGTTTCACTAATTGTTGGCTGACAGTGTCTCTGTTCCACATTTGTGTTTCTCACAAAAGCATCTAATTCATAATCTGCCAGATCCTGATTTTACTTCCTCAATCCTATCAGATCCTTACACTTGGCACTTTAATACAACATCAAGGTCATTTGAATAGTAACGCATGAAAGTAGAAGCACAGTTAAACATGTCTTCCAATATGCTGTGTTTACAAATGCGATTATCTTGGTTTTCTTGGTTTGACTAGGAAAGAGGTCAACTAATTACATCATGTTTCTACCTGCAACTTTCTAAGCATTGCACCTAAAGGACAAGACCACTGGGGTATTTTCAGATGAGGACAAATGTTACAAAACATTCAGAAAGAAGTACAGGAGGCTCTGTATGTCTTTCTTGGACACACATTCTAAGTATGCAGTTGCAGATATTGGAACACAGCCATTTCCTATCCATCATCTATGGTTTTATCCTTGTATGAATGTTGTATTCATCTGAATAATCCACTAATCTGTATTGTTTTTATCCTCAATACTAGTTTGTATTGTTTGCTAAAAGACTATAGACTTTGTGAGCATTTCATCACATGAAGCAAACCAAGATTATATGCAAGTTCCAAACTTTAGAAACTGGTGCTGGGAAAAAACGTTTTATATACATTGGGGAGAACAAGTATTTGATACACTGCCGATTTTGCAGGTTTCCCTACTTACAAAGCATGTAGAGGTCTGTAATTTCTATCATAGGTACACTTCAACTGTGAGAGACAGAATCTAAAACAAAAAATCAGAAAATCACATTGTATGATTTTTAATTAATTAATTTGCATTGTATTGCATGACATAAGTATTTGATACATCAGAAAAGCAGAACTTAATATTTGCTACAGAAACCTTTGTTTGCAATTACAGAGATCATGCATTTCCTGTAGTTCTTGACCAGGTTTGCACACACTGCAGCAGGGATTTTGGCCCACTCCTCCATACAGACCTTCTCCAGATCCTTCAGGTTTCGGGGCTGTCGCTGGGCAATACGGACTTTCAGCTCCCTCCAAATATTTTCTATTGGGTTCAGGTCTGGAGACTGGCTAGGCCACTCCAGGACCTTGAGATGCTTCTTACGGAGCCACTCCTTAGTTGCCCTGGCTGTGTGTTTCGGGTCGTTGTCATTCTGGAAGACCCAGCCATGACCCATCTTCAATGCTCTTACTGAGGGAAGGAGGTTGTTGGCCAAGATCTCGCGTTACATAGCCCCATCCATCCTCCCCTCAATACAGTGCAGTTGTCCTGTCCCCTTTGCAGAAAAGAATCCCCAAAGAATGATGTTTCCACCTCCATGTTTCACGGTTAGGATGGTGTTCTTGGGGTTGTACCCATCCTTCTTCTTCCTCCTAACACGGCGAGTCGAGTTTAGACCAAAAAGCTCTATTTTTGTCTCATCAGACCACATGACCTTCTTTCATTCCTCCTCTGGATCATCCAGATGGTCATTGGCAAACTTCAGACGGGCCTGGAAAAGCGCTGGTTTGACTAGGGGGACCTTACGTGCGCTGCAGGATTTTAATCCATGACGGCGTAGTGTGTTACTAATGGTTTTCTTTGAGACTGTGGTCCCAGCTCTCTTCAGGTCATTGACCAGGTCCTGCCATGTAGTTCTGGGCTGATCCCTCACCTTCCTCATGATCATTGATGCCCCACGAGGTGAGATCTTGCATGGACACCCAGACCGAGGGTGACTGACCGTCCTATTGAACTTCTTCCATTTTCTAATAATTGCGCCAACAGTTGTTGCCTTCTCACCAAGCTGCTTGCCTATTGTCCTGTTGCCCATCCCAGCCTTGTGCAGGTCTACAATTTTATCCCTGATGTCCTTACACCCACTCTGGTCTTGGCCATTGTGGAACGGTTGGAGTCTGTTTGATTGAGTGTGTGGACAGGTGTCTTTTATACACGTATCAAGTTCAAACAGGTGCAGTTAATACAGGTGGAGAACAGGAGGGCTTCTTAACGAAAACAGGTCTGTGAGAGCCGGAATTCTTACTGGTTGGTAGGTGATCAAATACTTATGTCATGCAATAAAATGCAAATTAATTACTTAAAAATCATACAATGTGATTTTCTGTTTTTTTTTTGTTTTAGATTCCGTCTCTCACAGTTGAAGTGTACCTATGATAAAAATTACAGACCTCTACATGCTTTGTAAGTAGGAAAACCTGCAAAATCGGCAGTGTATCAAATACAAAATCAACACTATACAATTCCACTGTATGATACATTTATATCTGATCACAATATTATTTAATAGATTAAATCCTTCGTGGCTGTCCTTGTATGCAACAACTGATATTACCTTGTTTTTTGAGCATGCAGTATAGTTCAGTATGTGTATTATACATGTATGTTTTAAACAATCATGTTTTGCTCATCCTTATCAATGGTGCCAGTAATTATGGACCTGACTGCATGTCATACTGTATGTAACTGACATATTTCAAATACTTCCGATATTTGACATGTAACTGACACATTCACTGATGTGATGTACAACTCCAGAGAAAACCCCTTACTTGAAATAGAACTATTGACCAATATGCCAGTTTATAGGTTCCAAAAAGGTAAAATGCAGAGATGTCAGCATTTTGATGTTTTCCAATAATAACATGTTGGAAAGTACGTTGACCTAACTGACAGTCAAACAGGAAACAGAAGCATAATTTCTTAAAACCCACATTCAAATGTTCAGTTTAAAAGTATAATAAAACTTTATAGTCAAAGCTGAATGTTTTAAGAACTTCTGAATAATTTAACAGTGATCTGGTATGTCTATCCGCATTCCTCTCAAGGTAAACTGGGCGGTAGGTACCTAGTTGTGGTTTCACTAATTGTTGGCTGACAGTGTCTCTGTTCTACATTTGTGTTTCTCACGAAAGCATCTAATTAATAATCTGCCCCATCCTGATTTTACTTCCTCAATCCTATCAGATCATTACACTGTGCACTTTAATACAACATCAAGCAGTTTCGAATAGTACCGCATGAACGTAGAAGCACAGTTAAACATGTCTTCCAATATGCTGTAATGGATGTCGTCGGGAGAAGAAGGTGAGGACCAAAACGCTATGTGGTAAGTGTCCATTTTAGTTTATTAAAACTGAACACTAAAGAATACAAAATAACAAAGTAACTGATACAAACGAGAAACCGAAACAGTCCTGCAATGTGAATCAAATATCCAACAGGAAACAAACACCCATAAAACCCAGGTGGAAAAAGGCTTCCTAAGTATGATTCTCAATCAGAGACAACTAACGACACCTGAGAACCATACTAGGCCGAACACAGAAACCAAACATAGAAAAACAAACATAGACTGCCCACCCCAACTCACGCCCTGACCATACAAAAACAAAGACAAAACAAAGGAACCAATGTCAGAACGCGACATATGCTGTGTCTACAAACATGATTATCTTGGTTTTCTTGGTTTGTCTAGGAAATAAGGTCAACTGTATAATTCATTTTCTATCTGCAACTTTCTAAGCATTTCACCTAAATGACAAGACCACTGGGGCATTTTCAGATGAGGACAAATGTTACAAAACATTCAGAAAGAAGTACAGGAGGCTCTTTATATCTGTCTTGAGCATGCATTCTAAGTATGCAATTATAGATATTGGAACACAGCCATTTCCTATCTATCCATCATCGCACAGTTCTGGCTTGATCTGATTTCTCTAGAGAAACTACACATTCAGTTCAGAGAAGAAAAAACAAATTAGGTGGAATTCAAAAAGTTGAACCGACATCGGTCAAGTCATTGTTTAAAACCAACATTTTGATTAATCGCTCATCACTGAGGTGAACAAAACATTTAAAACACATCGTCCCTTAAGGTATGTGTTCTCAAATGTTATGTCATCTAGAAATCTCACATTAGCTTGTAGGACTGACTCATTTAAATGAATCAATCATATAACTTATTCCATTCTACAGGTGTTTTTATTAATTCATGTAGACTAGGGGTTATATAGCTTCTTGTGTGTCATTTTTGGAGTTGTGATGTGCAGACACTTATTCTTTACAGCTGAGTTGCCCTGGTCACAGTAATTTTAAACCAACTATTGACAACTCTACCTTGTTACATTGCAGAGGAGCCAAAGAGGAGGACAGATGAGAACAGCAGGCCAGTGGAGCACTTAGAACAGCAGCCAGGGGCAACTGGTAGGGAAGAGGATGATTAGGTGGCCCAGACACAGGCTCAAAACAAGTTAAGCTACCCCAGTATCCCCTTGACCGTTTTGGATTGCTAAACAAAAGAGACACACTAGAAAATACTCAGAAACAGCAACTGAAAAGTAGATGATGGAGAAATACACCAGCCAAGACACAGAGACAGCAACAGAAGAATAGGTGATGGATAGAGACACGCCAGACCAGACACAGAAACAGAAACAGCAACAGAATAACAAGATATGATGGAGGGAGACACCAGAAGAACGGAACAGGCCACAAAAATAGACAAAGGAGACAGTAACAAACAAGAACCTGAGACAGCAACAGACAAGATACAGAGAGCAACAGACAAGACACAGCCACAGACAAGACACAGAGAAAGTCACAGAAGTCAGATGGAGAGAAAACAGGTAGGTTGAGCACACAGTAGACTTCACACTGCTCTATAGACTATAATGTGTTTTATTTGCACAAATTATAACAGGTGAAGTACAGACAGTGAAAAAGTTAAAAATGGTTTACAAATAATTTTTGGTTGAGCTGAAAAATCCTGTGAAATTACTTTTAAAACAGTTGTGACCTTTAACAACTAGAACAAGACGAGAGAGGAGGGTAGACAAAAGAGGTAAGAGAAGAGGGCAGACAAGAGGGACAGCAACCGATGACACTGGGAAATCAATGGAGAGTCTGAGGAGGGGTGAGCACTCAGTAGACTGTATCACTTAAAGCTGCTCTATGGATTCTAATTACTGCACAGTGTGTGTGTGTGTGTGAGAGAGAGTTTGAGAGAGAGAGAGAGTGAGAGTGTGAGTGTGTGACAGTAAGTATTTGGGTACTGTGGGATTCTTTAAATAGTTTGGCTCATTGGGGTGGTCAGAGCTTGACTTTGTTGATTGGTATGGAGGTTTTTGGCAATACACTGTAGATGTATGTGTTCTATAGTAGAGAATATTCCAGAGTAGAGAGACCCACAGTACCTTCTGTAATTTAGTACTGGCAGTGTTGGCTGTGGCAGGTGGGAATTATCACATCACAGTTGAAAAATACATGGCAAATAGAAATCAAAACTGTATGGTCTTCAGCAATAGATGGGAGGGGTTGAGGGTAGCTGAAGGATGGGATTAAAAACAAACAAAAGATAACTATTGTACACTGTGTAAAATGTATGTAGTTGTCACGTTCTGACCTTTGTCGTTATTTAGTATGGTCAGGGCGTGAGTTGGGGTGGGCAGTCTATGTTTGTTTTTCTATGATTTTGGGATTTCTATGTTTCGGCCTAGTATGGTTCTCAATCAGAGGCAGGTGTCATTAGTTGTTTCTGACTGAGAATCATACTTAGGTAGCCTGGGTTTCACTGTTTGTTTGTGGGTGTTTGTTTCCGTGTCTGTGTTTGTTCACCACACATTACTGTTTTCGGTTTCGGTTATTCACGTTACGTTTATTGTTTTTGTATTTTAGTGTTCAGTTTGTCTTTAAAATAAACATCATGAACACTTACCACGCCGCATCTTGGTCCTCCAATCCTTCTCGCTTCTCCTCCTCAGACGAAGAGGAGGAGGAAAACCGTTACAGAGACACCCACCAACCGAGGACCAAGCGGCGTGGTAACAGAGAGCGGCAGCAGCAGCAGCAGCAGCAGCAACGGCAGCATCACAGGACTCCTGGACATGGGAGGAGATTTTGAACAGAGAACGACCCTGGGCACAGGCTGGGGAATATCGCAGCCCCAAATCAGAGCTGGAGGCAGCGATATGAGGAGGCTGCACGGCAGCGCAACAGGTACGAGAGGCAGCCCCCCCCCCCCCAAAAAAATGGAGGGGGCACACGAGGAGTGGGGCTAAGCCAGATAGCAGATCTGAGCTCACTCATCGTGCTTATTATAAGCAGTGCGTTACTGGTCAGGCACCGTGTTATGCGGTTAAGTGCACGGTGTCGCCAGTACGTGCCCATAGCCCGGTGCGCTATAGGGCAGCCCCCCGAAAGTGTCATGCGAGTGTGGGCATCCAGCCAGGGCGTATGGTGCCTGCTCAGCATGTCTGGTCGCCGGTACGCCGTTTGGGTCCAGTGTATCCTGCTCCGGCTCTGCTTTCTGTGTCTCCGGGGAGCTGGGAGGGTGCAATGCGTCCTATGCCTGCGCTCTGCTCGTGCCGAGCAAATGTGGGAGTGGAGCCTAATGGAGAGGAGCGCGTAGTAGGCACTAGATCTCCAGTGCTTACCCACAGCCCGGTTCAACCTGTGCCTGCACTCTGGACGGTCCGGGCTAGAGTAGTTATCCAGCCTGGGGGACTGGTGCCAAGGCTGCGCACCAGAGCTCCGGTGCTCCCCCACAGCCCGGTCCTTCAGGTGCCTCCTCCTAACACCAAGCCTCCTGGAGGTCTCCCCAGCACCAGGCTGTCTCTCTGTCTCCTCCCTACAGGTACTCCCATCTGTCCAGAGCTGCTAGAGTCTCCCGTCTGTCATGAGCAGCCAGAGCTGCCAGTCTGTCATGAGCCGCCAAGGCCGCCAGTTTGTCATGAGCCGCCAGAGCCGCCAGTCAGCATGGAGCCGCCAGTCAGCCAAGAGCCGCCAGAGCCGCCAGTCTGCAAGGAGCCGCCAGAGCCGCCAGTCTGCAAGGAGCCGCCAGAGCCGCCAGTCTGCAAGGAGCCGCCAGAGCCTCCAGTCTGCAAGGAGCCGACAGAGCCGCCAGTCAGCCAGGATCCGCCATAGCCGCCATTCAGCCAGGATCTGCCAGAGCCGCCATTCAGCCAGGATCTGCCAGAGCCGTCAGTCAGCCAGAAGCTGCCAGAGCCGTCAACCAGCCTGAGCTATCTCTCAGTCCTGAGCTACCCCTCAGTCCTGAGCTACCCCTCAGTCCTGAGCTACCCCTCAGTCCTGAGCTACCTCTCGGTCCTGAGCTACCTCTCGGTCCTGAGCTACCCCTCGGTCCTGAGCTACCCCTCGGTCCTGAGCTACGCCTCAGTCCTGAGCTACCCCTCAGTCCTGAGCTACCCCTTAGTCCTGGCTACCCCTCAGTCCTGAGCTACCCCTCAGTCCGGAGCTGCCCCTCAGTCCAGAGGAGTTTGTTTAGTGGAGTGGGGCCCTTTAGTAGAGTTGCCAGTCCTAGGTCGGCGACGAGGGTCGCCGTGTTTAGGAGGCCACGGAGGCGGACAATGAGACGGAGAAAGACTGTGATTGAAGTGGGGTCCACGTCCCGCGCCAGAGCCGCCACCGCGGACAGACGCCCAGCCAGACCCTCCCCTATAGGTTCAGGTTTTGCGGCCGGTGTCCACACCTTTGGGGTAGTATGGTTCTCAATCAGAGGCAGGTGTCATTAGTTGTCTCTGATTGAGAATCATACTTAGGTACCCTGAGTTTCACTGTTTGTTTGTGGGTGTTTGTTTCCGTGTCTGTTTGTTTACCACACAGTACTGTTTTCGGTTTCGATTATTCACGTTACGTAAATTGTTTTAGTATTTTAGTGTTCAGTTTGTTTTTAAAATAAACATCATGAACACTTACCACGCCGCATCTTGGTCCTCCAATCCTTCTCGCTTCTCCTCCTCAGATGAAGAGGAGGAGGAAAACCGTTACAGTAGTGTGTATAAGATGGAAGTAGAAGCCTAAACGCTGTTGTCCATTAGTTTACTTCAATTAGAGGAGGGGTGGTAAGGTTAGGGGAAAATAATAAAGGAAAATATATTTTAAAATATATATATATAACCCTAAAACGAATTAACTGATCATGTAAATTAATATTTTTGATTTTTAAATGAATGTTTTATACTTATTGACTCTTGAAGAACACAAAGACTGAGCTGCTGTTTTGTTGTTGTTCGAACTAGGAACTAGGCCTTTAAATCATTGATTGATGGATAATTAATTTGATAATTTGATAGATATTGACAGGATGTTATGATGGATGTCTGTGTATGGCTCAGATACTGGGAATTCATTGGTGATATTGAGTTGGTGAGGTGGAAAATACATTTTGTAACCTTCCTGGTGGATATATTTATGGACAGACTGACATGCTGATTGATGCATTGGTAGACAGCTGTTGGTATATGGAGAGATGAATAGAGAGGGTGCAGTCAGAGATCTAAGGGTTATTGAGTCAATAAATGCTTCTCTATTATGGCAGCAGAATGTGTCAACTTATCTACTCTCTCACCTGACTCATCAAGCGTGGTTATTAGGATGGGTCTAAGGACTGAGCACTGGCACCTGTAGTTGTAGATTTTGGATGGGTGTTACAAAGGCAGGTACAATGTAATTTCAGTGTTAGATTACAACTGTGAAGCCTACAGTATAATACAATTTGGGTAATTATATATTATAAAGCACACAAATGCATTATATTATATAGGAAAAGATATCACCCAACATATTATAAAAACTGTGGTAAACAATTAGCTATTACATGGTGTTCTGTGATATTCTGGTCATAAATTCAACCTCCTGTGAAGGTTTCTAGCCTCTTGGTAACTTTGACACATTTTTACACTAAGCTTTGATTACTGTGTACCACTATTGAATCTTCCCCCCAAAGGGCCTAATGATATCACGTCATAGAAGCCTTGTATACAAATAACTTCCTTCAAATTTTTTGAGAGTGCACACCTTTCTGTCATGTCAACAATCCATTGTAATCAAATAATTCCATGTTTCCACTTGGCTTTCGTCTTCATAACTACTCAGTCACGTAACCTATTATGGGGTAACCTAGTCCAGTTTCTAGACGGAGATACAGCTGGTAAAATAAATGAAACTTTAATAAACGAGTATGTAAATTATGTAAATTGTGTTGAGATCTGGTGACTGAGATGGCAATGGCATATGGTTTACTTTGCTTCAATATTCATAAAACCATACAGCGACCACTTGACCTGACGATGGGGGAATTTTCATCCTGGAAGAGACCCCTACCATCAGGATTGAAAGGCTTCAGCATAGGTTGAAGGTGATCACTCAGAATGGATGTGTAGTTATTGGCATATACCTGGCCCTCAAAGGGGTTGAGTGGACCTAAACTATGCAGGGAAATGCACTGCACACCATAACAGAGACACCTGAACTCTTCCCCTGCTTTCAATATACTTTGTATCCCTTATTTACTCAAGTTTTTATTTTATGTTGTCAGTTACCTGTATCTGTCTATAAACGTGGCTAGACTACCCCATAATAGGCTACGTGAGTGAACGTTTATGAATACAAAAGCCACATCTGTCTGATAAAGTTTGCAACGCAAATGTTGCATGTAACTGATACATGGCCTACTGTAGACAGCATGATGCAAATAAAGTTCATGTTAGTTGGCCAAAGGTTTGCTCAACTTGTCCTCACCCAAAACAATTCTGAAACAGCAAGATTACAATGATGTGAAATACAGGCCACAATGCACTTCAACTATGACATGTTGAAGGCTAACTATAGGGAGAAGCCTCGTAATACTGATGTTAACTTGTGGTTTCGCCACTAAGGCACATGATGTTTCAGGACCACGGACAGTTACTGAGTCAGAGCAAAGAACAGCAGCGCTGTCTCCGCTATTTCAGTACCATCAGTTGGACACTGTGCCTAGCATCTCAACGAGCACATTGACACTCATCAAAATACGCAATCTGTTTTTAAAATAAATGATAGAAGCTTTGGTCCTCTTAAATGGTTTTATTTAAAGGTTGCACCTCAAACTATTTAAAGGCCTATCCAATGGTATGCTGTGCCCATAACCAGGGTTATTGTCTAATAAAATGCAAGCACCCACATTGAAATAGTGTAGTACCCAGATTACAAGTGATGTATAGGCTATAATTCAATCACAATTTGAATTTTGACCGCTAACAATCTGCAGAAATGTGAGGGAAAAGTGAAATCCGAATCCAATGCAGAAACAATGCGGCAAAAGTGCCTGCTGTTAAAATAACACCTGTAATTAAGCAATAAGGCCTGAGGGGGTGTGTTCTATGTCCAATATACCAGGGCTAAGGGCTGTTCTTATGCACAATGAGAGCGATCCTCAGAATGGCCGTCTGTGTGACCAGAGCAACAGGAGAAATCATTTCGAAGGACAGTGTCCCTCCCATAAATCAGAGGGGCTCCATTCTTTCATCAAGGTCCTGAAGAACACCTGATGATGCTAGAGCAAGGATAGAACAAAAGCATGCAGACACACAGTAGGTCTCCAGAAGGAGTTTTGCCATCCTTCAAACCCTTCTCTCCCAAAGAGAGAATCAATTGTTGTTGTGTTTGTACCTTGATTTTGAGTTGTCAGATTTGAAGGTAAAGAAGTAATGAAGTTGACGGCTGGTTGTGGAGAAAGTGTTGCTTTCATTGTCGATGTAGCACTGGTATATGGTGTCATTGCAATGATATGTGTAGTTGGAGGTAGGGGTCTGTGCGGGACTGATTTCTTCATCCCGCTCCAACCCACACCAGTAGGTTTTCTGTCCGACTCCCACCCGCTACCACAAGATCTGGTCCCAAACCCAACAGCAGCTCCACAATATTATTTTAGGCGTATGTAATGCAGCTCACTTAGAAGCCATGGTCCCAGGAATTGGCAGCCATGGTCCCAGGGGAACAACTTTCAATGGGGACAGTGACCAAACCCACTTTCTGAATTTACATTTTTACCCCCCCCCCCCCCAGTTTTAGCATTGAACTACAAAAAGAGGCATCAGTGTGCTTTAGGACACTGGCGTCAGCCGGCTGGATTTAAGACCATGTGGACACCACAGAGCGCGCAGACAGCAAAGCTTCACAGGAGAGAAAAAAGCAAAGCTTCACAGGAGATAGGAAGAGAGGCAACTGCTGGGAGATGGAAGTGCAGTTTCGCAAATACTCATAGCTTCTCTAGGTTCTGTAGCTGATGAGGAGGAAGAAGATGACAAACAAGGAAAAAGGAAGAAAGTGAGAACATATTAAAATAGATAGATAAGTGGGGGATTGCACAAGCCTTCTGAAAGATCTCATGAAGGAGAAGATGGTGGTTTTGGGAAAAAGGAGGATAGTTCCGACGTCTTCGCGAGGGTGAAAAGCATGATTCTGGACCAGTGGGAGAGAGATTTGTGGAGAGAATGGCTCCTTGCATTTTAGCTGATCCATATGTGGTGTCAGATTGAGTGGAGAAGAGGTTGGGGACTATTGAGTATGTGAGAGTAACTCGAAGTGGACTAGTGATGAGTCTTTGCGTTTCTTCAGTCCAAAGGGAGTGGGTGCTCCAGATCAAGTGATTAGGGACAAGAAAGGTGACTTGATTTGCTCTCCGGAGTAGGGCGCCATTGAAAGGAGTGATAATGGGGGATGGCATTAAGTGTTGAGGAGGATCACTTGAAATCGAAAAATTCCCGGTGTCTGTGATACCAGCCATTTGGTGCTACACATATCCGATGGAGAGCGTGGGAAAAGACATTGTCTGTCCCGCTGAGTTTTGATGTAGAGTCTTTGTTCAACAAGGTCAATTTAGGAAGTGTAAGTTATCCCATTAGAGCTTTTGTTCCAAAAATACTACAGTGTTTTAAAGGTGTGAAGTTTATGGGCATGTTGCAGCAGTGTGTAGGAGGGAGAATCCTAGATTTGAGAAGTGTGCAGGTGGGCATGAGGTGAAGGAATGTGTAGTATCGATGGAGAAAGTTGTGTGTGTTAGCTGTGGGGGTGCCCATGGGAGTGGAGATTCGGGGTGTCCAGCGAGAGAAAGGCAGGTTGAGTTTGCCAGGGTTAGAGTTGTACAGAATGTGTCTCATGCCAAAGCTGTGAAAAGAGTGGTAGAGGAAGATGGGTACAGGTTGAGGGATCCTGAGAGGATTCCTGTGAGTAGGCAGACACCAAGAGAGTGAAGGGAAGAATATGGTACCTGATGGAAGTCACAGAAAATAGAGGTTGTGGTCGCAGCAGCAAAGAAGTACTTGGGATTGCGATGATTTACTGCATAACTGTTTCAGGGGGTGTTGACTGGTAGTGTTATGTCCTCTCACACCGCAGGATTAATCATGTGAAATAGTGGAATGGGGAGGTGTTTTTTTTATAGCGGGCTAATAGTTGGCAGGGCAGTTTTCCTATTCCCTTTTCTAAACGTTTTCTTACGGTATCATGAATTTATTGTAGGTAGGCCGTTAATGGCTTTACACACCAGTACAGTAGGTAGTGGTCTTTGCACCTAATTGTTGAATGCAATTTGAAATCCTAAAGAAGAAGAAGAAGAAAAAGAGACAATTGCTGTCTGTGTGTTGCGCTTTTTCTCCAAGTTGTAAAAGCAAGCAGAGCTGAAACCGACTACTCTTTATTTGACTGATGTAGCTGTCAAGGCAACTGCTGTTTGACTTAACAGAAAGTATTTATTCCCAGTGCTGAGCTAGTAGTGCAACTGACATAGTGCAACTGACATAGTGCAACTGACATGTAATGTTAAAGTTTCATCCCCTCTCGACTGAAGTTCTAACATTAGCTAGCTAGCTACCTAGTAGTAGTTAGCTACCACAGCTAGTCCAGCTCTAGCTATCTATCAGGTAGCAGTATATTACAGCTGTATATTACAGCTGTTGTGTAATTAAATGTTTTTTGGCCTTTTTTGTCCCGTTTTCAATAGAAGTACATTCACTTGGACAGTTTTCGCCAGTTGATGTACCATTAGAGCTAGCCAAAAGCTATCTATAATTTTTGCCTAAATCACGCAAACATTAGACTTGAATCAAATTATGAAATAAATGGCCAAACAATCGAAGATAAATGTTTTGACGCAACGTGAGTTTTTATTAATTAGTATAGCACTGTAACGCTATTGATCTGTCAGTATCCCTAGCTAATTCACTACTTTTCACACTGACATGGTATAAACAGCTCTACATGCTTCACTGTCAAAGTGAACACAGTCAGTTCACAACACTATGCTCATCATGTCTTGAAAGGATCAGATGGTGACAGGTGTCCCAGCAGAGTCAGACAGCCAGGTAAGATAAGTCTACGAAGCTCAGGTGAATTTTAGATTTTCAAATGCGTCTGGATGACTTATTTGGAATACTGTATGACAAAAGGAGTCTATATTGAAAACATGTCCACGTCAGGGGAAATACCTGTTTTAGCAATCACAAGTTGCTGCGCTGCTCAGTCCTGGCCCTGGGGTTGGTTGTCACTGGCCTTGGCCTAACACACCTGAAACCAATCATGAATATTTCACTAAGATCCTAAAGCTGAGTGGGATGTGTGGGGTTTTGGAGCTGCAGGGCTGTGGACCCCTAGCAACAGGACAGGGTGATCCAGCTACAGCATATTGTGTGCAAATAAAAATAGGTCTACTGTACAGTAGTATTAGGCCTATGATAAAAAGTACCGTGCCCGCCATAATTATTTGGACAGTGAAGCATTTTTCTTCTTCTTTTGACTCTATAATCCAAAGGTTTGGATTTGAAATCAAACAATGAGTGTGAAATTAAAGGGCAGTCTGTAAGCTTTCGGGCTGTTTCACTGCCTGGTACAGCAGCTGCACTGCGCCCAACCGCAAGGCTCTCCAGAGGGTGGTGTGGTCACCAGGGGCAAACTACCTGCCCTTCAGGACAGCACCCGATGTCACAGGAAGGCCAAAAATATAATCAAGGGCAACTGCTTGTTGCCACTGCGTGTTCTGCGTGTTCAGGTGAGGTCAGTACAGGTGCATCAAAGCTGAGCCTGAGAGACTGAAAAACAGCTTCTAGCTCAAGGCCATCAGACTGTTAAAACAGCTGTAACTAACACAGAGAGGGTGCTGCCTACATACAGACCTGAAATTATTGGCCAATTTAAGAAATGAATCACTAATCACTAGTTAATAATGTCACTTTCTTCTTCACCACACTGGTGGGTGGACCATTTTAGTTTGTACGTTATGTGTACGCCAAGGAACTTAAAACTTTACACCTTCTTCACTGCTATCCCGTCGATGTGGATAGGGGGTGCTCCCTCTGCTGTTTCCTGAAGTCCACGATCATCTCTTTTGTTTTGGTAACGTTGAGTGAGAGGTTATTTTGTTGACAACACACTCCAAGTGCCCTCACTACCTCCCTGTAGGCTGTCTCGTAGTTGTTGGTAATCAAGCTTACTACTGTTGTGTCATCTGCAAACTTGATGATTGAGTTGGAGGCGTGCATGGCCAAGCAGTCATGGGTGAACAGGGAGTACAGGAGGGGGCTGAGAACACACCCTTGTGGGGCCCCAGAGTTGAGGATCAGCGAAGTGGAGATGTTGTTTCCTATCTTCACAACCTATGGGCGGCCCATCAGGAAGTCAAGGACCCAAATGCCCAGGGTGTGGTTGAGTCTCAGGGCCTCTAGCTTAAAGATGAGCTTGGAGGGTACAATGGTGTTCAATGCTGAGCTATAGTCAATGAACAGCATTCTTACAAAGGTATTCCTCTTGTCCAGATGGGATAGGGCAGTGTGCAGTGTTATGGCGATTGCTTCGTCTGTGGACCTATTGGGGTGGTAAGCAAATTGAAGTGGGTTTAGGGTGACAAAGCACTTCATACAGTCGTTTTGTCTCATCTTTATCAAGGGTGCCAATAATATTGGACCGTTCTACATTTCATACTGTATGTAACTGACATATTTCAAATACATCCGATATTTGACATGTAACTGACACATTCACTGATGTGATGTACAACTCTAGAGAAAAACCCTTACTTGAAATAGAACTATTGACCAATATGCCAGTTTATATGTTACAAAAAGGTAAAATGCAGAGATGTCAGCATTTTGATGTTTTCCAATAATAACATGTTGCAAAGTACCTAACTGACAGTCAAACAGGAAACAGAAGCATCATTTCTTAAAACCCACATTCAAATGTTCAGTTTAAAAGTATAATAAAACTTTATAGTCAAAGCTGAATGTTTTAAGAACTTCTGAGCCTATCAGATCCTTACACTTGGCACTTTAATACAACATCAAGGTCATTTGAATAGTAACGCATGAAAGTAGAAGCACAGTTAAACATGTCTTCCAATATGCTGTGTTTACAAATGTGATTATCTTGGTTTTCTTGGTTTGTCTAGGAAATAAGGTCAACTAATTACCTCATGTTTCTACCTGCAACTTTCTAAGCATTGCACCTAAAGGACAAGACCACTGGGGCATTTTCAGATGAGGACAAATGTTACAAAACATTCAGAAAGAAGTACAGGAGGCTCTGTATGTCTTTCTTGGACACACATTCTAAGTATGCAGTTGCAGATATTGGAACATAGCCATTTCCTATCCATCATCTATGGTTTTATCCTTGTATGAATGTTGTATTCATCTGAATAATCCACTAATCTGTATTGTTTTTATCCTCAATACTAGTTTGTATTGTTTGCTAAAAGACTATAGACTTTGTGAGCATTTCATCACATGAAGCAAACCAAGATTATATGCAAGTTCCAAACTTTAGAAACTGGTGCTGGGAAAAAACGTTTTATATACATTGGGGAGAACAAGTATTTGATACACTGCCGATTTTGCAGGTTTCCCTACTTACAAAGCATGTAGAGGTCTGTAATGTCTATCATAGGTACACTTCAACTGTGAGAGACAGAATCTAAAACAAAAAATCAGAAAATCACATTGTATGATTTTTAATTAATTAATTTGCATTGTATTGCATGACATAAGTATTTGATACATCAGAAAAGCAGAACTTAATATTTGCTACAGAAACCTTTGTTTGCAATTACAGAGATCATGCGTTTCCTGTAGTTCTTGACCAGGTTTGCACACACTGCAGCAGGGATTTTGGCCCACTCCTCCATACAGACCTTCTCTAGATCCTTCAGGTTTCGGGGCTGTCGCTGGGCAATACGGACTTTCAGCTCCCTCCAAATATTTTCTATTGGGTTCAGGTCTGGAGACTGGCTAGGCCACTCCAGGACCTTGAGATGCTTCTTACGGAGCCACTCCTTAGTTGCCCTGGCTGTGTGTTTCGGGTCGTTGTCATTCTGGAAGACCCAGCCATGACCCATCTTCAATGCTCTTACTGAGGGAAGGAGGTTGTTGGCCAAGATCTCGCGTTACATAGCCCCATCCATCCTCCCCTCAATACAGTGCAGTTGTCCTGTCCCCTTTGCAGAAAAGAATCCCCAAATAATGATGTTTCCACCTCCATGTTTCACGGTTAGGATGGTGTTCTTGGGGTTGTACTCATCCTTCTTCTTCCTCCTAACACGGCGAGTCGAGTTTAGACCAAAAAGCTCTATTTTTGTCTCATCAGACCACATGACCTTCTTTCATTCCTCCTCTGGATCATCCAGATGGTCATTGGCAAACTTCAGACGGGCCTGGAAAAGCGCTGGTTTGACTAGGGGGACCTTACGTGCGCTGCAGGATTTTAATCCATGACGGCGTAGTGTGTTACTAATGGTTTTCTTTGAGACTGTGGTCCCAGCTCTCTTCAGGTCATTGACCAGGTCCTGCCATGTAGTTCTGGGCTGATCCCTCACCTTCCTCATGATCATTGATGCCCCACGAGGTGAGATCTTGCATGGACACCCAGACCGAGGGTGACTGACCGTCCTATTGAACTTCTTCCATTTTCTAATAATTGCGCCAACAGTTGTTGCCTTCTCACCAAGCTGCTTGCCTATTGTCCTGTTGCCCATCCCAGCCTTGTGCAGGTCTACAATTTTATCCCTGATGTCCTTACACCCACTCTGGTCTTGGCCATTGTGGAAAGGTTGGAGTCTGTTTGATTGAGTGTGTGGACAGGTGTCTTTTATACACGTATCAAGTTCAAACAGGTGCAGTTAATACAGGTGGAGAACAGGAGGGCTTCTTAAAGAAAACAGGTCTGTGAGAGCCGGAATTCTTACTGGTTGGTAGGTGATCAAATAATTATGTCATGCAATAAAATGCAAATTAATTACTTAAAAATCATACAATGTGATTTTCTGTTTTTTTTTGTTTTAGATTCCGTCTCTCACAGTTGAAGTGTACCTATGATAAAAATTACAGACCTCTACATGCTTTGTAAGTAGGAAAACCTGCAAAATCGGCAGTGTATCAAATACAAAATCAACACTATACAATTCCACTGTATGATACATTTATATCTGATCACAATATTATTTAATAGATTAAATCCTTCGTGGCTGTCCTTGTATGCAACAACTGATATTACCTTATTTTTTGAGCATGCAGTATAGTTCAGTATGTGTATTATACATGTATGTTTTAAACAATCATGTTTTGCTCATCCTTATCAATGGTGCCAGTAATTATGGACCTGACTGCATGTCATACTGTATGTAACTGACATATTTCAAATACTTCCGATATTTGACATGTAACTGACACATTCACTGATGTGATGTACAACTCTAGAGGAAACCCCTTACTTGAAATAGAACTATTGACCAATATGCCAGCTTATAGGTTACAAAAAGGTAAAATGCAGAGATGTCAGCATTTTGATGTTTTCCAATAATAACATGTTGCAAAGTACGTTGACCTAACTGACAGTCAAACAGGAAACAGAAGCATAATTTCTTAAAACCCACATTCAAATGTTCAGTTTAAAAGTATAATAAAACTTTATAGTCAAAGCTGAATGTTTTAAGAACTTCTGAATAATTTAACAGTGATCTGGTATGTCTATCCGCATTCCTCTCAAGGTAAACTGGGCGGTAGGTACCTAGTTGTGGTTTCACTAATTGTTGGCTGACAGTGTCTCTGTTCTACATTTGTGTTTCTCACGAAAGCATCTAATTAATAATCTGCCCCATCCTGATTTTAATTCCTCAATCCTATCAGATCATTACACTGTGCACTTTAATACAACATCAAGCAGTTTCGAATAGTACCGCATGAAAGTAGAAGCACAGTTAAACATGTCTTCCAATATGCTGTGTCTAGAAACATGATTATCTTGGTTTGACTAGGAAATAAAGTCAATCATATGCATCATGTTTCTATCTGCAACTTTCAAAGCATTGCAACTAAAGGAAAAGACCACTGGGGTATTTTCAGATGAGGACAAATGTTGCAAAACATTCATAAAGAAGAACAGGAGGCTCTCTATGTCTGTCTTTGACATGCATTCTAAGAATGCAGTTGCAGATATTGGAACACAGCCATTTCCAATCTACAACATACATTTGAAGTCGGAAGTTTACGTACACCTTAGCCAACTACATTTAAACTCAGTTTTTCACAATTCCTGACATTTAATCCTAGTTAAAATCCCCTGTTTTAGATCAGTAAGGATCACTACTTTATTTTAAGAATGTGAAATGTCAAGATAATAGCAGAGAGAATAATTAATTTCAGCTTGTATTTCTTTCGTCACATTCCCAGTGGATCAGAAATTTACATACACTCAATTAGTATTTTACCAAATTGTTTAACTTGCGTCAAAGGTTTTGGGTAGCCTTCTACAAGCTTCCCACAATAAGTTGTGTGAATTTTGGCCCATTCCTCCTGACAGAGCTGGTGTAACTGAATCAAGTTCGTAGGCGTCTTGGCTCGCAGATGCTTTTTCACTTCTGTCCACAAATTTTATATAGGATTGAGATCAAGGCTTTGTGATGGCCACTTCAATACCTTGACTTTGTTGTCCTTAAACCATTTTGCCACAACTTTGGAAGACCCATTTACGACCAAGCTTTAACTTCCCGGCTGATGTCTTGAGATGTTGCTTCAATATATCCACATAATTTTCCTGTCTCATGATGCCATCTATTTTGTGAAGTGCACCAATTCCTCCTGCAGCAAAGATGCTGCCACCCCACGCTTTCAAGCCTCCCCCTTCAATCCTCCAAACATAACGATGGTCATTATGGCCAAACAGTTCTATTTTTGTTTCATCAGACCAGAGGACATTTCTCCAGAAAGTACAATCTTTGTCCCCATGTGCAGTTGCAAACCGTAGTCTGGCTTTTTTATGGAGGTTTTGGAACAGTGGCTTCTTCCTTGCTGAGTGGCCTTTCAGGTTATGTCGATATTGGACTCGTTTTCCTGTGGATATTGATTTGATCTTTTCGCACCAAAGTAAGTTAATCTCTATGAGACAGAAGGCTTCTCCTTCTTGAGTGGTATGATGACTGCTTGCTTGTTTATACTTGTTTACTATTGTTTGTACAGAGGAACGTGGTACCTTGAGTCGTTTGTAAATTGCTCACAAGAATGAACCAGACACAGATTACAATAAGAAAACCAGCCCCGCCGCGACCAGGATGCCTTGCTCCGAGACAGACTAAACAACTTCTTTGCTCGCGTTGAGGACAATACAGTGCCACTGACACGGCCCGCTACCAAAACCTGCGGACTCTCCTTCACTGCAGCCGATGAGAGTAAAACATTTAAACGTGTTAACCTTCGCAAGGCTGCAGGCCCAGACAGCATCCCCAGCCGTGTCCTCAGAGCATGCGCAGGCCAGCTGGCTGTTGTGTTTACGGACATATTCAATCAATCCTTATCCCAGTCTGCTGTTCCCACATGCTTCAAGAGGGCCACCATTGTTCCTGTTCCCAAGAAAGCTAAGGTAACTGAGCTAAACGACTACCGTCCCGTAGCACTCACTTCCGTCATCATGAAGTGCTTTGAGAGACTTGTCAAGGATCATATCACCTCCACCCTACCTGACACCCTAGACCCACTCCAATTTGCTTGTCACCACAATAGGTCCACAGACGACTCAATTGCAACCACACTGCACACTGCCCTAACCCATCTCGACAAGAGGAATACCTATGTGAGAATGCTGTTCATCGACTACAGCTCAGCATTGAACACCATAGTACCCTCAAAACTCGTCATCAAGCTCGAGACCCTGGGTCTCGACCCCGCCTTGTGCAACTGGGTACTGGACTTCCTAACGGGCCGCCCCCAGGTGGTGACGGTAGGTAACAACATCTCCACCCCGCTAATCCTCAACACTGAGGCCTCACAAGGGTACGTTCTGAGCCCTCTCTTGTACTCCCTGTTCACCCACGACTGCGTGGCCATGCACGCCTCCAAGTCAATCATCAAGTTTGCAGACGACACTAAAGTGGTAGGCTTGATTACCAATAACAATGAGACGGCCTACAGGGAGGAGGTGAGGGCCCTCAGTGTGGTGTCAGGAAAATAACCTCACACTCAACGTCAACAAAACAAAGGAGATGATCGTGGACTTCAGGAAACAGCAGAGGGAGCACCTCCCCTATCCACATTGACAGGACAGAAGTGGAGAGGGTAGTAAGTTTTAAGTTCCTCGGCATACACATCACAGACAAACTGAATTGGTCCACCCACACAGACAGCGTTGGGAAGAAGGTGCAGCAGTGCCTCTTCAACCTCAGGAGGCTGAAGAAATTTGGCTTGTCACCAAATGCACTCACAAACTTTGACAGATGCACAATCGAGAGCATCATTTTGGGCTGTATCACAGCCTGATACGGCAACTGCTCTGCCCAAAACTGTAAGGCTCTCCAGAGCGTAGTGAGGTCTGCACAACGCATCACTGGGGGCAAACTACCTGCCCTCCAGGACACCTACACCACCCGATGTCACAGGAAGGCCATAAAGATCATGAAGGACAATAACCACCTGAGCCACTGCCTGTTCACCCTGTTATCATCCAGAAGGCGAGGTCCGTACAGGTGCATCAAAGCAGGGACGAGAGACTGAAAAACAGCTTCTATCTCAAGGCCATCGGACTGTTAAACACCCACCACTAACACTGAGTGGCTGCTGCCAACATCCTGACTCAACTCCAGCCACTTTAATAATATAAAAATTCATTTAAAAAATGTATCACTAGCCACTTTAAACAATGCCACTTCATATAATGTTTACATACCCTACATTACTCATCTCATATGTATATACTGTACTCTATACCATCTACTGGTTTTCCTATGATGTCAAGCAAAGAGGCACTGAGTTTGAAGGTAGGCCTTGAAATACAGGTACACCTCCAAATGACTCAAATTATGTCAATTTGCCTATCAGAAGCTTCTAAAGCCATGACATAATTTTCTGGAATTTTCCAAACTGTTTTAAAGTGATACAATGATACAATTGTGATACAATGAGTTATAAGCGAAATAATCTGATTGTAAACAATTGTTGGAAAAATTACTTCTCATGCACAAAGTAGATGTCCTAACCGACATGCCAAAACCATAGTTTGTTTAACAAGAAATTTGTGGAATGGTTGAAAAATTAGTTTTAATGACTCCAACCTAAGAGTATGTAAACTTCAGACTTCAACTGTATATGGTCTTCTCCTTGTATAAATGTTGTATTCATCTGAATAAATTCACTAATCTGTAATGTTTTCATGCTCAATATTAGATAGTTTTGTTTGCTAAAAGACTATAGACATTGTGAGCATTTAATCACATGACGCAAACAAAAAAAATAGTTTTAATGACTCCAACCTAAGAGTATGTAAACTTCAGACTTCAACTGTATATGGTCTTCTCCTTGTATAAATGTTGTATTCATCTGAATAAATTCACTAATCTGTATTGTTTTTATCCTCAATACTAGTTTGTATTGTTTGCTAAAAGACTATAGACTTCGTGAGCATTTCATCACATGAAGCAAACAAAGATTATATGCAAGTTCCAAACTTTAGAAACTGGTGCTGGGAAAAAACGTTTTATATACATTGGGGAGAACAAGTATTTGATACACTGCCGATTTTGCAGGTTTCCCTACTTACAAAGCGTGTAGAGGTCTGTAATTTCTATCATAGGTACACTTCAACTGTGAGAGACAGAATCTAAAACAAAAATTCAGAAAATCACATTGTATGATTTTTAATTAATTAATTTGCATTGTATTGCATGACATAAGTATTTGATACATCAGAAAAGCAGAACTTAATATTTGCTACAGAAACCTTTGTTTGCAATTACAGAGATCATGCGTTTCCTGTAGTTCTTGACCAGGTTTGACCAGGCAGGTGCCAAAATCAACAGTTCACAATTCCACTGTATCATACTTTCACATCTGATCACAATGTTATTTAATAGATGAACTCCTCTGTGGCAATAATGATGGACCTGACTGCATGTCATATATGTAACAGATGTATTTTAAATACGTCCGATTTTTGACATTTAACTGACATGTCAACTGACATGTCCACTGATTCCTATATGTGGCATGTCTGAAAGACTATACACATTGTGTACATGTAATCACACGAATCATACAAAGGTTATATGTAAATTCCAAACTGTAATGGCAGTCTTTTCCACAGCTTCTGCAGATAAAATGTTTGTCTTATTCAAAGAAATCAAGACAGTAGTAACTTCCTGGCACGAAGTGGTGGTTATTCTGGTTACTGTGGTTATTGTTATATTGCTCAACTGGTATTGTTAGTTCTGTCACTTTACAGAAAATGAGAGACAATCAACTATTGAGAGTATTTTATTACGTCTCTATGTGCTATTTAATCCATTTATTATAAGTAATAGACAACACACAGTACCAGTCATAAGTTTGGACACACCTACTCATTCAAGGGGTTTTCTTTATTTTTACTATTTTCTACAATGTAAATTAATAGTGAAGACATCAAAACTATGAAATAGCATATTTGGAATCATGTAGTAACAAAAAAAAAGTGTTATAAAAACAAGTCTGAATATATTTTAGATTTTACATTCTTTGAAGTATCCATTTGCCTTGATGACAGCTTGGCCCACTTTTGTCACACTGGTACTGTGTGTGTATATATATATATATATATATATATGCAACAGATTTGTTTTCCTTTTTTTCAGTATTATATTATAGAATTTATTTGGTATTAAATGCACTATTCTTACTGTTGTCACTGTTGTTTTCATAATGTTTATGTGTGTCACTTTGCTTTGGCAACGTTGACCTTGTCATTCATGCGATTAAAGGATATTGAATTACAGAGAGAGAGAAAGAGAGAGAGCGCGAGAGAGGGTGTGAGAGAGAGAGAGAGAGATGGAGGGTGTGGTCACCCTGAGGCACAAGTGTGTTTGTCACATCTTGGTTGTTGAGAAACCAGCCCTCCCATGTGTACTTCCTGATATCAGAATGTATACTGCAAAACAATGTTCAACCAGTGGCGGTCGGTGACATTTAAAATGAGGGGCTTATTTCTATTACAACATATTGGTTGACTGTCATTCATATTCCATTCACCTAGCTCAATGTAACATTGTTAGGTTTAGGCTACTACATGATACTCAAATTTTCCTATACCCATTATGAGGTTGCTACAACCTAGACTATAAATAAAAGTTTACAACGTAGCTGCACAGGTCAAGAGAAAAATGATAGAAATCAAGGTGACAGACAGTGACACATTCAATACCGCCTTGCACACTCTTGCCTGCATAAATAGCTGATCTAGGGTATAATCATTAGTCCAACCGTTGCAAACGAGAGTTTCTATTGGACAAATTCAGGAATGTTTATCCCCATTTCATTCCATTTGCTTCCATTTAAGAAAACTTTTCCCACATAATCGGCGGAATGAAAACACACCTGATCACTAACAAACACAGTTCACTTTCATAGCAGCCACATAAAAACATAATGATCATTTTGTATAAGTCTCGCATCTACTTGCTCTCCTCCTCTCAGCTTTTCCCTTGTGGACTTCAGAGGACAACATATCAGCTGTCTGTGACCAGACCAAAAATATTTTTTGTCACCGTATTAGCTAACGTCATAATCAACATCAGACCAGAGACTCGTGTGTCTCATGGTCTGAGAGTCCTTTAGGTGCCTTTTGGCAAACTCCAACTGAGTTGTCATGTGCGTTTAGTGGCTTCCGTCTGGCCCATCTACCTTAAAGGCCTGATTGGTGGAGTGTTGCAGAGATGGTTGTCCTTTTGGTAGGTTCTCCCATCTGCACAGAGGAACACTAGAGCTCTGTCAGAGTGACCATTGGTTTCTTGGTCACCTCTCTGACCAAGGCCCTTCTCCCCCGATTGCTCAGTTTGGCTGGGTGGCCAGCTTTAGGAAATCTCGGGGGTTCCAAACTTCTTCCATTTAAGAAAGATGGAGGCCACTGTGTTTTTGCGGATCTTCAATGCTGCAGAAATGTTTTCGTACCCTTCCCCAGATCTGTGCTTTGACACAATCGTGTCTCGGAGCTCCAAGGACAATTTCTGTGACCTCATGGCTTGGTTTTTGCTCTGACATGGACTGTCAACTGTGGGACCTTATATAGACAGGTGTGTGCCTTTCCAAATCATGTCCAATCAATTTAATTTTCTACAGGTGGACTCCAAGTTGTAGAAACATCTCAAGGATGATCAATGGAAACAGGATGCATCTGAACTCAAATTCGGATCTCATAGCAAAGGGTCTGAATACTTTTGTAAATAAGGCATTTCTGTTTTTTATATTTAATACATTTGCAAAAATGTCTAAAAACTTGTTTTTGCTTCGTCATGATGTGGTATTGTGTGTAGATTGCTGTTGATTATATTTTTTTTATAAATTCTAGAACTTTTCAGCGTGACAAAATGTGGAAAGGGTCAAGGGATCTGAATACCTTCGGCATGTGTTTATCATGTATTCTTAGCTTCACCACAGCTGTTTTGACTGGTACTTTTTGGTGAACTACTTGTTCTGTGGTAACTGTAACAAAATAAATAAGTTACATTTAAACCAATAAAAGCAATTGAAATTCTGTATTTTACAAATACGATGTATAAAACAAGCATTTCTGGTGGGGTTGAAAATGTGTCACTCTGGCAGCAAGACTCCCTCAAGGTCTCCACCTCTGGGTGCAGAAGCATTACTTTCTCTGAAAATATAAGTAAAGACAGCACATAAATCAGGATTCATACACATTTTGAGAGATGGAATTTCATTACTTTTATATGACTTCTCCATGACTTTTAACCACATTTCCATGACCAATACATCTCCATGTACAGTATACATGAAAAAGTAAGCATAAATATGGTATTTATGCTTACCTTTCATTCGTTTTTATTGCTGTTTAGGTGTTGAGGCATTTGACAAGAATGTGCAGGTAAATGAAAATGAATCTAATTTTGGACTCAAGTGTCTATTGACTGCCACCTGTGAGGAGTGACTGCTTTTGTTTTTGGGTCCTCTCTGTCCCTTTCTGTCCCCTACCTAACCTGGTCTTTCTGTCACTCAGTGGGAGGTTTGTTGGGGAATGTGCACTTTGTGACTTCAGGGCAACACATGGGTGTCATTCAAAAGAGCTCATGTACTGAGAGGATCGGTCAGATTACTAGGTTTGTATTAGAATACATAAATACATACTTTAATTGTCACATGCGCCGAATACAATATGTAGACCTTACCGTGAAATGCTTACTTACAAGCCCTTAACAGCACAGTTCAAGAAAGAGTTAAGAAAAAAATTATCAAATAAACTTAGATAAAAAATCATTAAAAAAAATACAATAAAATAACAATCACAAGGCTATATACAGGGGGTGCCGGTGCCGAATCAATGTGCGGGGGCACAGGTTAGTTGAGGTCATTTGTACATGTAGGTTAGGGGTGAAGTGATTATGCGTAGATAACAAACAGCGAGTTCTTATACAGTACCTTGCGAAAGTATTCGGCTCCCTTGAACTTTGCGACCTTTTGCCACATTTCAGGCTTCAAACATAAAGATATTAAACTGTATTTTTTTGTGAAGAATCAACAACAAGTGGGACACAATCATGAAGTGGAACGACATTTATTGGATATTTCAAACTTTTTTAACAAATCAAAAACTGAAAAATTGGGCGTGCAAAATTATTCAGCCCCTTTACTTTCAGTGCAGCAAACTCTCTCCAGAAGTTCAGTGAGGATCTCTGAATGATCCAATGTTGACCTAAATGACTAATGATGATAAATACAATCCACCTGTGTGTAATCAAGTCTTCATATAAATGCACCTGCACTGTGATAGTCTCAGAGGTCCGTTAAAAGCGCAGAGAGCATCATGAAGAACAAGGAACACACCAGGCAGGTCCGAGATACAGTTGTGAAGAAGTTTAAAGCCGGATTTGGATACAAAAAGATTTCACAAGCTTTAAACATCCCAAGGAGCACTGTGCAAGCGATAATATTGAAATTGAAGGAGTATCAGACCACTGCAAATCTACCAAGACCTGGCCGTCCATCTAAACTTTCAGCTCATACAAGGAGAAGACTGATGAGAGATGCAGCCAAGAGGCCCATGATCACTCTGGATGAACTGCAGAGATCTACAGCTGAGGTGGGAGACTCTGTCCATAGGAGAACAATCAGTCGTATATTGCACAAATCTGGCCTTTATGGAAGAGTGGCAAGAAGAAAGCCATTTCTTAAAGATATCCATAAAAAGTGTCGTTTAAAGTTTGCCACAAGCCACCTGGGAGACACACCAAACATGTGGAAGAAGGTGCTCTGGTCAGATGAAACCAAAATTGAACTTTTTGGCAACAATGCAAAACGTAATGTTTGGCGTAAAAGCAACACAGCTGAACACACCATCCCCACTGTCAAACATGATGGTGGCAGCATCATGGTTTGGGCCTGCTTTTCTTCAGCAGGGACAGGGAAGATGGTTAAAATTGATGGGAAGATGAATTGAGCCAAATACAGGAACATTCTGGAAGAAAACCTGATGGAGTCTGCAAAAGACCTGAGACTGGGATGGAGATTTGTCTTCCAACAAGACAATGATCCAAAACATAAAGAAAAATCTGCAATGGAATGGTTCAAAAATAAACATATCCAGGTGTTAGAATGGCCAAGTCAAAGTCCAGACCTGAATCCAATCGAGAATCTGTGGAAAGAACTGAAAACTGCTGTTCACAAATGCTCTCCATCCAACCTCACTGAGCTCGAGCTGTTTTGCAAGGAGGAATGGGAAAAAATGTCAGTCTCTCGATGTGCAAAACTGATAGAGACATACCCCAAGCGACTTACAGCTGTAATCGCAGCAAAAGGTGGCGCTACAAAGTATTAACTTAAGGGGGCTGAATAATTTTGCACGCCCAATTTTTCAGTTTTTGATTTGTTAAAAAAGTTTGAAATATCCAATAAATGTCGTTCCACTTCATGATTGTGTCCCACTTGTTGTTGATTCTTCACAAAAAAATACAGTTTTATATCTTTATGTTTGAAGCCTGAAATGTGGCAAAAGATCGCAAAGTTCAAGGGGGCCGAATACTTTCGCAAGGCACTGTATCTTTAGATATTAAGCTTTAAAAGAATGATTCAGCATTCAAGTGTCTACAATTCCACCTCCAAGTGCACAGTAGGCCTCTGCAAAGAACTACGAGCAACTACAAGGGGTGTACTGTTGAGTTAGATTAGATAGAACCCGTAGAGAAAACACCACCAGTGTTGTGTGCACACACTTAAGGTCTGACACTACTGATGTCAACAAATAATGTAGACTGATCTTTTCTTTACTCAGTTAGACAAATAGTTGTATAGAGTATAAAATATCAGGGATCTGAATTAGGTTCTCAGGTGGGGGTGGGGGTCATGAAGTTATAGCCCAGCAAGGGTCCTTCCGTTTAATCCAGATCCACTGGCTGCCTCTTTCAGCTGCTTGAGAAACTGCTCTGACGGTCTGCCGCAGAGCCTGTTCATGGATTCCAAGTTCTTTCAGCAACCTGATGGTGGAAGAAGCCACGAATCCTCTGCATCCCACTTCAACTGGCCAGACTTTTGCATTCCAGCCACGCTGAGTTGCGTCTGCTGCCAACTCTGTGTAACGCAGTTTCTTAAGCTCGTAGGCCTCTTCAACAGAGTTTTCCCACGGGACTGTGAGCTCTATGATGTACACAGCCTTTTGTGAAGGGGACCAGAGTATCATTGGTTGGTAGAAGGTTGGTAGAAGCAATCTCAGGTGGAAAAATGAGTTGCTGGCCAATATCGACAAGCATCTTCCAGTCCCGGGCCATGGCTTGGTGTCCAGTTTCTGGCTTCGTAGGAGGATGCTTGGGCCTTTTCTATCCCTCCCGGTTGAATGTTGTTGTTTTGACGGGATTGCTTGTTTTTGGAGGTAATGAATTGGTTGCACTCCTCTTGGTCTCAAGTGCTGCAGCCAGGCTCTTGAGGACCTGATTGTGCCTCCAGGTGTAGCGGCCTTGTGAGAGGCTGGTCTTGCAACCTGTCATTATATGCCTGAGAGTCGCTGGAGCTGGGCAGAGGGGGCAGGTCGGGTCCTCGCCATACCATTGATGTAGGTTTTTTTTTGATGGAAGCACATCATAAACAGCTCTTATGATGAAGCTGATGTTGCTTGCCTCCATTTGCCAAAGCTCACTCCAGTTGATCTTTCTCCTCTCCAGGCCTTCCCACCGCGTCCATTGTCCTTGTTTAGCAAGAGAGACAGCCTTTGCACTTCTTGCAGTCTCCTCCTGTCTGCGCACCTCCTCGACCACCAGCTTCCTGCGTTCAGATGTTGTTGCCTTATGGAACGTTGGTTTGCTTGCTGCCAGGCCAAAGCCTCGTCTTCCATGCTGGATATTCCCCACCATGTCTTGGTGTCTCAGGGCTGATGTTGCTTGCTGCACAACCTTGGATTATGTCCATTTCCGTCCAGTTTGTAGGGGAGGTGCAGCCTTGCTAATGGTCTGGTCTTTGGAGTCATTCAATGTCATCTGAAGTCTTACTTTAGAGCACTTGTACTCCTACGTTAGACTTGTAAGAGGTAGTTCAAGGACCCCTTTGCCATAGAGGCCGATGTTACTCAGGCATCGTGGGACACCTAGCCATTTCTTCACGTATGAGGTAATGTTTTCTCCATCTTCTCTACTGTTGTTATTGGGACCTCACAGACGGTGAGTGGCCACATTACCCGAGGGAGAATTCCAAACTGTAGGCACCAAAGCTTGAGCTTCCCAGGCAGGGTCTTGTTGATGTTCTCAAGACCGTCGCCGATGTCCTGCCTTACTTGCTGCACTTGATCTTTATCCCGGAGGCTTTCGTTGTACCATCTACCCAGGCTCTTGACGGGTTGCTCAGACACTGTTGGTATCGGATCATCTCCAATGCAGAACCTCACATCTTTAAGCTGTCCCTTGACTATGGAGATGCTTCAAGATTTGCTTGGCTTGATTTTCATCCTGATGTAATCCTGCAGTTTTGCAAGTAGCCGCCTGGTGCATGTTGCAGTGGTGGTCAGTGTAGTCATGTCATCCATGTAGGCTCGGATAGGTGGGAGACGGAGCCCTTCCTTAGTTCTCTCACCGCCGACCACCCATCTCGATGCCCTGATGATGACTTCCATGGCCATAGTGAAGGCCAGAGGTGAAATTGTACAGCCTGCCATTATGCCTACTTCCAAGCGCTGCCATGTTGTTGTGAAGTCAGGTGTTGTGAAACACAATTGCAGGTCTTGGAATTAGGCCGTTACCAGTGTAGTGAGGGGTTCTGGTACGTGGAAAATGTTGAAGGATTCCCAGAAGAGTTCATGGGGAACTGAGCCAAAAGGCATTGGCCAGGTCGAGGAAGATGACATAGAGGTCTCTCTTGTCCTTCTTAGCTGTTTGGAGCTGGTGCCAAATCATACTGGTATGTTCCAGGCAACCAGAGAAAGCAGGAATGCCTGCTTTCTGTACAGATATATCAATGTACTTGTTCCTTTCCAGGTAAGTGGATAACCTCTGTGCTATTAAACTGAAAAATATCTTCCCTTCGACGTTGAGTAGGGAGATTGGTCAGAATTGACTGATGTCTGTCGCATCCTTCTCTTTCGGGATTAGCCCACCACCAGCCCTTCGCCATGCCTTTGGTATTATTTCCTTCTGCCACACTATCCTCATGAGCCTCCAAAGAAAGCGTAGAACATCCAGGGCGTTCTTGTAGAGCTTGTATGGTACTCCATTAGGCCCAGGAGCCGAGGCCGCTCTTGCTCGTCGGACAACGTTCTCTACTTCCTTCCATTTTGGAGGGTCAGTGTCCAGATTGAATTCTGGTGGTTGAATAGGTGGGATGTCATGTGGGATGATTATCTGCTCATGCCTTTTCATGTCCTGGTGGACCTTTTCCAGGTGTTCTTCCAGTTCTGGCTTTGGAGTTTTTAGGATTCCGCACTTTTCCTTTGTGAAGAGGTCTTTGACAAACTTAAAGTTTTTTTTATAGAACCGTGTTCTTGAGTGTTCCTTCTTCCTACAAAGTTTCCTAAAGTTTTCCGCTCTTCGCAAGGTTGCCAGCCGACATTTGATGTCTGCTTGGAGTAGCATGAGACCTTCTCTCTCTTCATCAGAGGCCTTCTTCCACTGCTTTCTCAGCTGCCTTCTCACTCTGACAAGTATCTCGATCTCTTGCTGCCTCCTAGATTTGGGTGGCGCTGGTGGTGTCTTGCCACTTCTCCTTTCGTTTACTCCAAAGCGCTCTTCTCCGTAGTGGTAGATAATGTCTCCCATCCTTTCAAGCTTTTTCTATGCTGTTCCTACCTGTTGTTCCAAGATTTTTGTCAGGTCATTGTTGATTGTTTCCCACTCTCTCTTTTCAACAGCTTTGGGCCACTTCCCACTCGGTCTGTGCCCTTTGATCTTTTTCTATTTTAGAGGTCTCTGTGGTTGGCTGAGTTCATCCACTGGCATTTCTGTGCTTGTGTTATCCTCCTCCGTTACAGGGGTGCTGATGCTCTGCGAACTTTGGTTTGCGTCCCGTCGCTGTGCTTCATTCGACTGATTTGACTGGCTGCTTCGTAAGAAGTACTGGTCAATGCGAGGTCCCTGTCTCTGCTCTCCCAAGCACCTTTTCCTCCCTTGATGGATCCTTAACCCCCTTGCCGATGTTACTCTCTCCCAACCACAGCTGCACACCTGAAGTGTGTGTCCTGCTGCTGTTATGGTTGTCTCATGTGCTGTGTTCCTACTCGTAGTCGTTTCCGTTCCTGGGTCCGTAGCCGTGTGTTCAGTCTTTGAGACATCTTGCGTCCCAGCTCTCGCAGGCTCTAGGGGTATGTTCCTTTGTTGACTTTCAGTAGCACTTAGCGGGAGTCTCCAACATACTGAAGCAGCATCGGAGACTGCCAACATGGGTAGCTAGCCCATGACAGCCCCAGTGGGGTCTATTCCCTCCGATCAGCTGTCTCTCCAAGCTGTCACACAGACTTTCCTATGTTGCCAGCTGTCCTTTCACAGCAGTCACTGGACTGGTCCAGATAATCAGAATCATAAAACACGGGACGAGATGTTAAAAACTGTCCATTGTGCCAATAGATGGTATGCACTCACATGAGATTTGCCATGATGTTGACAGAGTGGCATGGGAGGTTTACTTCTTTGACTGGGTTAAGATGTAAATTTTGGGACAAATCCTCAGTAGTGTGCCTTCGATTCAGTGGGTGTTTCGGCCTTTAATCACTAAACACCCTCATCAAAGGTGGCCAGCTAAAGGGTGATCAAGCCTTAGCTTGTGTCCCATGCCCAATTAAGATTTCCCATGGGACTATGCAAGGCAGGGGCGTCCTCTTCCCTGAGCCAGCCCTACAGCTGACTGCAGGCCACATAATTTAATTGAAAAGGATTAATGAATATAGAGTCAAATAAACATTGTTTCTTCCATCATTGAGAATACTGTCATGGGACTTCTAAATTATTGTCATGGAACTTCTAAATTATTGTCATGGGACTTCGAAATTATTGTCATGGGGCTTCTGAGTTTGTCTGATCACACCAGCATTGTCCATAAGCATTTATATCATAATCAATATACTCAATAATCAAAATATATATATTATTATCAATATACATCTATATCTATATTCAATATCTAAAATGAAATGTGAGTTGATGTAACCAGTGATTAACTGAATACTTGAGCAAGTATTCATCAAAGTTGTTTTAGGGTTTTTTCATGACTTAGCTTTATCGTCTTGGATCATTTGGAACACACATGTTGTGTTATCTGACAACTTAATCATTTCTCATAAGTCATATGACTTGTCAGAAACTTCCAGAACTATCCCTTAAAAATGCACTCAATGAACCGAGACCGATAAATCCTGTTTTACACATGTCCATGTCATCACTTTTCACTTTGATCGTATGCATCTTTCCTTAAAGTGATTTGCACATCGAGTTTGTATTTATCTATATAGTATCAGAGTATTTTATTAATAGAGTTTTTTATTAATTGAGTTCTGATGAATATAACTTATAAATGCCTCATGAGCGCACTCCAACTGTTTTACCCCAACAACGCCCAAATAGGCTTGTTTTAGTTTGGAAACAAACACTGTATAGCTTTCTAGCATAATTCTGATCTCATGGATGGTCGGTCCTTGTCTTCATAGTTCTGTCTATGAATTAGACAGTGATTTCATATCTTTATCCCATCGCTCAGCTGTTAACCAAAAAGTGGTGGTGATTCCGTTTTTAGGTTGTTTGAATTACAGATTGTAGCTTTTAAATTACAATATTATATGAATAGATTCTGTACATGATAGTATTGTCATGACGTTGGCCTGGGGGTAGGTTTATGACAGTCATAAATACCTCTTCCCCCCTTTTTCCTCTCTCACCCTACTGATGTTACATTTGCAAACACCTTGGTTAACATAGAGATTCTGGGAACATCAGAAGGTGGAGGGAAATTAATTATATTCTGGTCACCCGACCAATTGAACATATGCGGTGGTACTTAATGAATATGATGACAGTTCGGTTGTCATCTGAGACATTCTCATCAATGATAAGATGACATAAACTCTACAGTGGAAGGTCTACACATCAGAGTTATCGGATTCACATGGAATTGTTTTTCAATTTAAATGTTTGAATATTAAATTATTCGTGATGGGATGAAATGTGATTTTAGCTTCTAAAATGTGAGATTTGGGTTCTCATAAGGTTAGGGCACTGCTCAATCAGTGGCCAGCCCCTGTGAAGGGACATATTATGCTACTTAGTAATAATATAGAAATCTACTTTTCATACTACAAAAACAAGCACACAACGTTTCTAAACTAAACTTTATTTTCAATATAAGAAACTTATTTTGTGGAGTGATTGATACTACTAAAGGACAGAATGAAACTTAAAAAGAGACAATTTCATGGCATTAATTAAGAAGCTTGATGGAGGTTTGCAAAATATATATATATATTGCGTTTTTGGTTTTGAATAAGAGAGATCTATATCTTTAGTGTTCAGAAGCTATATAGTGCTCATGCAGTGTGTGAGCGGTGTATGATACTATGTGCTTCTCATTTCTTCTTTTGCATTTTCCCATCTTGGATATATGGATCTATCTACACACTTTCCCCTGCTGTCGTTGATATCCCCATATAGTTTTGTACTCCATATGTTGCATTAGGTATTGTATAATTTGAATGACCATATTGCAAAAACACCTCGCACATTTTTTAAACTAACTTGAGGTATTATTCGTATTGATGGTATCGCTCAGAATATGAACTGGTATTTTTCAATGTTGAGTGCAAGTGACCATTTTCTACTGCGTGTATAAATTGGAACACTACTTTCTCAAAGAAAAAAAACAAGATTTAATGTTTCATTCAAAAAGTTTATTTCAATGACATATAGAAATATAAATAGATAGATTTACAGAAATACTGAACAAACGTATAAATGCAACATGTGAAGTGTTCATATGCCACAACTATTATGGGGGGTGGATTATCTTGGCAAAGGATAAATTCTCACTAACAGAGATGAAAACAAATTTGTGCACAGCATTTGAGAAAAATAAGCTTTTTTCAACCCAATTACATGACCCAAAATATAATTATCATAAAGGTATTTGGTTTTTGGTCTTGGTGAATTATATATAAAGTAGTTATATATATGATATAAAGTAGTTACAATAAGTTAATAATTAAAAATGCAACTATGATCAAATAACACAATAAAAAAAAGTATACAATAGGATTTAGATGTCACATGTTGTAGGAAAGGTTTTCTAATCTTTCAGTTATTTTCCGTATTAATCTAACAGATAAAACATGTGGAAGCTGCTGTGTGCAAGATGCAAATAAATAAGTCATGTCTTTGAGAGCCTATATGGTTAAGTATAAATACAGTCACTTGAAAGAAAAGGTATATGCATTTAATATTCATAAGCAGAAAAAAAAACTATATGATTTCTTAAGGAATGTCACAAATATCCTACTTGACATCAAAATGTACAATTAGGTGTGTTTTGTTTGTGTATGTACTTGGGGGAATGTACATGAAATACATATATATTTTGCCAATTGACACAGGCACAATCCATTGTGCATTCTTCTGCCAAAGCAGGTCCTTAATCATAAGGCTGTCTCTATGAGAGCTGGAAAACCGTTCATTGGTGAAAAAGATGCCATAGGAGCTATGACACAGGCTGTTAGTTAGCCAGCAACTGTACCATTAGCAGTGCCAAAGTGAGAGGCAAGAAAGCCAGACAGAAGGCAGTGGGTCGGGGAGCACTTCCTGAATTGACTGATGACTCTGAAAAAGTAGGAAAAATAAAGATATGGTTCAGTGAATGATGAAAGTAGATTGTCTTTTCATATTTCTGTTCAAATGTTGACTTTGCTCTTACATATGTGTAGTTGTATTGTGACAATTAATACATACCAACATTGACGCTGCCCGGTAGGATGTTCAGGGAGGTGGAACTGATGGTGAAAGTTGCCTGTGAGCTGCATGCGCTGGGAACCGAAGATTTGTTACTGAACACGAGGGTCATGTTGGTAACTACAGATCCACTCCTAGGAAAGAAAATGGACAACCCACAGAAATCATTATCATCACTGTCATAATCAAAGTATTTAAGTCGGTAATGAGAATTCATACTTACTTGAATGAGTTGACAATGGAACGAAGGAAGCTTGGGGTTCTAGAAAAAATCTTGTTCACCTGCATTGAAATATTAAAATATGATTACCAAAGCTTAACCGCATTTGCGTAAAAATTAAAACAGGGCCAGAACTCAAAGAGTCAAAACACCAAGCGCTACAAAAAGGTGCCCCAGACTCTTCTGCTAATTGGGATACTTTAGCTGTTTTTTTCTGAGAGAGGGGAATGGTGTAAATCAAGAGGACTTGATGTGTTCTGAAAAATTAGATATTGAGGATTATAATAAATAACACTTTGATGTCATAGAACAAAGCCCAGACTGCTCAAGATTGACCTTGAAATTGGATGCCTGTCCATGTCGTAAAGACATCGGGAAATCCCATAATCCCATAACAACGGATACAAAGGTTGCATGTTCAGTACCAGTTGTAGACACTAGTTTATTATGTTTTTGTTTCAACTCTATCCCAAACATTAACCGTTAACTTAACCTTTCGGAATGAATTCCTAAACATACTGTTTTAACCCTGTCCAAAACCTTAACCATTAAAGGAAAATGTGTCATCCTATACATGAATGCTGACATGCAATACAACGTCAAATTTCAAAGTTGCTCCAAACTTCAAATTTCAGAGTTAGGAATACGCCACTCAAAAACTGTATTTTAGTGTTTGTTTCATTAGTCCATTGTTGAAATAATCCCCAAAATGTTTTGAAGATATTTAACATTCAAAATACAGAAACAGCAGGTATGATCCATTTTGCATCATAAGATGCTGCGTTTGCTTCATATGATGCAAAATGCATCACAGTGGCTGTATTTCTGCATTTAAAAGTTGTTTAATATCTTAATGACTTGATTACTGACATGCAAAACTGTAAATATTTCCCATGTTGTGCACATTGTACTCTGTGTTGCCCATAACAGCTGTTAGGCAGGCACAAGTGTTCATGTCCACTAAGAAGACCGTAAAAAAAAGTCTGGACATTATTCTCAACGGGGAGGTCCCAGAGTACGATAACTTTGTACTGAATAATCTTTGGTTCTATCTAACAATAGGATGCCAACTCATATCCAGTCTCTTTGGTGTGGTTTGTATTGATGAAAAGACTTCTGGATACTTACCTCTGAGACCACTTTGCCAGCCAGAGCCTTGAATGCTGAAGAGGACGGGTTGGCAAGATCCGAGGTGAATATCTCATTGAGACTGAACCGAAGAATCAGGGTTCCTTCACTAGAAGAAGGAGGGTCAGTTGGTGCGAAAGCAGTGATGGTGGCTGCTGCCGGACCAGTGGTGGTGGTGGTTGCTGCCGGAACAGCGGTGGTGGTGGTTGCTACCGGAACAGCGGTGGTGGTGGTTGCTGCCGGAACAGCAGTGGTGGTGGTTTTGGCCACTGCCGGAGAGGTCGTAGTGACATCTACAGTTGGAGCAGCAGTTGTTGCAGCTGAGGTGGTTGCATTAGTCATTGTAGTAGCGCCTGAAAAATGCAACATTCAATGCAATGCATTTTGCAATTATTAAAATAAATTAACAATTTTATTGGTCACATACACTTGTTTAGCAGATTTTACTGCGTGTGTAGCGAAATGCTTGTGCTTCTGGTTCCGACAGTGCAGCAATATCTAACAAGCAATATCTAACAATTTAACAACATATTCCGCAAACACACAAATCTAAGTAACGAATGGATTTAAGAATATATAAATATATGGGTGAGCAATATCAGATTGGCATAGACAAAAATACAGTAGAATATTATAGAATACTTTTATAAACATATGAGATAAAGTGCCTGATCAGTTGTGTTTTGGGATCTCATGAAGGACAGAATAATAACATAACTGTATCTTTGAATGTATATACAGTATTTCCCAGTTGTCAGGGTCATACCCACATTTTGGGGAACTGACATGATTAAATTTGAAACCATTTGTGAGAAGATGTAATGTGATGTTAGACTTCTAAATTAGAGAATTGTTTTTCATATGAAGTCTTAAACAAGCCAGTGGCCACGCCTACGTAAGCACAGACATTACGACAAAAGGAGGGAACACCCCTTTTCCCCCGAGTGCATAAAACCCACTCATGAGAAAATGTACAATTAGTCAAGAAAACGCAGGGACGGGAGTCCCCACGTTGAAATGGCAACTACTCTACAGAACAAGCAGACGGACAGTGTTGAACCGGACGTTGCGAATGGTTAGGAAATCTACAAAACTAAAGATGCACACATTCACAGTCTGCAGCTGTATATGTGAAATAGTCTAGGAAACTCGACCAAAGACGAATGGAGAACATTTCACAATCAAACGACCGAATTGTACTCTGAAAGATATATTCTGGAGAACATTTCCCTATAGAACGACCATTGGTACATCTGACGTATCCATTGTAACAGAGCTACATCTATGAAAGACTTTGATCTCTGGTGGACACAGCCAGAGAATTTCTGTCGACCAACTGTCCAGCAGAGAGACCGAAGATTTAGTCAAAGAGACAACAAGACATATGGCGTGAATATATATATTGCAATTATTTTCAAATGAGCGGATGTTCATGTGAAAGTATAATCATGTCAATGAGCCTAGTTATCAACTGTGTGTAGTGGGTCCCATTATGTCTTTCCCACTCTTTATCTGTCCCCACCCCTGTCCATGGTCTACCAAGCCGTCATATCGGTTTAGTCCACTAGGGACCATTTATTGCATTGTGTTAGTAACCAATAAGCAATATGTCGGTGTCCGCAACATGGCTGGTTTTCCTTTTGTTTCCTCTGGTTTTCCTTTTGTAGTCCATGATTGTCTGTAGACCCTGCCACATACGTATTGAGCCGTTGAATTGTGAATCCGCTTTGTCTCTATACTGACGTTTTGCCTGTTTGATTGGCTTGTCGGAGGGAATGACTACTCTGTTTGTATTCTTCCATATTCCCAGTCACCTTCCATGTTTAAATGCGGTGGTTCGTGTTTTCTGTTTTGCACGAATGCTGCCATCTATCCACGGTCTCTGGTTAGGGTTGGTTTTAATAGTCACAGTGGGTACAAAATTCCTATACACTTCCTGATAAACTCAGTTATTGTTTCAGTGAATTCGTCCATATTATTCTCGGAAGCTACCCGGAACATATCCACGTGATCAAATCAGTCTTGAAGCATGGATTGCAATTGGTCAGACCAGCGTTGAATAGTCCTCAGCACGGGTACTAACAGTTTGAGTTTCTGACAATAGGAAGGGAGCAGAAAAATTGAGTTGTGGTCAGGTTTGCCGAAAGGAGGGCGGGGGAGCGACTGGTATGCATCCCAGAAGTTGGAGCAACAGTGGTCTAGTGTTTTAGCAGCATGAGTACTACAGTCAAATTGCTGATAGAATTTAGGCAGCCTTTTTCTCAAATTTGCTTCGTACAAATCTCCAGCTAAAATAAATGCAGCTTCAGGATATATGGTTTCCAGTTTGCATAAAGTCCAGTGAATTTCCTTGAGGGCCATCGTGTTATCAGCTTGAGGGGGAATATACATTTGATTGTGAGGTATTCTAGGTTAGGTTGAGTGAACAAAAGGACTTGAGTTCCTGTATGTTATCACAATTACATAATTTGTCGTTAATCATCAAACATACATCCCCGTCCTTCTTCTTCCCGGCGAGATGTTTATTACTGTCGGTGCAATGAACTGATAATGCAGATTGCTGGACCAACTGCGACAATATATCCCGAGAGAGCCATGTTTCCGTGAAACAGAGTATGTTGCAATCCCTGATGTCTCTTTGGAAAGAAACCCTTGCCATAATCTCGTCAACGTTATTCATCAGGGACTGAACATTAGCAAATAATATACTCTGGAGAGGTGTGTCATGTGCGCGCCTTCTAAGTTGGACTAGAAGAACTCTCCAAGTACCCCTTTTTTGCCGGCGTTGTTTTGGGTCAGCCTCTGGAATCAGTTCAATTGCCCTCGGTGGTGCAAACAAAGGATCTGCTTGGGGAAAGTCGTATTGCTGGTCGTATGCTGGTAGTGCTGGTGAGTTACCGTCGCTCTGATATCTAATAGTGCTTCCCAGCTGTAATAAATAACACGTACATTCTCTGGGCTAACAATGTGAGAAAAAATACAGAAAAAAACTAAACACTGCAAAGTCTCCTAAGAACGAGAAGCGAAGCAGCCCTATCTTTCGGCGCCATCTAGTGTTTTGAGTGTGTGAGAATAGGTAAAGCGATGTGTTGATGAATTGTCTTACGTGTGACCACAATGGAGGATGAATTGATAGGTAAGGTCAGGCCAGACGTGTTGGAAGTAATGGCAGTTTGTAACGTTTGTGCTACCAGGCTATCGTTAGGCGCTGAGCTGATGTTGTTGAATATCAACGTAGAATCCACCACAATTGACCCTGACCTGAAAATAATATGAGAAAAATTTTAAGAACTTTTACAAGCATTACTTCAGTAACAATCCACTCCCAAGGCAAACAAAATAACAATACTTATTGAAATGTTATTTTTCTCCATCATCCACACTGTTTCAAAGTCATTCAGATGATAATTATGTACCCACCTGAAACTATTGACAACAGTTCGAAAGAATCTGGCTCCAAATTGAGCCTTGAACAAATTATCCAGCTGAAAAAAAGTGTATACAGAATTTTAAGTTATATTATAATAACAATTCAACAATGTAAGGCTGGTAATCAAGATGCCATATGATGAATTATGATGGAGATGATCATGATTCTGATTTTATCATGCGTCTTTCAAACAACTAACGACACTGTATTAAATTAAATGAAAGTTACCTGTGTAGTCACATGATTTGCCAAAGCCAGGAACTCTGGTGACCTGCTGTTGCTCAGAGAGATAGTGAAGATAGATATCAGGCTGAACTGCAGTGACAGTTGTGGGCTGGTCAGTGGCGCCTCTGTTGCATGGGATGCCGTTGTAGTTGGCACTTGGATAGTTGGTACTGGGGTAGTTGCTACCGGCGTAGTTGGTAATGGGGTAGTTAGTACTTCGGTCAAATTGGTAGTTGGAGATGTTGTTGCACTGACTACTGGGGTAGTTGGAGGAGCTGTTGTGTTGACTACTGGGGTATTTGGAGTTGCTGTTGTGTTGACTATGGGTGTAGTTGAAGGAGCTGTTGTGTTGACTATCGGGGTAGTTGACAACAATGGGGTTGTAGTTGATAGTGTTGAAGTTGTATTGCTTTGTGTTACAGGTCCTGATGTGACATTGACAGCACTTTGGGCTGATGTTAACACATTTATGGGCGCTGATGTTCCATTGGGAACTATGTGTGTTGTTGACATGTTCACAGGATCCGATGTTGCATTGACAACCATGTTTGTAGTTGACCTGTTTGAGGGGGCTGAAGTTGCTTTCATGACCGTATATGGTGTTGATATTGGAGGATCTGGAGTAGAAGTAGTAGTTGTAGCTGAGGTTGAAACGACTCCTGGAAGACAGCAAATCATCAGATATCATTATGTGTGTATAATAGAAGATGTAGTGATGTTAAAGAAAAAATAAACATTAAGTGTTGCACACACCTTTGACAACATCTGATCACTGTTAACGATCAGAATGTTATTGTGACGTGACATGATAGAATAGATTACTTGATGTCCAATCAATAATCGTTTATAGGAATTTGTTTCAGTTGTTATAATATTCTTAGAATGTTAAACAGTTAAGTAATATAGAGACCAGATAACTCTAATTACTTTAATATTCTCAAACATAGGAAAGTAAAATGCAGACATATAAAGAAGTGCAGCTGTATGATAACTTGGTCTTTAAAACACTTGAGGTAGAGAGAGTGCTTGGAAATACTAAGTAATTTAGAGTTCAGAATTTGGAATATTAAGGTTTCGTACTTGTTGCCACGATAGAAGTTGTGTTCAGTGGGAGAGAGATATAAGAGCTGTTGCTTGAGACAATCTCTATCAAGGTTGCAACCACTGCACTGGACTCAGGGACTGAGCTGGCATTGTTAAATATCAGCTTAGCATCTACCACAACCGAACCTTGACTGGAATACAACAAAATGAAAAACAATTAATATGATACCATCAGTAAAGCAAATTCATATTTAAATACTATGACAAATATGAACACTAACACAATTTAATGATTTATCTTTAAATTAATTGATGAATACAATGTCTATCTTAAAATGTATTCCAATAATGGCCCAAAATCTAAATAAAAACGAAAGAATAACTAAGTACCTGAAACCTAGAACCTCTGTGCGATTAAAACTGGATCCATATTTGTTTCGATAAACTGTGTCCAGCTGTAAGCGTAATATAAGCAAATTTAGAAATTTGTCTTTAGAACTGACACATTGACATAAACAATTAGAGGGAATGTGTTTGACATAATGACAAATATGAAAACTTATTTTGGGGATGAAATGCCCCTTTAAGAAACTGTACAAATGAAGATGAACAGTATTAAAAGAGTGGAAAGTAAAACAGAATTTACCGCTGTAGCCACACTGGTTACTAATGCTTGGAACTCTGGTGAAGATGCATTATTCAACTCTGCTGTGAAGTTTTGCTCTAATTTGAACTCCAACTTAACCTCTGGTGGTGGAGGGGCCGGTGTTGTGGTAGTGGTTGAAGAACCAGTTGTAAATGTGGTCAGAAAAGCTGTGGTTGTTGTTAGAGTAGCTGTGGTTGTTGTGGGAGCAGCTGTGGTTGTTGTTGGAGCAGCAGTGGTTGTTGTGGGAGCATCTGTGGTTGTTGTGGGAGAATCTGTGCTTGCTGTGGGAACAGCTGTGGTTGAAAGAACAGCTGTGGTTGTTGTTGGAGCAGTTGTGGTTGTTGTTGGAACAGCTGTGGTTGTGGTGAGAGAAGTTGTGGTTGTTGTGAGAGCAGCTATGGTTGCTGTGGGAGCAGCTGTGGTTTTTGAAGTAGCGACTGTGGTTGTTGTGGGAGATTCTGTGGTTGTTGTGGGAGCAGCTGTGGTTGTTGTGGGAATAGCTGAGGTTGTTGTTGGAGCAGCTGGGGTTGTTGTGAGACCAACTTTAGTAGTTGTGGGAGCAGCTGTGGTTGTTGTTGGAGAAGCTGTGTTTGTTGTGGGAGCAGCTGTAGTTGTTGTGGGAACAGCTGTTGTTGTTGTTGGAGAAGCTATGGTTGATGTGGGAGCAGTTGCGGTTGGAGTTGGAGTATCTATAGTTCCTGTATCCCCAATTGTAGTTATCGTTGGAGCTGCTGTGGTTGTTGTGGGAGCAGATGTGAGTGTTGTGGGGAAGGCTGTGGTTGTTGTGGATGTATCTGTGTTTGTTGTGGGTGCAGCTGTGGTTGTTGTTAGAAGAGTTGTGGTTGTGGTTGGAACATCTGGGGTTGTTGTCGGACTAGCCGTGGTTGTTGTGGGAACAGCTGTGGTTGTTGTTGGAGAAGCTATAGTTGATGTGGGAGCAGTTGTGGTTGTTGTTGGAGTATCTGTAGTTGCTGTAGCCCCAATTGTAGTTGTCGTTGGAGCTGCTGTGGTTGTTGTGGGAGAAGCTGTGGTTGTTGTTGGAGCAGATGTGGTTGTTGTTGGAACATCTGGGGTTGTTGTTGGGGCAGCTGTGGTTGTTGTGGGAGAAGCTGTGGTTGTTTTTGGAGCAGATGTGGTTGTTGTTGAAACATCTGGGGTTGTTGTTGGAGCAGCTGTGGTTGTTGTGGGAACAGCTGTGGTTGTTGTTGGAGAAGCTATGGTTGATGTGGGAGCAGTTGCGGTTGGCGTTGGAGTATCTATAGTTGCTGTATCCCCAATTGTAGTTATCGTTGGAGCTGCTGTGGTTGTTGTGGGAGCAGATGTGAGTGTTGTGGGGAAGGCTGTGGTTGTTGTGGATGTATCTGTGTTTGTTGTGGGTGCAGCTGTGGTTGTTGTTGGAAGAGTTGTGGTTGTGGTTGGAACATCTGGGGTTGTTGTCGGACTAGCCGTGGTTGTTGTGGGAACAGCTGTGGTTGTCGTTGGAGTATCTGTAGTTGCTGTAGCCCCAATTGTAGATGTCGTTGGAGCTGCTGTGGTTGTTGTGGGAGAAGCTGTGGTTGTTGTTGGAGCAGAATGGGTTGTTGTTGGAACATCTGGGGTTGTTGTTGGAGCAGCTGTGGTTGTTGTGGGAGAAGCTGTGGTTGTTTTTGGAGCAGATGTGGTTGTTGTTGGAACATCTGGGGTTGTTGTTGGAGCAGCTGTGGTTGTTGTGGGAACCGCTGTGGTTGTTGTGGGAGCAGTTGTGGTTGTTTTTGGAGTATCTGTGGTTGTTGTAGCCCCAATTGTAGTTGTCGTTGGAGCTTGTATGGTTGTTGTGGGAGAAGCTGTGGTTGTTGTTGGAGCAGATGTGGTTGTTGTTGGAACATCTGGGGTTGTTGTTGGAACAGCTGTGGTTGTTGTGGGAACCGCTGTGGTTGTTGTGGGAGCAGCTGTGGTTGTTGTGGGAGCAGCTGTGGTTGTTGTGGGAACAGCTGTGGTTGTTGTGGGAACAGTTGTGGTTTTTGAAGTAGCGACTGTGGTTGTTGTGGGAGATTCTGTGGTTGTTGTGGGAACAGCTGTGGTTGTTGTTGGAGGAGCTGTAGTTGATGTGGGAGCAGTTTTGGTTGTTGTTGGAGTATATGTGGTTGTTGTAGCCCCAATTGTAGTTGTCATTGGAGCTGCGGTGGTTGTTGTGGGAGCAGCAGTGAGTGTTGAGGGGATGGCTGTGGTTGTTGTGGATGTATCTGTGTTTGTTGTGGGAGCAGCTGTGGTTGTTGTTGGAGTATCTGTGGTTGTTGTAGCCCCAATTGTAGTTGTCGTTGGAGCTTGTATGGTTGTTGTGGGAGAAGCTATGGTTGTTGTTGCAGCAGATGTGGTTGTTGTGGGAACCGCTGTGGTTGTTGTGGGAGCAGTTGTGGTTGTTTGTTGAGTATCTGTGGTTGTTGTAGCCCCAATTTTAGTTGTCGTTGGAGCTTGTATGGTTGTTGTGGGAGAAGCTGTGGTTTTTGTTGGAGCAGATGTGGTTGTTGTTGGAACATCTGGCGTTGTTGGTGGAGCAGCTCTGGTTGTTGTGGGAACAGCTGTGGTTGTTGTTGGAGCAGCTGTGGTTTTTGAAGTAGCGACTGTGGTTGTTGTGGGAGATTCTGTGGTTGTTGTGGGAACAGCTGTGGTTGTTGTTGGAGGAGCTGTAGTTGATGTGGGAGCAGTTTTGGATGTCGTTGGAGTATCTGTAGTTGCTGTAGCCCCAATTGTAGTTGTCGTTGGAGCTGCTGTGGTTGTTGTGGGAGAAGCTGTGGTTGTTGTTGGAGCAGATGTGGTTGTTGTTGGAACATCTGGGGTTGTTATTGGAGCAGCTGTGGTTGTTGTGGGAGAAGCTGTGGTTGTTTTTGGAGCAGATGTGGTTGTTGTTGGAACATCTGGGGTTGTTGTGGGAACAGCTGTGGTTGCTGTTGGAGAAGCTATGGTTGATGTGGGAGCAGTTGTGGTTGTCGTTGGAGCAGATGTGGGGATGGATGTGGTTGTTGTGCGAGCAGATGTGGTTGTTGTAGGAGAAGGTGTGGTTGATGTGGGAGCTGTTGTGGTTGTTGTTGGAGTATCTGTGGTTTTTGTTGCCCCAATTGTAGTTGACGTTGGAGCTTGTATGGTTGTTGTGGGAGAAGCTGTGGTTGTTGTTGCAGCAGATGTGGTTGTTGTTGGAACATCTGGAGTTGTTGTTGGAGCAGCTGTGGTTGTTGTGGGAACCGCTGTGGTTGTTGTGGGAGCAGTTGTGGTTGTTTGTTGAGTATCTGTGGTTGTTGTAGCCCCAATTTTAGTTGTCGTTGGAGCTTGTATGGTTGTTGTGGGAGAAGCTGTGGTTTTTGTTGGAGCAGATGTGGTTGTTGTTGGAACATCTGGCGTTGTTGTTGGAGCAGCTCTGGTTGTTGTGGGAACCGCTGTGGTTGTTGTGGGAGCAGCTGTGGTTGTTGTGGGAGCAGCTGTGGTTGTTGTGGGAACAGCTGTGGTTGTTGTGGGAACAGCTCTGGTTGTTGTTGGAGCAGCTGTGGTTTTTGAAGTAGCGACTGTGGTTGTTGTGGTTGTTGTGGGAACAGCTGTGGTTGTTGTTGGAAAAGCTGTAGTTGATGTGGGAGAAGTTTTGGTTGTTGTTGGAGTATCTTTCGTTGTTGTAGCCCCAATTGTAGTTGTCATTGGAGCTGCTGTTGTTGTTGTGGGAGCAGCAGTGAGTGTTGAGGAGATGGCTGTAGTTGTTGTGGATGTATCTGTGTTTGTTGTGGGAGCAGCTGTGGTTGTTGTTGGAAGAGTTGTGGTTGTGGTTGGAACATAAGGGGTTGTTGTCGAAGTAGCCGTGGTTCTTGTGGGAACCACTGTGGTTGTTGTGGGAACAGCTCTGGTTGTTGTGGGAGCAGCTGTGGTTTTTGAAGTAGCGACTGTGGTTGTTTTGGGAGATTCTGTGGTTGTTGTGGGAACAGCTGTGGTTGTTGTTGGATAAGCTGTGGTTGATGTGGGAGCAGTTGTGGTTGTTGTTGGAGTATCTGTGGTTGTTGTAGCCCCAATTGTAGTTGTCGTTGGAGCTGCTGTGGTTGTTGTGGGATCAGCAGTGAGTGTTGATGGGATGGCTGTGGTTGTTGTGGATGTATCTGTGTTTGTTGTGGGAGCAGCTGTGGTTGTTGTTGGAAGAGTTGTGGTTGTGGTTGGAACATCTGGGGTTGTTGTCGGACTAGCCGTGGTTGTTGTGGGAACAGCTGTGGTTGCTGTTGGAGAAGCTATGGTTGATGTTGGAGCAGTTGTGGTTGTCGTTGGAGTATCTGTGTTTGTTGTAGCCCCAATTGTAGTTGTCTTTGGAGCTTGTATGGTTGTTGTGGGAAAAACTGGGATTGTTGTTGGAGCAGCTGTGGTTGTTGTGGGAACCGCTGTGGTTGTTGTGGGAGCAGCTGTGGTTGTTGTGGGATTAGCTGTGGTTGTTGTGGGAACAGCTGTGGTTGGTGTGGAAACAGCTGTGGTTGTTGTGGTAGCAGCTGAGGTTGTTGTGAGAGCAGCTGTGGTTGTTGTGGGAGCAGCTGTGGTTGTTGTGGGAGATTCTGTGGTTGTTGTTGGAGCAGATGTGGTTGTTGTTGGAACATCTGGGGTTGTTGTTGGAGCAGCTGTTGTTGTTGTTGGAGTATCTGTGATTGTTGTAGCCCGAATTGTAGTTGTCGTTGGAGCTTGTATGGTTGTTGTGGGAGAAGCTGTGGTTGTTGTTGGAGCAGATGTGGTTGTTGTTGGAACATCTGGGGTTGTTGTTGGAGCAGCTGTGGTTGTTGTGGGAGCAGCTGTGGTTGTTGTGGGAGCAGCTGTGGTTTTTGAAGTAGCGACTGTGGTTGTTGTGGGCGATTCTGTGGTTGTTGTTGGAACAGCTGTGGTTGTTGTGGGAGCAGCTGTGGTTGTTGTGAGAGCAGCTGTGGTTGTTGTGGGAGCAGCTGTGGTTGTTGTGGGAACAGCTGAGGTTGTTGTTGGAGCAGCTGGGGTTGTTGTTGGAGCAGATGTGGTTGTTGTTGGAACATCTGGGGTTGTTGTTGGCGCAGCTGTGGTTGTTGTGGGAACCGCTGTGGTTGTTTTGGGAGCAGCTGTGGTTATTGTGGGAGCAGCTGTGGTTGTTGTGGGAACAGCTGTGGTTGTTGTGGGTGCAGCTGTGGTTGTTTTGGGAACCGCTGTGGTTGTTGTGGGAGCAGCTGTGGTTGTTGTGGGAACAGCTGTGGTTGTTGTGGGAGAAGCTGTGGTTGTTGTTGGAGCAGCTGTGGTTGTTGTGGGAGAAGCTGTGGTTGTTGTGGGAGCAGCTGTGGTTTTTGAAGTAGCGACTGTGGTTGTTGTGGGAGATTCTGTGGTTGTTGTTGGAACAGCTGTGGTTGTTGTGGGAGCAGCTGTGGTTGTTGTGAGAGCAGCTGTGGTTGTTGTGGGAGCAGCTGTGGTTGTTGTGGGAACAGCTGAGGTTGTTGTTGGAGCAGCTGGGGTTGTTGTTGGAGCAGATGTGGTTGTTGTTGGAACATCTGGGGTTGTTGTTGGCGCAGCTGTGGTTGTTGTGGGAACCGCTGTGGTTGTTTTGGGAGCAGCTGTGGTTATTGTGGGAGCAGCTGTGGTTGTTGTGGGAACAGCTGTGGTTGTTGTGGGAGCAGCTGTGGTTGTTTTGGGAACCGCTGTGGTTGTTGTGGGAGCAGCTGTGGTTGTTGTGGGAGAAGCTTTGGTTGTTTTGGGAGATTCTGTGGTTGTTGTGGGAACAGCTGTGGTTGTTGTTGGAGGAGCTGTAGTTGATGTGGGAGCAGTTTTGGTTGTTGTTGGAGTATCTGTGGTTGTTGTAGCCCCAATTGTAGTTGTCGTTGGAGCTGCTGTGTTTGTTGTGGGAGCAGCAGTGAGTGTTGAGGGGATGGCTGTGGTTGTTGTGGATGTATCTGTGTTTGTTGTGGGAGCAACTGTGGTTGTTGTTGGAAGAGTTGTGGTTGTGTTTGGAACATCTGGGGTTGTTGTCGGAGTAGCTGAGGTTGTTGTGAGAGCAGCTGTGGTTGTTGTGGGAGCAGCTGTGGTTGTTGTGGGAGATTCTGTGGTTGTTGTTGGAGCAGATGTGGTTGTTGTTGGAACATCTGGGGTTGTTGTTGGAGTAGCTGTTGTTGTTGTTGGAGTATCTGTGGTTGTTGTTGCCCCAATTGTAGTTGTTGTTAGAGCTTCTATGGTTGTTTTGAGACCAGCTGTTGTTGTTTGTGTAACCGCTGTGGTTGATGTAGGAGCAGCTGTAGTTGTTGTATCCACAGCTGAAGTTGGAGTTGTGGCTGCTGGGGGTTGTGTTGGTACAATGACCTCTGTAATTATAAAATGGATTGTTAGGTTTTCTATTCTGATTGATCCAATGGTGTTCTATAGGATTCCATTATACCTAAATCTTATTAACTGTACAGTGGCTAAAAATGGTGTACAACTCTAAACAAATTCTGACATAAAACCCAGTCAACAAAGTTACAGATGTTTCATCAACAGTGCTGAGGACGTAGGGTTACTCAGTTTTGCTTCTTGTTGTTGAGCATAAGATAAGAAGGCAATGGGTTTTCTCTTCAGAATGAAAAATTTTTACAACCACATTTGTTAGTTTGTTTTCTATGTCAAGTATCAATAATAAAAGACAGATAATCAACTCCAGGCTGCGTAGTTAAATGGAAATGACCTTCGTCACCTGTTTGGGACCGGATCACACCCCCTACGTTGTGATTTATTTTAATAGAATTGCACAGTCTTGAATGAACCATTCCTTGCATATATATGCAAGTTATAATGAACTGATATGTTATAACAAATTAGTAACAGGAAATCTGTGATGAACAACTAGTGCAAATAATATGTGTGTCTTACTTGTTGCCACAATGGAGGCTGTGTTCACTGGGAGAGAGAAATTAGAGCTGTTGCTTGAAACTGCCTCTGTCATCGTGGCAGCCACATCACTGGTCGCAGGGACTACACTGGTATCGTTAAATACCAGCTTAGTGATTACCACAACTGAACCTTGACTGGAAAACAACCACAATTATTATTTTAAATTATGATTTCATCAACAGATCAGATTCATGTTGATATGCTATGATAAATATGAACAATTAAACAAATGACTTCTAACTTAAATAGAACCCCAAACACGATGTCAGAAAAAAATGCTTAGAATTACTTCTTACCTGAAACCTATAACTTCTATGCGAATGAAACTGGATCCATATTTACTTTTGTACACAATTTCCAGCTGTAAAAAAATAATATGAATATATCATAATTTATACATGAATATGTCCTGAGACATTGCGAAGGTTTTACATTGAAATATACTTTACAACTCACCCTAACCCTAATTTAAAGGTTTGCTTATCATTTTGAAATATTTTCTTCATTACTTGCAAACTACTACTAAATCAATATATCAATCAATCATTTAAATTCAGTCCAAGCAATCATTGAGCAGAATAGTTTTAGATTTTATTCCCTGCATTTAATAACATGATATTTTGATTACTGAATTGACTAGACTAAACCTTTTTTTGTTAGGGAATCTAAAAGTATGATATTAAAAGGGTTGAAAATGAAAGTAAAACAGTATTTACCGCTGTAGACACAGTATTTGCTAATTCTTTGAACTCTGGTGAAGAAACATTATTCAAATCTGCTGTGAAGTTTTGCTCCAATTTGAACTCCAACTTCACCTCTGGTGGTGGAGGGGCCGGTGTTGTGATAGTGGTTGAAGAACCAGTTGTAACTGTGGTAAGAGCAGCTGTTGTTGTTCTTGGAGCAACTGTGGTTGTTGTGGCAGCAGCTGTGGTGGTTTTGGGAGCAGCTGTGGTTGTTGTTGGAGCAGAAGTGGTTGTTGTGGCAGCATATGTTGTTGTTGCTTGAGCAGCTGAGGTTATTGCTGGAGCAGCTGTGGTTGTTGTGGGAGCAGAAGTGGTTGTTGTGGGAGCATATGTTGTTGTTGCTTGAGCAGCTGTGGTTGTTGCTGGAGCAGCTGTGGTTGTTGTGGGAGCAGAAATGGTTGTTGTGGCAGCAGATGTTGTTGTTGCTTGAGCAGCTGTGGTTGTTGCTGGAGCAGCTGTGGTTGTTGTGGGAGCAGAGGTGGTTGTTGTGGGAGCAAATGTTGTTGTTGCTGGAGCAACTGTGGTTGTTGTGGGAGCAGAAGTGGTTGATGTGGGAGCATATGCTGTTGCTGTGGGAGCAGCTGTGGTTGTTGTGGGAGCAGAAGTGGTTGATGTGGGAGCATATGTGGTTGTTGGCAGAGCAGCTGTAGTTGTTGTGGAAGATCTTGTGGTTGCTGTTGAAGCAGCTGTGGTTAATGTGGGAACATCTGAGGATGTTGTGTAAATAGCTGTCGTTGTTGTGGGATTAGCTGTGGTTGTTGATGGAGCAGCTGTGGTTTTTGTGGGAGCAGCTGTGGTTGTTGTTGGAGTGTCTGTGGTTGCTGTAGCCTCAGTTGTAGTTGTCTTTGGAGCTGCTGTGGTTGTTGTGGGAGCAGATGTGGGTGTTGTGGGGAAGGATGTGGTTGTTGTGCGAGCAGTTGTGGCTGTTGTTGGAGAAGGTGTGGTTGATGTGGGAGCAGTTGTGGTTGTTGTGGGAGCATCTGTGGCTGTTGTAGCCCCAATTGTAGTTGTCGTTGGAACTTGTATGGTTGTTGTGGGAGAAGCTGTGGTTGTTGTTGGAGCAGATGTGGTTGTTGTTGGAACATCTGGGGTTGTTGTCGTAGCAGCTGTGGTTTTTGTGGGAACAGCTGTGGTTGTTATGGGAGCCGCTGTGTTTGTTGTGGGAATAGCTGTGGTTGTTGTTGGAGCAGTTGTGGTTGTTGTTTGAGCAGCTGTGATTGTTGTGAAAGTTGCTGTGGTTGTTGTAAGAGCAGCTGTGGTTGTTATGGGAGCAGCTGGCGTTGATGTTGGAAATGCTATGGTTGTTGTGGGTGCATCTGTGGTTGTTGTGGGAGAATCTGTGGTTTTTGATGGAGCAGCTGTTGTTGCTGTTGGAACACCTGAGGATGTTGTGTAAGTAGCTGTCGTTGTTGTGGGATTAGCTGTGGTTGTTGTTGGAGCAGCTGTGGTTGTTGTGGGAGCAGCTGTGGTTGTTGTGGGAGCAGCTGTGGTTGTTGTGGGAGCAGCTGTAGTTGTTGTGGGAGCAGCTGTGGTTGTTGTTGGAGCAGCTGTGGTTGTTGTGAGAGCAGCTGTGGTTGCTGTTGGAGATTTGGTGGTTTTTAAAGTGTTGGCTGTGGTTGTTGTGGGAGATTCTGTGGTTGGTGGTGGAGCAGCTGTGGTTGTTGTGGGAGCAGCTGTGGTTGTTGTGGGAGCAGTTGTGGTTGTTGTTGGAGTATCTGTGGTTGTTGTAGCCCCAATTGTAGTTGTCGTTGGAGCTTTTATGGTCGTTGTGGGAGAAGCTATGGTTGTTGTTGGAGCAGATGTGGTTGTTGTTGGAACATCTGGGGCTGTTGTCGTAGCCGCTGTGGTTGTTGTGGGAACAGCTGTGGTTGTTTTGGGAGCAGCTGTGGTTGTTGTTGGAGAAGCTGTGGTTGTTGTGGGAGCAGCTGTTGGAGAAGCTGTGGTTGTTGTGGGAGCAGCTGTGGTTGTTGTTGGAGCAGCTGTGGTTGTTGTTGGAGCAGTTGTGGTTGTTGTTGAAGAAGCTGTGGTTGTTGTAGTAACAGCTATGTTTGTTGTGGGAACAGCTGTGGTTGTTGTGCGAGCAGCTGTGGATGTTGTGGGAGCAGCTGGGATTGTTGTGGGAGCAGCTGTGGTTGCTTTGGGAGCATCTGTTGTTGTTGTGGGATAAGCTGTGGTTTTTGGGGGAGCAGCTGTAGTTGTTGTGGAAGATTCTGTGGTTGCTGTTGAAGCAGCTGTGGTTGTTGTGGGAGCAGATGTGGGTGTTGTGGGGAAGGATGTGGTTGTTGTGGGAGAAGCTGTGGTTGTTGTTGGAGGTGTGGTTGATGTGGGAGTCGTTGTGGTTGTTGTTGGAGTATCTGTGGTTGTTGTAGCCCCAATTGTAGTTGTCGTTGGAGCTTTTATGGTCGTTGTGGGAGAAGCTATGGTCGTTGTGGGAGAAGCTGTGGTTGTTTTGGGAGCATCTGTGGTTGTTGTGGGAGACGGTGTGTTTGTTGTGGGAGAAGCTGTGGTTGTTGGGGGAGCAGCTGTAGTTGTTGGAGAAGCTATGGTTGTTGTGGAAACAGCTGTGGTTGTTGTGGGAGCAGCTGTGGTTGTTGTGGGAGGAGCTGTGGTTGTTGTGGGAGCAGCTGTGGTTGTTGTTGGAGCAGCTGTGGTTCTTGTTGGAGCAGTTGTGGTTGTTGTTGGAGTAGCTGTGGTTGTTGTGGGAACAGCCGTGGTTGTTTTGGGAACAGCTATGGTTGTTGTGCGAGCAGCTGTTGATGTTGTGGGAGCAGCTGGGATTGTTGTGGGAGCAGCTGTGGTTGTTTTGGGAGCATCTGTGGTTGTTGTGGGAGAAGCTGTGGTTGCTGTGGGAGCAGATGTGGGTGTTGTGGGGAAGGATGTGGTTGTTGTGGGAGCAGCTGTGGTTGTTGTTGGAGAATGTGTGCTTGATGTGGGAGCAGTTGTGGTTGTTGTTGGAGTATCTGTGGTTGTTGTAGCCCCAATTGTAGTTGTCGTTGGAGCTTTTATGGTCGTTGCGGGAGCAGCTGTGGTTGTTGTTGTAACATCTGGGGCTGTTGTCGTTGCAGCTGTTGTTGTTGTGGGAACTGCTGTGGTTGTTGTGGCAGTGACTGTGGTTGTTCTGGTAGATTCTGTTGTTGTTGTTGGAGCAGCTGTGGTTGTTGTGGGAGTAGCTGTGGTTGTTGTGTGAGCAGCTGTGGTTGTTGTTGGAGCAGCTGTGGTTGCTGTTGGAGAAGTTGTGGTTGTTGTGGAAACAGATGTGGTTGTTGTGGGAGCAGCTGTGGTTGTTGTGGGAGAAGCTATGGTTGTTGTTGCAGCAGATGTGGTTGTTGTTGGAACATCTGGGGCTGTTGTCGTAGCAGCTGTGGTTGTTGTGTGAACAGCTGTAGTTGTTGTGGGAGTAGCTGTGGTTGTTGTGTGAGCAGCTGTGGTTGTTGTTGGAGCAGCTGTGGTTGTTGTCGTAGAAGCTGTGGTTGTTGTGGGAACAGCTGTGATTGTTGTGGGAGCAGCTGTGGTTGTTGTGGGAACAGCTGTGGTTGTTGTGGCAGCGACTGTGGTTGTTGTGGTAGATTCTGTTGTTGTTGTTGGAGCAGCTGTGGTTGTTGTGGGAGTAGCTGTGGTTGTTGTATGAGCAGCTGTGGTTGTTGTTGGAGCATCTGTGGTTGTTGTTGGAGAAGCTGTTGTTGTTGTGGAAACAGCTGTGGTTGTTGTGGGAGCAGCTGTGGTTGTTGTGGGAGAAGCTGTGGTTGTTGTGGGAGCAGCTGTGTTTGTTGTTGGAGCAGCTGTTGTTGTTGTTGGAGCAGTTGTGGTTGTTGTTGGAGTAGCTGTGGTTGTTGTGGGAACAGCTGTGGTTGTTGTGGGAACAGCTATGGTTGTTGTGCGAGCAGCTGTTGATGTTGTGGGAGCAGCTGGGATTGTTGTGGGAGCAGCTGTGGTTGTTTTGGGAGCATCTGTGGTTGTTGTGGGAGACGCTGTGGTTGTTGGGGGAGCAGCTATAGTTGTTGTGGAAGATTCTGTGGTTGCTGTTGAAGCAGCTGTGGTTGCTGTGCCAGCAGATGCGGGTGTTGTGGGGAAGGATGTGGTTGTTGTGGGAGCAGCTGTGGTTGTTGTGTGAGCAGCTGTGGTTGTTGTTGGAGCAGCTGTGGTTGTTGTCGTAGCAGCTGTGGTTGTTGTGGGAACAGCTGTTGTTGTTGTGGGAGCAGCTGTGGTTGTTGTGGGAACAGCTGTGGTTGTTGTGGCAGCGAATGTGGTTGTTGTGGTAGATTCTGTTGTTGTTGTTGGAGCAGCTGTGGTTGTTGTGGGAGTAGCTGTGGTTGTTGTATGAGCAGCTGTGGTTGTTGTTGGAGCAGCTGTGGTTGTTGTTGGAGAAGCTGTTGTTGTTGTGGAAACAGCTGTGGTTGTTGTGGGAGCAGCTGTGGTTGTTGTGGGATAAGCTGTGGTTGTTGTGGGAAAAGCTGTGGTTGTTGGGGGAGCAGCTGTAGTTGTTGTGGAAGATTCTGTGGTTGCTGTTGAAGCAGCTGTGGTTGCTGTGGGATCAGATGTGGGTGTTGTGGGGAAGGATGTGGTTGTTGTGGGAGCAGCTGTGGTTGTTGTTGGAGAAGATGTTGATGTAGGAGAAGTTGTGGTTGTTGTTGGATTATCTGTTGTTGTTGTAGCCCCAGTTGTAGTTGTCATTGGAGCTTGTATGGTTGTTGTGGGAGAAGCTGTGGTTGTTGTTGGAGAAGATGTGGTTGTTGATGGAACATCTGGAGCTGTTGTCGTAGCAGCAGTGGTTGTCATTGGAGCTTGTATGGTTGTTGTGGGAACAGCTGTGGTTGTTGTGGGAGTAGCTGTGGTTGTTGTGTGAGCAGCTGTGGTTGTTGTGTGAGCAGCTGTGGTTGTTGTTGGAGCAGCTGTGGTTGTGTTTGTAGCAGCTGTGGTTGTTGTGGGAACAGCTGTGGTTGTTGTGGGAGCAGCTGTGGTTGTTGTGGGAACAGCTGTGGTTGTTGTGGCAGCGACTGTGGTTGTTGTGGTAGATTCTATTGTTGTTGTTGGAGCAGCTGTGGTTGTTGTGGGAGTAGCTGTGGTTGTTGTATGAGCAGCTGTGGTTGTTGTGGGATCAGCTGTGGTTGTTGTGCGATCAGCTGTGGTTGTTGTTGCCTCAATTGTAGTTGTCGTTGGAGCTTGTATGGTTGTTGTGGGATCAGCTGTGGTTGTTGTGGGAGCAGCTGTGGTTGTTGTGAGAGCAGCTGTGCTTGTTGTGGGATCAGCTGTGGTTGTTCTGGGAGCAGCTGTGGTTGTTGTGGGAGCAGCTGTTGTTTTTGTTGGAGCAGCTGTGTTTGTTGTTGGAGCAGCTGTGGTTGTTGTGGGAGCAGCTGTGGTTGTTGTGGGAGAAGCTGTGGTTGTTGTGCGAGGTGCTGTGGTTGTTGTTGGAGCAGCTGTGGTTGTTGTTGGAGAAGCTGTGGTTGTTGTGAGAACAGCTGTGGTTGTTGTGCGATCAGCTGTTGATGCAGCTGGGATTGTTGTGGGAGCAGCTGTGGTTGTTTTGGGAGCATCTATGGTTGTTTCGGGAGCCGGTGTGGTTGTTGTGGGAGAAGCTGTGGTTGTTTTGGGAGCATCTATGGTTGTTTCGGGAGCCGGTGTGGTTGTTGTGGGAGAAGCTGTGGTTGTTGGGGGAGCAGCTGTAGTTGTTGTGGAAGATTCTGTGGTTGCTGTTGAAGCAGCTGTGGTTGCTGTGGGAGAAGATGTGGGTGTTGTGGTTGTTGTGGGAGCAGCTGTGGTTGATGTTGGAGAAGGTGTGGTTGATGTGGGAGCAGTTGTGGTTGTTGTTGGATTATCTGTGGTTGTTGTAGCCTCAATTGTAGTTGTCGTTGGAGCTTGTATGGTTGTTGTGGGAGCAGATGTGGTTGTTGTGGGAGCAGCTGTGGTTGTTGTGAGAGCAGCTGTGCTTGTTGTGGGAGCAGCTGTGGTTGTTGTGGGAGCAGCTGTGGTTGTTGTGAGAGCAGCTGTGGTTGTTGTGGGATCAGCTGTGGTTGTTGTGGGGGCAGCTGTGGTTGTGGTGGGAGCAGCTGTGGTTGTTGTTGGAGCAGTTGTGTTTGTTGTTGTTGGAGCAGTTGTGGTTGTTGTGGTAGATTCTGTGGTTGTTGTTGTAGCAGCTGTGGTTGTTGTGGGAGTAGCTGTGGTTGTTGTGGGAGCCGCTGTGTTTGTTGTGGGAGCAACTATGGTTGTTGGGAGAGCAGCTGTTGTTGATATGGGATCAGATGTGATTGTTGTGGGAGCAGCTGCGGTTGTTGTGGGAGCAGCTGTGGTTGTTGTTGGAGCATCTGTGGTTGTTTCGGGAGCCGGTGTGTTTGTTGTGGGAGAAGCTGTGGTTGTTGTGGGAGCAGCTGTGGTTGTTGTGGGAGCAGCTGTGGTTGTTGTTGGAGCAGCTGTGGTTGTTGTGGGAGCAGCTGTGGTTGTTGTGGGAGAAGCTGTGGTTGTTGTGGGAGGTGCTGTGGTTGTTGTTGGAGCAGCTGTGGTTGTTGTTGGAGAAGCTGTGGTTGTTGTTGGAGAAGCTGTGGTTGTTGTGAGAACAGCTGTGGTTGTTGTGCGATCAGCTGTTGATGTTGTGGGAGCAGCTGGGATTGTTGTGGGAGCAGCTGTGGTTGTTTTGGGAGCATCTATGGTTGTTTCGGGAGCCGGTGTGGTTGTTGTGGGAGAAGCTGTGGTTGTTGGGGGAGCAGCTGTATTTGTTGTGGAAGATTCTGTGGTTGCTGTTGAAGCAGCTGTGGTTGCTGTGGGAGCAGATGTGGGTGTTGTGGTTGTTGTGGGAGCAGCTGTGGTTGATGTTGGAGAAGGTGTGGTTGATGTGGGAGCAGTTGTGGTTGTTGTTGGATTATCTGTGGTTGTTGTAGCCTCAATTGTAGTTGTCGTTGGAGATTGTATGGTTGTTGTGGGAGCAGATGTGGTTGTTGTGGGAGCAGCTGTGGTTGTTGTGAGAGCAGCTGTGGTTGTTGTGGGAGCAGCTGTGGTTGTTGTGGGAGCAGCTGTGGTTGTTGTGGGAGCAGCTGTGGTTGTTGTGAGAGCAGCTGTGGTTGTTGTGAGAGCAGCTGTGGTTGTTGTGGGATCAGCTGTGGTTGTGGTGGGAGCAGCTGTGGTTGTGGTGGGAGCAGCTGTGGTTGTTGTTGGAGCAGTTGTGGTTGTTGTGGTAGATTCTGTGGTTGTTGTTGTAGCAGCTGTGGTTGTTGTGGGAGTAGCCGTTGTTGTTGTGGGAGCCGCTGTGTTTGTTGTGGGAGCAACTGTGGTTGTTGGGAGAGCAGCTGTTGTTGATATGGGATAAGATGTGATTGTTGTGGGAGCAGCTGCGGTTGTTGTGGGAGCAGCTGTGGTTGTTGTTGGAGCATCTGTGGTTGTTTCGGGAGCAGGTGTGTTTGTTGTGGGAGAAGCTGTGGTTGTTGTGGGAGCAGCTGTGGTTGTTGTGGGAGCAGCTGTGGTTGTTGTGGGAGCAGCTGTGGTTGTTGTTGGAGCAGTTGTGGTTGTTTTTGGAGAAGCTGTAGTTGTTGAGGGAACAGCTGTGGTTGTTGTGCGATCAGCTGTTGATGTTGTGGGAGCAGCTGTGGTTGTTTTGGGAGCATCTATGGTTGTTTCGGGAGCCGGTGTGTTTGTTGTGGGAGAAGCTGTAGTTGTTGTGGGAGCAGCTGTAGTTGTTGTGGAAGATTCTGTGGTTGCTGTTGAAGCAGCTGTGGTTGCTGTGGGAGCAGATGTGGGTGTTGTGGGGAAGGATGTGGTTGTTGTGGGAGCAGCTGTGGTTGATGTTGGAGAAGGTGTGGTTGATGTGGGAGCAGTTGTGGTTGTTGTTGGATTATCTTTGGTTGTTGTAGCCTCAATTGTAGTTGTCGTTGGAGCTTGTATGGTTGTTGTGGGAGCAGATGTGGTTGTTGTGGGAGCAGCTGTGGTTGTTGTGAGAGCAGCTGTGGTTGTTGTGGGAGCAGATGTGGGTGTTGTGGGGAAGGATGTGGTTGTTGTGGGAGCAGCTGTGGTTGATGTTGGAGAAGGTGTGGTTGATGTGGGAGCAGTTGTGGTTGTTGTTGGATTATCTTTGGTTGTTGTAGCCTCAATTGTAGTTGTCGTTGGAGCTTGTATGGTTGTTGTGGGAGCAGATGTGGTTGTTGTGGGAGCAGCTGTGGTTGTTGTGAGAGCAGCTGTGGTTGTTGTGGGATCAGCTGTGGTTGTTGTGGGAGCAGCTGTGGTTGTTGTGGGAGCAGCTGTGGTTGTTGTGAGAGCAGCTGTGGTTGTTGTGGGATCAGCTGTGGTTGTTGTGGGAGCAGCTGTGGTTGTTGTGGGAGCAGCTGTGGTTGTTGTGGGAGCAGCTGTGGTTGTTGTTGGAGCAGTTGTGTTTGTTGTGGTAGATTCTGTGGTTGTTGTGGGAGCAGCTGTAGTTGTTGTGGAAGATTCTGTGGTTGCTGTTGAAGCAGCTGTGGTTGCTGTGGGAGCAGATGTGGGTGTTGTGGGGAAGGATGTGGTTGTTGTGGGAGCAGCTGTGGTTGATGTTGGAGAAGGTGTGGTTGATGTGGGAGCAGTTGTGGTTGTTGTTGGATTATCTTTGGTTGTTGTAGCCTCAATTGTAGTTGTCGTTGGAGCTTGTATGGTTGTTGTGGGAGCAGATGTGGTTGTTGTGGGAGCAGCTGTGGTTGTTGTGAGAGCAGCTGTGGTTGTTGTGGGAGCAGATGTGGGTGTTGTGGGGAAGGATGTGGTTGTTGTGGGAGCAGCTGTGGTTGATGTTGGAGAAGGTGTGGTTGATGTGGGAGCAGTTGTGGTTGTTGTTGGATTATCTTTGGTTGTTGTAGCCTCAATTGTAGTTGTCGTTGGAGCTTGTATGGTTGTTGTGGGAGCAGATGTGGTTGTTGTGGGAGCAGCTGTGGTTGTTGTGAGAGCAGCTGTGGTTGTTGTGGGATCAGCTGTGGTTGTTGTGGGAGCTGCTGTGGTTGTTGTGGGAGCAGCTGTGGTTGTTGTGAGAGCAGCTGTGGTTGTTGTGGGATCAGCTGTTGTTGTTGTGGGAGCAGCTGTGGTTGTGGTGGGAGCAGCTGTGGTTGTTGTGGGAGCAGCTGTGGTTGTTGTTGGAGCAGTTGTGTTTGTTGTGGTAGATTCTGTGGTTGTTGTGGGAGCAGCTGTGGTTGTTGTGAGAGCAGCTGTGGTTGCTGTGGGAGGTTCTATGGTTTTTGAAGTAGCGACTGTGGTTGTTGTGGTAGATTCTGTGGTTGTTGGTGGAGCAGTTGTGGTTGTTGTGGGAGTAGCTGTGGTTGTTGTGGCAGCCGCTGTGTTTGTTGTTGGAGAGGCTGTGGTTGTTGGGAGAGCAGCTGTTGTTGATATGGGAGCAGCTGTGGTTGTTGTGGGAGTAGCTGTGGTTGTTGTATGAGCAGCTGTGGTTGTTGTTGTAGCAGCTGTGGTTGTTGTGGGAGCCGCTGTGTTTGTTGTGGGAGCAACTGTGGTTGTTGGGAGAGCAGCTGTTGTTGATATGGGATCAGCTGTGATTGTTGTGGGAGCAGCTGCGGTTGTTGTGGGAGCAGCCGTGGTTGTTGTGGGAGCAGCTGTGGTTGTTGTGGGATCAGCTGTGGTTGTTGTGGGAGCAGCTGTGGTTGTTGTGGGAGCAGCTGTGGTTGTTGTGAGAGCAGCATTGGTTGCTGTGGGAGGTTCTATGGTTTTTGAAGTAGCGACTGTGGTTGTTGTGGTAGATTCTGTGGTTGTTGGTGGAGCAGTTGTGGTTGTTGTGGGAGTAGCTGTGGTTGTTGTGGCAGCCGCTGTGTTTGTTGTTGGAGAGGCTGTGGTTGTTGGGAGAGCAGCTGTTGTTGATATGGGAGCAGTTGTGGTTGTTGTGGGAACAGCTGTGGTTGTTGTGGCAGCAACTGTGATTGTTGTGGGAGATTCTGTGGTTGTTGTGGGAGCAGCTGTGGTTGTTGTGGGAGCAGCTGTGGTTGTTGGTGGAGCAGCTGTAGTTGTTGTGGAAGATTCTGTGGTTGCTGTTGAAGCAGCTGTGGTTGCTGTGGGAGCAGATGTGGGTGTTGTGGGGAAGGATGTGGTTGTTGTGGGAGCAGCTGTGGTTGTTTTTGGAGAAGGTGTGGTTGATGTGGGAGCAGTTGTGGTTGTTGTTGGATTATCTGTGGTTGTTGTAGCCTCAATTGTAGTTGTCGTTGGAGCTTGTATGGTTGTTGTTGGAGCAGATGTGGTTGTTATGGGAGCAGCTGTGGTTGTTGTGAGAGCAGCTGTGGTTGTTGTGGGATCAGCTGTGGTTGTTGTGTGAGCAGCTGTGGTTGTTGTGGTAGCAGCTGTGGTTGTTGTGAGAGCAGCTGTGGTTGTTGTGGGATCAGCTGTGGTTGTTGTGGGAGCAGCTGTGGTTGTGGTGGGAGCAGCTGTGGTTGTTGTGGGAGCAGCTGTGGTTGTTGTTGGAGCAGTTGTGGTTGTTGTGGTAGATTCTGTGGTTGTTGTTGTAGCAGCTGTGGTTGTTGTGTGAGCAGCTGTGGTTGTTGTGAGAGCAGCTGTGGTTGATGTGGGAAGTTCTATGGTTTTTGAAGTAGCGACTGTGGTTGTTGTGGTAGATTCTGTGGTTGTTGGTGGAGCAGTTGTGGTTGTTGTGGGAGTAGCTGTGGTTGTTGTGGCAGCCGCTGTGTTTGTTGTTGGAGAGGCTGTGGTTGTTGGGAGAGCAGCTGTTGTTGATATGGGAGCAGTTGTGGTTGTTGTGGGAACAGCTGTGGTTGTTGTGGCAGCAACTGTGATTGTTGTGGGAGATTCTGTGGTTGTTGTGGGAGCAGCTGTGGTTGTTGTGGGAGCAGCTGTGGTTGTTGGTGGAGCAGCTGTAGTTGTTGTGGAAGATTCTGTGGTTTCTGTTGAAGCAGCTGTGGTTGCTGTGGGAGCAGATGTGGGTGTTGTGGGGAAGGATGTGGTTGTTGTGGGAGCAGCTGTGGTTGTTGTTGGAGAAGGTGTGGTTGATGTGGGAGCAGTTGTGGTTGTTGGATTATCTGTGGTTGTTGTAGCCTCAATTGTAGTTGTCGTTGGAGCTTGTATGGTTGTTGTTGGAGCAGATGTGGTTGTTGTGGGAGCAGCTGTGGTTGTTGTGAGAGCAGCTGTGGTTGTTGTGGGAGCAGCTGTGGTTGTTGTTGGAGAAGGTGTGGTTGATGTGGGAGCAGTTGTGGTTGTTGTTGGATTATCTGTGGTTGTTGTAGCCTCAATTGTAGTTGTCGTTGGAGCTTGTATGGTTGTTGTTGGAGCAGATGTGGTTGTTGTGGGAGCAGCTGTGGTCGTTGTGAGAGCAGCTGTGGTTGTTGTGGGATCAGCTGTGGTTGTTGTGTGAGCAGCTGTGGTTGTTGTGAGAGCAGCTGTGGTTGTTGTGAGAGCAGCTGTGGTTGTTGTGGGATCAGCTGTGGTTGTTGTGTGAGCAGCTGTGGTCGTTGTGAGAGCAGCTGTGGTTGTTGTGGGATAAGCTGTGGTTGTTGTGTGAGCAGCTGTGGTTGTTGTGAGAGCAGCTGCGGTTGTTGTGGGAGCAGCTGTGGTTGTTGTTGGAGCATCTGTGGTTGTTTCGGGAGCCGGTGTGTTTGTTGTGGGAGAAGCTGTGGTTGTTGTGGGAGCAGCTGTGGTTGTTGTGGGAGCAGCTGTGGTTGTTGTTGGAGCAGCTGTGGTTGTTGTGGGAGCAGCTGTGGTTGTTGTGGGAGAAGCTGTGGTTGTTGTGGGAGGTGCTGTGGTTGTTGTTGGAGCAGCTGTGGTTGTTGTTGGAGAAGCTGTGGTTGTTGTTGGAGAAGCTGTGGTTGTTGTGAGAACAGCTGTGGTTGTTGTGCGATCAGCTGTTGATGTTGTGGGAGCAGCTGGGATTGTTGTGGGAGCAGCTGTGGTTGTTTTGGGAGCATCTATGGTTGTTTCGGGAGCCGGTGTGGTTGTTGTGGGAGAAGCTGTGGTTGTTGGGGGAGCAGCTGTATTTGTTATGGAAGATTCTGTGGTTGCTGTTGAAGCAGCTGTGGTTGCTGTGGGAGCAGATGTGGGTGTTGTGGGGAAGGATGTGGTTGTTGTGGGAGCAGCTGTGGTTGATGTTGGAGAAGGTGTGGTTGATGTGGGAGCAGTTGTGGTTGTTGTTGGATTATCTTTGGTTGTTGTAGCCTCAATTGTAGTTGTCGTTGGAGCTTGTATGGTTGTTGTGGGAGCAGATGTGGTTGTTGTGGGAGCAGCTGTGGTTGTTGTGAGAGCAGCTGTGGTTGTTGTGGGAGCAGATGTGGGTGTTGTGGGGAAGGATGTGGTGTTTGTGGGAGCAGCTGTGGTTGATGTTGGAGAAGGTGTGGTTGATGTGGGAGCAGTTGTGGTTGTTGTTGGATTATCTTTGGTTGTTGTAGCCTCAATTGTAGTTGTCGTTGGAGCTTGTATGGTTGTTGTGGGAGCAGATGTGGTTGTTGTGTGAGCAGCTGTGGTTGTTGTGAGAGCAGCTGTGGTTGTTGTGGGATCAGCTATGGTTGTTGTGGGAGCAGCTGTGGTTGTTGTGGGAGCAGCTGTGGGTGTTGTGAGAGCAGCTGTGGTTGTTGTGGGATCAGCTGTGGTTGTTGTGGGAGCAGCTGTGGTTGTGGTGGGAGCAGCTGTGGTTGTTGTGGGAGCAGCTGTGGTTGTTGTTGGAGCAGTTGTGTTTGTTGTGGTAGATTCTGTGGTTGTTGTGGGAGCAGCTGTGGTTGTTGTGAGAGCAGCTGTGGTTGCTGTGGGAGGTTCTATGGTTTTTGAAGTAGCGACTGTGGTTGTTGTGGTAGATTCTGTGGTTGTTGGTGGAGCAGTTGTGGTTGTTGTGGGAGTAGCTGTGGTTGTTGTGGCAGCCGCTGTGTTTGTTGTTGGAGAGGCTGTGGTTGTTGGGAGAGCAGCTGTTGTTGATATGGGAGCAGCTGTGGTTGTTGTGGGAGTAGCTGTGGTTGTTGTATGAGCAGCTGTGGTTGTTGTTGTAGCAGCTGTGGTTGTTGTGGGAGTAGCTGTGGTTGTTGTGGGAGCCGCTGTGTTTGTTGTGGGAGCAACTGTGGTTGTTGGGAGAGCAGATGTTGTTGATATGGGATCAGCTGTGATTGTTGTGGGAGCAGCTGCGGTTGTTGTGGGAGCAGCCGTGGTTGTTGTGGGAGCAGCTGTGGTTGTTGTGGGATCAGCTGTGGTTGTTGTGGGAGCAGCTGTGGTTGTTGTGGGAGCAGCTGTGGTTGTTGTGAGAGCAGCTGTGGTTGCTGTGGGAGGTTCTATGGTTTTTGAAGTAGCGACTGTGGTTGTTGTGGTAGATTCTGTGGTTGTTGGTGGAGCAGTTGTGGTTGTTGTGGGAGTAGCTGTGGTTGTTGTGGCAGCCGCTGTGTTTGTTGTTGGAGAGGCTGTGGTTGTTGGGAGAGCAGCTGTTGTTGATATGGGAGCAGTTGTGGTTGTTGTGGGAACAGCTGTGGTTGTTCTGGCAGCAACTGTGATTGTTGTGGGAGATTTTGTGGTTGTTGTGGGAGCAGCTGTGGTTGTTGTGGGAGCAGCTGTGGTTGTTGGTGGAGCAGCTGTAGTTGTTGTGGAAGATTCTGTGGTTGCTGTTGAAGCAGCTGTGGTTGCTGTGGGAGCAGATGTGGGTGTTGTGGGGAAGGATGTGGTTGTTGTGGGAGCAGCTGTGGTTGTTTTTGGAGAAGGTGTGGTTGATGTGGGAGCAGTTGTGGTTGTTGTTGGATTATCTGTGGTTGTTGTAGCCTCAATTGTAGTTGTCGTTGGAGCTTGTATGGTTGTTGTTGGAGCAGATGTGGTTGTTATGGGAGCAGCTGTGGTTGTTGTGAGAGCAGCTGTGGTTGTTGTGGGATCAGCTGTGGTTGTTGTGTGAGCAGCTGTGGTTGTTGTGGTAGCAGCTGTGGTTGTTGTGAGAGCAGCTGTGGTTGTTGTGGGATCAGCTGTGGTTGTTGTGGGAGCAGCTGTGGTTGTGGTGGGAGCAGCTGTGGTTGTTGTGGGAGCAGCTGTGGTTGTTGTTGGAGCAGTTGTGGTTGTTGTGGTAGATTCTGTGGTTGTTGTTGTAGCAGCTGTGGTTGTTGTGTGAGCAGCTGTGGTTGTTGTGAGAGCAGCTGTGGTTGCTGTGGGAGGTTCTATGGTTTTTGAAGTAGCGACTGTGGTTGTTGTGGTAGATTCTGTGGTTGTTGGTGGAGCAGTTGTGGTTGTTGTGGGAGTAGCTGTGGTTGTTGTGGCAGCCGCTGTGTTTGTTGTTGGAGAGGCTGTGGTTGTTGGGAGAGCAGCTGTTGTTGATATGGGAGCAGTTGTGGTTGTTGTGGGAACAGCTGTGGTTGTTGTGGCAGCAACTGTGATTGTTGTGGGAGATTCTGTGGTTGTTGTGGGAGCAGCTGTGGTTGTTGTGGGAGCAGCTGTGGTTGTTGGTGGAGCAGCTGTAGTTGTTGTGGAAGATTCTGTGGTTTCTGTTGAAGCAGCTGTGGTTGCTGTGGGAGCAGATGTGGGTGTTGTGGGGAAGGATGTGGTTGTTGTGGGAGTAGCTGTGGTTGTTGTTGGAGAAGGTGTGGTTGATGTGGGAGCAGTTGTGGTTGTTGGATTATCTGTGGTTGTTGTAGCCTCAATTGTAGTTGTCGTTGGAGCTTGTATGGTTGTTGTTGGAGCAGATGTGGTTGTTGTGGGAGCAGCTGTGGTTGTTGTGAGAGCAGCTGTGGTTGTTGTGGGAGCAGCTGTGGTTGTTGTTGGAGAAGGTGTGGTTGATGTGGGAGCAGTTGTGGTTGTTGTTGGATTATCTGTGGTTGTTGTAGCCTCAATTGTAGTTGTCGTTGGAGCTTGTATGGTTGTTGTTGGAGCAGATGTGGTTGTTGTGGAAGCAGCTGTGGTCGTTGTGAGAGCAGCTGTGGTTGTTGTGGGATCAGCTGTGGTTGTTGTGTGAGCAGCTGTGGTTGTTGTGAGAGCAGCTGTGGTTGTTGTGAGAGCAGCTGTGGTTGTTGTGGGATCAGCTGTGGTTGTTGTGGGAGCAGCTGTGGTCGTTGTGAGAGCAGCTGTGGTTGTTGTGGGAGCAGCTGTGGTTGTTGTTGGAGAAGCTGTGGTTGTTGTGAGAACAGCTGTGGTTGTTGTGCGATCAGCTGTTGATGTTGTGGGAGCAGCTGGGATTGTTGTGGGAGCAGCTGTGGTTGTTTTGGGAGCATCTATGGTTGTTTCGGGAGCCGGTGTGGTTGTTGTGGGAGAAGCTGTGGTTGTTGGGGGAGCAGCTGTATTTGTTGTGGAAGATTCTGTGGTTGCTGTTGAAGCAGCTGTGGTTGCTGTGGGAGCAGATGTGGGTGTTGTGGTTGTTGTGGGAGCAGCTGTGGTTGATGTTGGAGAAGGTGTGGTTGATGTGGGAGCAGTTGTGGTTGTTGTTGGATTATCTGTGGTTGTTGTAGCCTCAATTGTAGTTGTCGTTGGAGATTGTATGGTTGTTGTGGGAGCAGCTGTGGTTGTTGTGGGAGCAGCTGTGGTTGTTGTGAGAGCAGCTGTGGTTGTTGTGGGAGCAGCTGTGGTTGTTGTGGGAGCAGCTGTGGTTGTTGTGGGAGCAGCTGTGGTTGTTGTGAGAGCAGCTGTGGTTGTTGTGAGAGCAGCTGTGGTTGTTGTGGGATCAGCTGTGGTTGTGGTGGGAGCAGCTGTGGTTGTGGTGGGAGCAGCTGTGGTTGTTGTTGGAGCAGTTGTGGTTGTTGTGGTAGATTCTGTGGTTGTTGTTGTAGCAGCTGTGGTTGTTGTGGGAGTAGCTGTGGTTGTTGTGGGAGCCGCTGTGTTTGTTGTGGGAGCAACTGTGGTTGTTGGGAGAGCAGCTGTTGTTGATATGGGATAAGATGTGATTGTTGTGGGAGCAGCTGTGGTTGTTGTGGGAGCAGCTGTGGTTGTTGTTGGAGCATCTGTGGTTGTTTCGGGAGCAGGTGTGTTTGTTGTGGGAGAAGCTGTGGTTGTTGTGAGAGCAGCTGTGGTTGTTGTGGGAGCAGCTGTGGTTGTTGTTGGAGCAGTTGTGGTTGTTTTTGGAGAAGCTGTAGTTGTTGAGGGAACAGCTGTGGTTGTTGTGCGATCAGCTGTTGATGTTGTGGGAGCAGCTGGGATTGTTGTGGGAGCAGCTGTGGTTGTTTTGGGAGCATCTATGGTTGTTTCGGGAGCCGGTGTGTTTGTTGTGGGAGAAGCTGTGGTTGTTGTGGGAGCAGCTGTAGTTGTTGTGGAAGATTCTGTGGTTGCTGTTGAAGCAGCTGTGGTTGCTGTGGGAGCAGATGTGGGTGTTGTGGGGAAGGATGTGGTTGTTGTGGGAGCAGCTGTGGTTGATGTTGGAGAAGGTGTGGTTGATGTGGGAGCAGTTGTGGTTGTTGTTGGATTATCTTTGGTTGTTGTAGCCTCAATTGTAGTTGTCGTTGGAGCTTGTATGGTTGTTGTTGGAGCAGATGTGGTTGTTGTGGAAGCAGCTGTGGTTGTTGTGAGAGCAGCTGTGGTTGTTGTGGGAGCAGCTGTGGTTGTTGTTGGAGAAGGTGTGGTTGATGTGGGAGCAGTTGTGGTTGTTGTTGGATTATCTGTGGTTGTTGTAGCCTCAATTGTAGTTGTTGTTGGAGCTTGTATGGTTGTTGTTGGAGCAGATGTGGTTGTTGTGGGAGCAGCTGTGGTCGTTGTGAGAGCAGCTGTGGTTGTTGTGGGATCAGCTGTGGTTGTTGTGTGAGCAGCTGTGGTTGTTGTGAGAGCAGCTGTGGTTGTTGTGAGAGCAGCTGTGGTTGTTGTGGGATCAGCTGTGGTTGTTGTGGGAGCAGCTGTGGTCGTTGTGAGAGCAGCTGTGGTTGTTGTGAGAGCAGCTGCGGTTGTTGTGGGAGCAGCTGTGGTTGTTGTGGGAGCATCTGTGGTTGTTTCGGGAGCCGGTGTGTTTGTTGTGGGAGAAGCTGTGGTTGTTGTGGGAGCAGCTGTGGTTGTTGTGGGAGCAGCTGTGGTTGTTGTTGGAGCAGCTGTGGTTGTTGTGGGAGCAGCTGTGGTTGTTGTGGGAGAAGCTGTGGTTGTTGTGGGAGGTGCTGTGGTTGTTGTTGGAGCAGCTGTGGTTGTTGTTGGAGAAGCTGTGGTTGTTGTTGGAGAAGCTGTGGTTGTTGTGAGAACAGCTGTGGTTGTTGTGCGATCAGCTGTTGATGTTGTGGGAGCAGCTGGGATTGTTGTGGGAGCAACTGTGGTTGTTTTGGGAGCATCTATGGTTGTTTCGGGAGCCGGTGTGGTTGTTGTGGGAGAAGCTGTGGTTGTTGGGGGAGCAGCTGTATTTGTTGTGGAAGATTCTGTGGTTGCTGTTGAAGCAGCTGTAGTTGCTGTGGCAGCAGATGTGGGTGTTGTGGTTGTTGTGGGAGCAGCTGTGGTTGATGTTGGAGAAGGTGTGGTTGATGTGGGAGCAGTTGTGGTTGTTGTTGGATTATCTGTGGTTGTTGTAGCCTCAATTGTAGTTGTCGTTGGAGATTGTATGGTTGTTGTGGGAGCAGCTGTGGTTGTTGTGGGAGCAGCTGTGGTTGTTGTGAGAGCAGCTGTGGTTGTTGTGGGAGCAGCTGTGGTTGTTGTGGGAGCAGCTGTGGTTGTTGTGGGAGCAGCTGTGGTTGTTGTGAGAGCAGCTGTGGTTGTTGTGAGAGCAGCTGTGGTTGTTGTGGGATCAGCTGTGGTTGTGGTGGGAGCAGCTGTGGTTGTGGTGGGAGCAGCTGTGGTTGTTGTTGGAGCAGTTGTGGTTGTTGTGGTAGATTCTGTGGTTGTTGTTGTAGCAGCTGTGGTTGTTGTGGGAGTAGCTGTGGTTGTTGTGGGAGCCGCTGTGTTTGTTGTGAGAGCAACTGTGGTTGTTGGGAGAGCAGCTGTTGTTGATATGGGATAAGATGTGATTGTTGTGGGAGCAGCTGCGGTTGTTGTGGGAGCAGCTGTGGTTGTTGTTGGAGCATCTGTGGTTGTTTCGGGAGCAGGTGTGTTTGTTGTGGGAGAAGCTGTGGTTGTTGTGGGAGCAGCTGTGGTTGTTGTGGGAGCAGCTGTGGTTGTTGTTGGAGCAGTTGTGGTTGTTTTTGGAGAAGCTGTAGTTGTTGAGGGAACAGCTGTGGTTGTTGTGCGATCAGCTGTTGATGTTGTGGGAGCAGCTGGGATTGTTGTGGGAGCAGCTGTGGTTGTTTTGGGAGCATCTATGGTTGTTTCGGGAGCCGGTGTGTTTGTTGTGGGAGAAGCTGTGGTTGTTGTGGGAGCAGCTGTAGTTGTTGTGGAAGATTCTGTGGTTGCTGTTGAAGCAGCTGTGGTTGCTGTGGGAGCAGATGTGGGTGTTGTGGGGAAGGATGTGGTTGTTGTGGGAGCAGCTGTGGTTGATGTTGGAGAAGGTGTGGTTGATGTGGGAGCAGTTGTGGTTGTTGTTGGATTATCTTTGGTTGTTGTAGCCTCAATTGTAGTTGTCGTTGGAGCTTGTATGGTTGTTGTGGGAGCAGATGTGGTTGTTGTGGGAGCAGCTGTGGTTGTTGTGAGAGCAGCTGTGGTTGTTTTGGGATCAGCTGTGGTTGTTGTGGGAGCAGCTGTGGTTGTTGTGGGAGCAGCTGTGGTTGTTGTGAGAGCAGCTGTGGTTGTTGTGGGATCAGCTGTGGTTGTTGTGGGAGCAGCTGTGGTTGTGGTGGGAGCAGCTGTGGTTGTTGTGGGAGCAGCTGTGGTTGTTGTTGGAGCAGTTGTGTTTGTTGTGGTAGATTCTGTGGTTGTTGTGGGAGCAGCTGTGGTTGTTGTGAGAGCAGCTGTGGTTGCTGTGGGAGGTTCTATGGTTTTTGAAGTAGCGACTGTGGTTGTTGTGGTAGATTCTGTGGTTGTTGGTGGAGCAGTTGTGGTTGTTGTGGGAGTAGCTGTGGTTGTTGTGGCAGCCGCTGTGTTTGTTGTTGGAGAGGCTGTGGTTGTTGGGAGAGCAGCTGTTGTTGATATGGGAGCAGCTGTGGTTGTTGTGGGAGTAGCTGTGGTTGTTGTATGAGCAGCTGTGGTTGTTGTTGTAGCAGCTGTGGTTGTTGTGGGAGTAGCTGTGGTTGTTGTGGGAGCCGCTGTGTTTGTTGTGGGAGCAACTGTGGTTGTTGGGAGAGCAGCTGTTGTTGATATGGGATCAGCTGTGATTGTTGTGGGAGCAGCTGCGGTTGTTGTGGGAGCAGCTGTGGTTGTTGTGAGAGCAGCTGTGGTTGCTGTGGGAGGTTCTATGGTTTTTGAAGTAGCGACTGTGGTTGTTGTGGTAGATTCTGTGGTTGTTGGTGGAGCAGTTGTGGTTGTTGTGGGAGTAGCTGTGGTTGTTGTGGCAGCCGCTGTGTTTGTTGTTGGAGAGGCTGTGGTTGTTGGGAGAGCAGCTGTTGTTGATATGGGAGCAGTTGTGGTTGTTGTGGGAACAGCTGTGGTTGTTGTGGCAGCAACTGTGATTGTTGTGGGAGATTCTGTGGTTGTTGTGGGAGCAGCTGTGGTTGTTGTGGGAGCAGCTGTGGTTGTTGGTGGAGCAGCTGTAGTTGTTGTGGAAGATTCTGTGGTTTCTGTTGAAGCAGCTGTGGTTGCTGTGGGAGCAGATGTGGGTGTTGTGGGGAAGGATGTGGTTGTTGTGGGAGCAGCTGTGGTTGTTGTTGGAGAAGGTGTGGTTGATGTGGGAGCAGTTGTGGTTGTTGGATTATCTGTGGTTGTTGTAGCCTCAATTGTAGTTGTCGTTGGAGCTTGTATGGTTGTTGTTGGAGCAGATGTGGTTGTTGTGGGAGCAGCTGTGGTTGTTGTGAGAGCAGCTGTGGTTGTTGTGGGAGCAGCTGTGGTTGTTGTTGGAGAAGGTGTGGTTGATGTGGGAGCAGTTGTGGTTGTTGTTGGATTATCTGTGGTTGTTGTAGCCTCAATTGTAGTTGTCGTTGGAGCTTGTATGGTTGTTGTTGGAGCAGATGTGGTTGTTGTGGGAGCAGCTGTGGTCGTTGTGAGAGCAGCTGTGGTTGTTGTGGGATCAGCTGTGGTTGTTGTGTGAGCAGCTGTGGTTGTTGTGGTAGCAGCTGTGGTTGTTGTGAGAGCAGCTGTGGTTGTTGTGGGATCAGCTGTGGTTGTTGTGGGAGCAGCTGTGGTTGTGGTGGGAGCAGCTGTGGTTGTTGTGGGAGCAGCTGTGGTTGTTGTTGGAGCAGTTGTGGTTGTTGTGGTAGATTCTGTGGTTGTTGTTGTAGCAGCTGTGGTTGTTGTGGGAGCAGCTGTGGTTGTTGTGAGAGCAGCTGTGGTTGCTGTGGGAGGTTCTATGGTTTTTGAAGTAGCGACTGTGGTTGTTGTGGTAGATTCTGTGGTTGTTGGTGGAGCAGTTGTGGTTGTTGTGGGAGTAGCTGTGGTTGTTGTGGCAGCCGCTGTGTTTGTTGTTGGAGAGGCTGTGGTTGTTGGGAGAGCAGCTGTTGTTGATATGGGAGCAGTTGTGGTTGTTGTGGGAACAGCTGTGGTTGTTGTGGCAGCAACTGTGATTGTTGTGGGAGATTCTGTGGTTGTTGTGGGAGCAGCTGTGGTTGTTGTGGGAGCAGCTGTGGTTGTTGGTGGAGCAGCTGTAGTTGTTGTGGAAGATTCTGTGGTTTCTGTTGAAGCAGCTGTGGTTGCTGTGGGAGCAGATGTGGGTGTTGTGGGGAAGGATGTGGTTGTTGTGGGAGCAGCTGTGGTTGTTGTTGGAGAAGGTGTGGTTGATGTGGGAGCAGTTGTGGTTGTTGTTGGATTATCTGTGGTTGTTGTAGCCTCAATTGTAGTTGTCGTTGGAGCTTGTATGGTTGTTGTTGGAGCAGATGTGGTTGTTGTGGGAGCAGCTGTGGTCGTTGTGAGAGCAGCTGTGGTTGTTGTGGGATCAGCTGTGGTTGTTGTGTGAGCAGCTGTGGTTGTTGTGAGAGCAGCTGTGGTTGTTGTGAGAGCAGCTGTGGTTGTTGTGGGATCAGCTGTGGTTGTTGTGGGAGCAGCTTTGGTTGTGGTGGGAGCAGCTGTGGTTGTTGTTGGAGCAGCTGTGGTTGTTGTTGGAGCAGTTGTGGTTGTTGTGGTAGATTCTGTGGTTGTTGTTGTAGCAGCTGTGGTTGTTGTGGGAGTAGCTGTGGTTGTTGTGGGAGCCGCTGTGTTTGTTGTGGGAGCACCTGTGGTTGTTGGAGGAGCAGCTGTTGTTGATATGGGATCAGCTGTGATTGTTGTGGGAGCAGCTGCGGTTGTTGTGGGAGCAGCTGTGGTTGTTGTGGGATCAGCTGTGGTTGTTGTGGGAGCAGCTGTGGTTGTTGTGGGAGCAGCTGTGGTTGTTGTGAGAGCAGCTGTGGTTGCTGTGGGAGGTTCTATGGTTTTTGAAATAGCGACTGTGGTTGTTGTGGTAGATTCTGTGGTTGTTGTTGGAGCAGTTGTGGTTGTTGTGGGAGTAGCTGTGGTTGTTGTGGCAGCCGCTGTGTTTGTTGTTGGAGAGGCTGTGGTTGTTGGGAGAGCAGCTGTTGTTGATATGGGAGCAGTTGTGGTTGTTGTGGGAACAGCTGTGGTTGTTGTGGCAGCAACTGTGATTGTTGTGGGAGATTCTGTGGTTGTTGTGGGAGCAGCTGTGGTTGTTGTGGGAGCAGCTGTGGTTGTTGGTGGATCCGCTGTGTTTGTTGTGGGAGCAGCTGTTGTTGTTTGTGGAACAGCTGTGGTTGATGTAGGAACAGCTTTTGTTGTTGTATCCACAGCTGAAGTTGTTGTGGCTGCTGGGGGTTGTGTTGGTACAATGACCTCTGTAATTATAAAATTGATTTTTAGGTTTTCTATTCTGATTGGTACAATGATGTTCTATGGGATTTCATTATACCTAAATCGTATTAACTGTACAGTGACTAAAAATTGTGTACAACTCTAAACATATTCTGACATAAAATCCAGTCAACAAAGTTACAGATGTTTCATCAACTGTGCTGAGGACGTAGGGTTACTCAGTTTTGCTTCTTGTTGATGAGCATAAGATAAGAAGGCAATGGGTTTTCTCTTCAGAATGAAACATTTTTACAACCACATTTGTTAGTTTGTTTTCTATGTCAAGTAGCAATAATAAAAGACAGATAATCAACTCCAGGCTGCGTAGTTAAATGGAATTTACCTACTTCACCTGTTTGGGACCGTATCACACCCCCTACGTTGTGATTTATTTTAATAGAATTGCACAGTCTTGAATGAACCATTCCTTGCATATGCAAGTTATAATGAACTGATATGTTATAACAAATTAGTAACAAATGTTACAATATTATTTTAGGCATATGGGATGCAGCTCACTTGCCAGGAATGGTCCCAGAAATCTTGCGCCCTTTAGGCAGGGGTGCAGCTTTCACTTGGGACATGACCCCCCCCCCACACACACACATTCTGAAATAGTATTTTAGTCTCCCCCAGTTTTATCGTTGCACTGTAATACAAAAACATGCCTTGTGTGCTTTAGGACTATGCGGATGCCTTAAAGCGGTCTGGTAGGCTGTTTAGCGGTGTCTGCTGACTAGATTTAGAACCATGTGGACACCACAAAGCATGCCGACAGACTGTGTGAAAGAAAAGCTTCAAGGGAGAGATAAAGAGAGGCAACTGCTGGGAGATGGCAGTGCGGCTTGCAAATGGTCCTATCTTCTCTAGGTTTTGTAGCTGATGAGGAGGAAGAAGATGGTGGACAAGGAAAAAAGGAAGAAAGTGGAACATATTATTGATACAGTAGATATGAAGAGGGGGGTTATGGTTGTGTTTCAGATAATTCTGGACCCTCTAGAAATTAATGGAAAATAATGTATTGTGTCATTTTGGAGTCACTTTTATTGTAAATAAATAGAATATGTTTCTAAACACTTCTACATTAGTGTGGGTGCTACCATGATTACAAAAAATCCTGAATGAATATTGAATAATAATGATGAGTGATAAAGTTACAGACACACAAATATCATACCCCTGGGACATTCTAACCTCTCACCATTTGAATAACAGCAGAGGTTAGCATGACTTGGGAAGGGGGGGATAATATTAGTACATCTATAACTTTCTCACTCATCATCACTAAAAACCCAAGTTGTGCCCCTGCCAATTGGCAATATTAAATGTGCAAAAATAACTTAAGATATGGGTTAAATTACCAGAGATTCTCACGTGGTCCATTATATTAGGCTATCGGTATTAATGGGCTATATCTGCCAATATGCTAGATGTAGTTTGAAGAGAGCAGAGTTGGAGAGACTTGCATTTTCTCTTGAGATTTTTTTATAGCCTAACTTTTAGGAGTATGAAGATTTTCAGACTGAGAAATATGGGTCATCAATATTTAGGCCTAATTCTAGGCAATGTAGTATACCATAGCCCAATCATATTTAGGAAGTACATTTCTTTGGAAAGATATCTGCCCTGTGCTTCTCCGCTCATGCAACAGCCTACTCTATTTAACTGAGACACACACGTATGGCTACTGAACTTGAAGCAGCAAGAATGATGAAAGGGACACTTGCTACGTTTTGCATATACTGTAGGACACAACCTACATTTTAGGAGTACATTCTCCAGGCAGAGACAAATAAATGGGTAACCGTTACTTATTGAAAACGAAAAGGTGCAACGCTCGCTCGCCATAGTAACCTCCTTTTCAATGATGAAAAATAAAGATTGAACCTTGACTCAAGTTGGTTTGAGCGCCATCGACTTCTTTTCATTATCGATAAGTATCTGCAGACACAGTAGGAAACTGCCCCGTGATTCTCCATCCATGTAGAAAGACCACTCTATTTCAATGAGAACACACATACGTTAACTTGCACGCCCAACTAGGAGAGTGTTAACGTATACAAAGCAAACAATCTGCTGGACAAAAAAAAAACATTTTAATCCCAAAGTAATCTGTCTGACCACAATACAATGATCTCTGTCAGGACCTGCAGGCATCCTGCGGAATGCAGCCCTCTAGTTGGAATTGTTATCACATTTGAGAATTTTAAGTTGTATTTAAGACTGTTTGCAAAGTAATTGTCACATCAATAGGTTATGGAGTTGTTATAGTGTGTGGTTGTGGGGAAACAGCAACACTCAGTGGTAATGTAGTATTCATATCTGGTGTCAGTGTAGTCATATTATGGAGCAAAAGTAATGTTGCTAATTGGTTGTGGTGTTGTCACATTTAAAGACACTGAAGCTGTGTTGGCATCTGTTTGTGGTGGTGTGCAATGCTTCATTTGAGCGTGCTGGAACAAGATCTGGCACCTCCCAGTTTTGTTTTGTTAAATTCTGGAATCCATTTGCCACGATCCACTACCTCTTGTGGCATGAAAAATAATTGTCACTCTGCAGTGTAAAAATGATAATGAAAGCATTCAGAGTTAATTCACGTTGCCTCCTCTGTAAATATCCTGCCCTCTAAAAGAAAAAGTTATTTTGAAATGTTCCTGATATTCTAATAATTTATTTATTTTGGTACGGCCCTGGTTTATGGTTTGCGCAACTTTCTAGCCTATACCAATACGTGGCCAACATTCTAGCCTATACCAATACGTGGCCAACATTCTAGCCTATACCAATACGTGGCCAACATTCTAGCCTATACCAATACGTGGCCAACATTCTAGCCTATACCAATACGTGGCCAACATTCTAGCCTATACCAATACGTGGCCAACATTCTAGCCTATACCAATATGTGGCCAACATTCTAGCCTATACCAATACGTGGCCAACATTCTAGCCTATACCAATACGTGGCCAACATTCTAGCCTATACCAATACGTGGCCAACATTCTAGCCTATACCAATACCTGGCCAACATTCTAGCCTATACCAATACGTGGCCAACATTCTAGCCTATACCAATACGTGGCCAACATTCTAGCCTATACCAATACGTGGCCAACATTCTAGCCTATACCAATACGTGGCCAACATTCTAGCCTATACCAATACGTGGCCAACATTCTAGCCTATACCAATACGTGGCCAACATTCTAGCCTATACCAATACGTGGCCAACATTCTAGCCTATACCAATACCTGGCCAACATTCTAGCCTACACCAATACGTGGCCAACATTCTAGCCTATACCAATACGTGGCCAACATTCTAGTCTATACCAATACGTGGCCAACATTCTAGCCTACACCAGTACGCGGCCATTGCTGTGGTGAGAGAGAAGCGCACTTGTATCTTTCACAGAACCAGCATGATCTCTCATTCTATGATCTCTCTCTCCTTGCTCTGATAGACATGAGCCTGCAACTCTCATCTGTCCAGCATTGCACTTCATTTATTTCCTCATAGAATCATAGCTGCTGGAAGGGTGCTGAAAGTGCTGAACACCCCTGATGAATAAAAAATGTATTTGCCATAGTTATAGAATTACTGCTGTCCAGAAAGAAAATGAATTACTCAGAATACTACACCAGGAGTAGACCTATACTTTAGCTTATTTAGCTAAAGTTGGGAACACGTGGTGAATATGTCAGTGAACAGCATGAAGTCAAAACAGGCCTTTCACAATATTTCAAAAACAATAGCGGGAAAACACAGGTTGGAAAGCAAATGGCTCCTGCTGAAAAGAGAAGACTAATCTGTCTGTAGGCTACCAAATATGTAATCAACTTCCAATAAGCCTATTGAGTGAAGAACAGAGTTTTAGAAAGTAAAACAAGAGAGATGGGCTTTTGTTTCACCAGCACCAGCACATTGGTCATCGCAAGTGAGTGAGCTGCACATCATTTGGTGAGTCAGTGAAACTGGAAAGCTTTGGACACTGTGTTAACAACCCTCCAGACGAGCTTCAATGCCATACAACTCTCCTTCCGTGGCCTCCAATTGCTCTTAAATACAAGTAAAACTAAATGCATGCTCTTCAACCGATCGCTGCCTGCACCTGCCCGCCTGTCCAACATCACTACTCTGGACTGCTCTGACTTAGAATACGTGGACAACTACAAATACCTAGGTGTCTGGTTAGACTGTAAACTCTCCTTCCAGACCCACATCAAACATCTCCAATCCAAAGTTAAATCTAGAATTGGCTTCCTATTTCGCAACAAAGCATACTTTACTCATGCTGCCAAACATACCCTTGTAAAACTGACCATCCTACCAATCCTCGACTTTGGCGATGTCATTTACAAAATAGCCTCCAATACCCTACTCAACAAATTGGATGCAGTCTATCACAGTGCAATCCATTTTGTCACCAAAGCCCCATATACTACCCACCATTGCGACCTGTACGCTCTCGTTGGCTGGCCCTCGCTTCATACTCGTCGCCAAACCCACTGGCTCCATGTCATCTACAAGACCCTGCTAGGTAAAGTCCCCCCTTATCTCAGCTCGCTGGTCACCATAGCATCTCCCACCTGTAGCACACGCTCCAGCAGGTATATCTCTCTAGTCACCCCCAAAACCAATTCTTTCTTTGGCCGCCTCTCCTTCCAGTTCTCTGCTGCCAATGACTGGAACGAACTACAAAAATCTCTGAAATTGGAAACACTTATCTCCCTCACTAGCTTTAAGCACCAACTGTCAGAGCAGCTCACAGATTACTGCACCTGTACATAGCCCACCTATAATTTAGCCCAAACAACTACCTCTTTCCCTACTGTATTTATTTTATTTATTTATTTATTTTGCTTCTTCGTACCCCGTTATTTTTATTTCTACTTTGCACATTCTTCCACTGCAAATCTACCATTCCAGTGTTTTACTTGCTATATTGTATTTACTTTGCCACCATGGCCTTTTTTTGCCTTTACCTCCCTTCTCACCTCATTTGCTCACATCGTATATAGACTTGTTTATACTGTATTATTGACTGTATGTTTGTTTTACTCCATGTGAAACTCTGTGTCGTTGTATGTGTTGAACTGCTTTGCTTTATCTTGGCCAGGTTGCAATTGTAAATGAGAACTTGTTCTCAACTTGCCTACTTGGGTAAATAAAGGTGAAATAAAAAATAAATAAATAAAACTAGTTACTGTTTACGAACAGGTTTACCAGTTACAAATACCTATAATGTAACTACATTACACTGCCTATGTAACTACCATGTAAATGTAAAAGTATTAGGGACATGTATTGTAATGTCAGACAGAAAGTAAACCAGGGGTTTTGCATGCAAAGATAAGACAAGTATCTTCTCGAAGTGTTTAAGTACTGCTGGTATCTGGTGGCAAAATAGTCATATTCAGCCTGAAATCACACTACCGGCAAATGATAATGAATTGAATGAAGGCATGTTTTTTCTGTGGTTTTGTTTTCAACGTTTACCCTAACCACTTGGTAGCATCTGTTTGTGGCATTGTTCAGTAGCTGTGTTGATAACTACAGATTGCCATTCTAAATGTTATGAGGCAGTGATTTTGACTGCATCTTGTGTGGTCTCAATTACCATTGAATCTGTTTCCCAATTGGGGTTTGATTCAATGGATTGTGTTGAAGCCGTTGGAATGTTGATCCATATGAAGGTATATTACCTATTGCTGTTGTGTCTGTTGCTGATGTCTTCCCTGCTAGTCCTGTTAGAAAACAATTCATAAAAATGTAAGACATGCCTATACATTCCAGTCCAATATATCCATCCACCTTATACACTGTACAAGAAACACCAAGTAGGCTAATAAAGTCATAATTATTATTTCCAACTATAGTGGTAAAAGGTGGCTTTGCAACCCCTGATGAACCTGTCAGGTTAACCCGAGGAACACACCCACACACAACCACCCCCCCACACACAAAAAACATGCACAGATACACATACACACACACACAAACACCCCCCCACACACAAAACACACATAGATACACACACACACAAACACACAGACACTTAGATACACACACATACACACAAAACACACACACCAAGTGTTTTACCTGCTAGCAGAAGGAGAATGATCAGAGGCTCCATATCTGCCATGTCCCTGTAGAGGTATACAACATCAATCCATGCACATCAAATATTTAATTAAGCCCATTACAGCTCACATGAACACCTATTGAACTACTTATGATATAGACCAGGGTTCCGCAACTGGTGGTCTGTGGGCGACCACTGATTTTTTGGGGGCCAACTAAGTTTTCTGTTAAAAAATTTTTTTTTTGTAATTATTGTTGGAAATAAAAGACCAGAGAATGTAAAAACACCAGAGAATCAGTAGATTTTTCTTTTGGAAATCTGTTCCAAATAATTCCCTACCATAATATAGAGCTAATTGTGATCGTATACAAATGTAAATAAAGTTTAAATTATTGTTTCATTCAAATATTATATCTGTTTGGTGTCAATCTGTGGTCAATTTATTGCCGTCAATTTTGGCAGTCATTTTGCAGCCAACTAATTATTTGTATGTATGTTTCTGGCACCCTGACCATCTGCTCAAGAAAAAATTGTCCCGCAGCTGAATCTAGTTGATGATCCATGATATAGACTAATATTAATTTGTCCATAATATGTTAATTTGTGTCAATCATCAATGAACCCAATTAGATCTTACATTAACCCATGTTGAAGAAATGATCATATCATAAAGACTAACATTAATTAGTCTATGTGAGATGTGATGTGAGATCAGTCAATATCCCAAAATTGTATAATGTTAATTGATATTCAATAAACAATCCCCTTGCTACTTACAGTTGTTAACAGTATCCCTATGCATTAACTAGTAGGCCCATGTCTCATAAGCTTGATAAATGCATTCAACCCTGTTCTCTACTTTCAGTCAGTGGAGGCTCCTTAAATAGTGAAATATTTAAAAAGTTATCCTTTTTAGATAATACTATACTAAATATATTCATGTCACCAAATAAAATATATTGTTTTTCATCGAAGGTCTACAGTAACTTCAACAGCACTGTCTGGGCTAGCACCATGGTATAGCCGGAGGACAGCTAGCCTCCATCCTCCTCTGGCTACATTGACTTCAATACAAAACCTAGGAGGCTGGTAGGCCTCACCGCCTTCCATAGACATATATGGTAACTATGACCACTTCCGGAGGGCGTCCTCCAACCAATCAAAGCTTTTGCATTATGAACTGACATGTTGTACATCCAATCAGATATGTAGGATCAGAGAATGAACCTAGTGTGCTGTATTGGGATTGTGCCACAGAGCATTATGGGGGTTCTATGTGTTAAGAAGCTTGGTGACATTGTTGGATAGAGATTAAGAGTGATATTTGAGCATTTTGGGGACATTATTCAATTCAAATGAGTTTTTTCAAATTACAGGAGATGGAGGTATATTATAAATAGTTTTGGGGGGTTTAGAACTTAATTTTGTGTCCAGTTAGCAAAGCAATTTATAAATTGCACTAACTTCAGTAGCTATCTAACTTTAGCTACCAGCGCGAGTGTGCAGTTTTCTCCGCCAGAATGCTAGATTGGCCAAAGCTGCCAAAAATGTTGTGGACTTTTTATTGAAGAACCCCTTACATTCTCTGGGGTACATGGAAAAGGTGCAAAATAAAAGCGATGGTCGACCTCTGCCTGAGATCAGTGTCATGAAGAAGGATGAAAAGGTGAGAGCGTTCAATAGCAACTGGTATCAAATGTATAGCTCGTTAACTATCATCAAGCCGCCTGTAATTGCACGTTACGATGCTTTACATGCTGAGTATCTTTTCTGGGATGTCGAAAACAATTCCGAATGATTTGATAGCTTCCACGGCATCATCCATTAAAAGTTAGATTAAAGAGAGAGCTTGACACAGAATTTTTTTTTGTGCACTCAAGTAGGCTTTGCACTTTTCTCCGGTATTTATTGAGCAAAGATGAAAACACATAATCACTCCGGACAGCAACAAGCAGAACTCATGACATTAATGTAGCAGTAGCCTAGGCTACACCTGAACTTTAGAAATCTGACATGATGTATGGGATGAAAACAAGACAATTCTTCAGTCTGATCAACTGTAGGCTACTAATAAGAGCAGCTGCATACAGCCTATGGTCAGGGTAAACTAATTGGTAACATTATGTATTTATGTGTGTCAGGAGAAAATGTGAATGTGATCAAATTTAGATTATATTCAAAATTGGGATGGCTAGGCTGCCTATACGTTTTTAATCCAAAATTAAGACCTGGAATTAATCAATCAACATAATAGTGATGTCAGATGTGAATATTTTTTTCTAAGGCCTACAGTTGCATAGACCTGCATGATGCAAACATGTTTAAAGCAATCTCAGCCCTCTGAGTTATACTGTCTATCAGTTGTTGTCTACGTGTCTGGCTGGGAAGAGGAAATCCCCCTTTTTTTCAGGAGTTTTTTTAAAGCCATGTGACTTGATTAGGAAAAATTGGTGCCATCATAGCCCATATAAAACCTTTTTACAACTGATTAATCACTGTCATACCTTATAGGGTCCAGGGTTAACAGATAAGGAAAAACTCCAGGTGCTAAGGGGAAAAATTGCCCCACCGCTCTGGGACCTATGGTGCCACCAGTCTGCAGTTGTCAGTTATAGTCAGGTATTTGGATGATCAGGGTTTTATTCAGGAACGTTTCTTGGGCTACTAATGATGTGTCAAGTCTGTGTTTGACTTTATGAATTTTGAGATGTCTGAGTTTAACTTCATAGAGAAACTCGTACGATGGCGCAGCTGTAATGGAATGTATCTGCTATTTGTATTTACAGCTAAGTCCCCTCATGTTTCCTGATTAAGAGGTGATGACTACTCCACTCCACTACCATTGTCAACTTTCTCCTGACATGAACTGATGAGGTGCCCGCTCATCCACTGGCACATTGAATGTTTCCCTTCCAAACACCATGAGTACCTCTATCAAGTATCTCTCATCACTCTTTGTAGAGTCAATCACATACACAATCACATTATTAAACATAAAATATTTAATTCCTTGCTTAGTTAGACTAACTCATTCTTAGCTCTTTTGTCTAACTGTGTTGTGAATGTGTTACGTTTTTTTGGTTCCCGGTAAAATCCTGTCCTGCACTCTAGTCAACCCTCTGAACATCTCAACTCATGCCACATACCCTCATTCAATGACTGGTGATCCCTTTTCAACACGGTGTATGTAGCCCTCTCATTCCCCTTCCCCGAAATATTGTGCTATAAATGTCTTTATTAAATGCTTTAGGTTAAAATAATGAGTCTTTGATGATTTTTAAAACACACTTTGTGGGTCTACCATCCTCCTCAAAGTAACCAGCCTCCACTGCTTTCAGTGTATATTAGTGTATTGTCCTAAAATCGAAAATAAACAATAGGTGTGGCTAAGGTTAGCAGTAATCAAAGTGTGTGGCTTTGTTTTTTGACAACATTGTCAATCTATAGAAGTCGTGACTGGATGTACCCAAAATGTAGTGATTTTGACCAAAACCACGATGGCCCCATCTCGATTACAAGGGCTGTGTTTAGACAGGCTTTGACCAATCACATCAGATATTTTTCGGAGTTGATCTGATATTTCAAAAGACTGATTAGTAACAAAAACTGCTTCAACAACAGTGTTTACAGTAAGCACTCCGGGGTCCCTTTGTTACAGTTGCCCCATCCCCACCTATAAAGGTGTAGAGGCTAGTTCCAAAGGTGTAAATCCTAGTAATCTTAAAAGGATATGCCAAAAATATGTGACTTTAAGGCTTACAACCGGGACTCAACAGCTAAGGGTGAGAGCTCAGAATTCCAACAGAATTCCTACTTACTTAATTTCACAAAATCATAGGTTGGTATTTCACTGACATTACATACTGTAATGTTCACACACAGCGATGAGTTTATCCAGATCAGAACTTCAAAACATAACATCCAAACCTGCACATTCCCATTCTATGTTACTGTGTAATCGTTGTAGATCCTATCTTAGTGAGTGTTCTGAAGGCTGTTACAACTCCTATATTTGGTAGACTCTAAAACAGATGAGAGAGATGGATCAAAACCATTACTGTTTTATCTCAGCTCAACATCGGCCTACTTTTTCATTTCTAGGTCATCTGCCCCTGTCATCTATATCTGGAATTTCAAACACCCAGTGCTGCTGAAAGATGAGAACCATTTATAGCCACACATTAAAACCTGTTGCGGGGAAATGTGTGGCAATCGAACAAAGCTGACAGAACCAGTCTTGGAGAGGATGAGTGATAATGCCACTATCTCTCACTCGCTCTCTCATGACAAGATGGTTAATTTGATATCAAAGCAACTCAACAATGCATCAACTATATTGCCTGTCTTGCCTGTGCTATCAACCTATCATCTTTAAACCTTGATAGATAGTCAGGTCCAAAACTATTGGCACCATTGATAAAGATGAGCAAAAAAATACTGAGCTATATTGCATACTCTACAAAATTTGAAATTATATAATTGTATACTAATACTACCACTAAACAGGTGCCCCCTGTTTTTAATACTCCAGCACCCTCCCTTTGGGGAACTTAGACCATTCCTCCCACAGACTCTTTCCAGACCCTTGATATCCTTCGTCTGTGCTTTTGACCCCTATTTTATTTTTGTAAAAAAAAAATTGTCTGTCTCTGAGCAATTGTACTAGTATAAAATAGTACACCTTTTAGGGCTGTGACGATGTCATGGTAAAAGTGAAAACACGAGGCGGAAAAAACTCTTTGGTCCTTCAAAAACCTTCTGAATGTAAAATATTGTGTGCTATAGTTTGGAAAATAAATAAATGAATGACAACATAATGATTTGTTTTCAACATTAGGGCTGGTTGCTAAAGAAGTTACATACACATCCTGTTTTGTTTCCTTGCCACAATAGGCTTCTAACAAGATACTGGTATCGTCCCGGCCAAAATAATTGTAAAAAAATTATTGAGCATGCCATATAACTCAGTATTTTAATTGTTTATTTTAGACAGTCTTTTTTGCTAATCTGTATCAAGGATGATAATAATTTTGGACTTGACTTCAGCTTTAAATCTCAAAGCTTCTGCTGAATATGAAATGTTCCACATTGCATGATGTTCGAGACATTCCTGAATCTGGAATGTACAACTGAAGTAAGAAGTTAAAGAACAAGTTGAGAACTTCCTAAGTGACTCACATTATTCAACAAAATGACCTCATTAGTGTAGGTGTCTGTTTAAGGTGTCTGTTTCTTTAATTTGGAGCAGCAAACTGTCAAGTCACTAGCTGTGACAAACCTGGGGGCAGTCTATTTGAGGCAGGCTTTATACAAATGAAATATGAAACTACTTCTTGCTAAGGTGATGAGCATCATCCTTCTCTGTACTAGAATAAGCCCCCATATTAACAAACCTGCTGGCTAGTACACATTGCGCTGCTGAATGACATGTTATTGTATAAATGGTGTCTCTAATGCTCCCAGTCTATCAGGAAGTAAATTGACATTCTTACAGAAAAATAAGATTTACTGCTCACAAAATTTGCCTTTGGAAATGCAGCCCAAGTTGTTATATCTTTAGAGACAATAAAACACCACCTCCTCCAAAGAACACGTTGTGTATTTAGCCACAATAGAACTCATTATTGTGTCCCTCTTTATCCTCAGATCGTTTTCAATTTCACAATAGAACTTCAAACATTTGGAGCCTTTTGATGTTGGATCCTTCATTATCCTTCAATAACTTTTTATCCAGACAGTGCAATTTTCAGAACAGGTATCAATCAATGATGCATATAAACCCTTGATTGCTAATTGCTATGTATTGGCCATTGAGAGGCTTTGAAGCCACCTTTCGGCCATAATATTACCCCTCCCCATAGGAGCAGTCCTCCATAGGAATTAATGGGTTTCTTCTGTATTTCAATTAAATGTTTAGAGGACAAAATTACATGTATTTAAGTATTTTCGTGGTGTAACATTAGAACATTAGAAATATCTAAAAATTGTACTTTAAGGAAAATGTTTATATAAACTCAGCAAAAAAAAAAACGCCCCTGTTTCAGGAGCCTTTCTTTCAAAGATTATTCGTAAAAGTCCAAATAGCTTCACAGATCTTCATTGTTAAGGGTTTTAACACTGTTTCCCATGCTTGTTCAATGAACCATAAACAATTAATGAACATGCACATGTGGAACGGTCGTTAAGACACTAACAGCTTACAGATGGCAGGCAATTAAGGTCACAGTTATGAAAACTTAGGACACTAAAGAGGCCTGTCTACTGACTGAAAAAAAAACAAAAGAAAGATGCCCAGGGTCCCTGCTCATCTGCGTGAACGTGCCATAGACATGCTGCAAGGAGGCATGAGGACTCCAGATGTGACCAGGGCAAAAAGTTACAATGTCCGTACTGAGATGTCTAAGAAAGCACTACAGGGAGACAGGATGGACAACTGATCATCCTCACAGTGGCAGACCACGTGTAACAACACCTGCATAGGATCGGTCCATCTGAACATCACACCTGCGGGACAAGTACAGGATGTCAACAACAACTGCACAAGTTACACCAGGAACCCACAATCCCTCCATCAGTGCTCAGACTGTCCGCAATAGGCTGAGAGGCTGGACTGAGGGCTTGTAGGCCTGTTGTAAGGCAGGTCCTCGCCAGACATCACCGGTAACAACGTCGCCTATGGGCACAAACCCACCGTCGCTGGACAAGACAGAACTTGCAAAAAGTGCCGGGTCGCGGTTTTGTCTCACCAGGGGTGATGGTCAGATTCGCATTTATCATTGAAGGACTGAGGGTTACACTGAGGCCTGTACTCTGGAGTGGGATCGATTTGGAGGTGGAGGGTACGTCATGGTCTGGGGCGGTGTGTCACAGAATCATCGGACTGAGCTTGTTGTCATTGCAGGTAATCTCAACGCTGTGCGTTACAGGGAAGACATTCTCCTCCCTCACGTGGTACCCTTCCTGCAGGCTCATCCTGACATGACCCTCCAGCATGACAATGCCACCAGCCATACTGCTCATTCTGTGCGTGATTTCCTGCAAGACAGGAATGTGTTCAGTGTTCTGCCATGGCCAGCGAAGAGCACGGATCTCAATCCCATTGAGCACGTCTGGAACCTGTTGGATCGGAGGGTGAGGGCTTGGGCCATTCCACCCAAAAATGTCTGGGAACTTGCAGGTGCCTTAGTGGAAGAGTGGGGTAACGTCACACAGCAAGAACTAGCAAATCTGGTTCAGTCCATGAGGAGGAGATGCACTGCAGAACTTAATGAAGCTGGTGGCCACACTAACAGAAATTATTTCATTTCTGTTAGTCACATGTCTGTGGAACTTGTTCACTTTATGTCTCAGTTGTTGAATGTTATGTTCATACAAATATTTACACATGTTAAGTTTGCTGAAAATTTACACAGTTGATAGTGAGAGGACGTTGTTTTGCAGAGTTTATATATAGATATATAACATGTCATTTAAAAGTATGCATTAAGGTGTCTGTAATATAATAAACATGGCAAAAACTAATGTAGACATTCATAAATGCATTTCTAAAGCTTCCAAAATATTTTCTACAACGGTGATGGAGTGCCAAGATGGAGGCCCAGTGGCTCCAACACAGCCCTCCCTATCAATCATCTAGTCTATATATAAGTCATTGGTATCAATGTGGAGGATCCGGTCTTTATCATTTTTCAAAGCCTGTACACTTTCAGAGTAGAATATTTCAAATGCATAATAAAGTCAATAAAACACAGAATCCTTTGTCAATGACAACGTCAATCAAAGAATCACTTCTAGTCTTTGCAGTAGGATAAATTACATTTATTTTCAGGGTAGCATGTTTGGCAGCCCCATCGTAACATTAGAATGGCTACCATTCAGTGGTTTAGGACAATCATTCATATTGAGTCATTCATATACTTATGTAGGTTATTCAGAGAAATTAAGGTAGAGATATGCATTCTGTGAAGATGCTCAAGTCTGACATTATTTGAAGTGAGCACGGTTGAATGCACACAATAATACAATTACTGTGGAAAGTCAGATTAATATAAAATGTTGTTTAAAACGCTTATATGCTTTGAAAGAAGAAGATTTCCCAAAAATTCCAGCGTACATGGAAATCAGAAATCAAGCTACCTGATGGGAAATTTGATGAATGCAGAAAATCGACAATCAAAATAGACTTTCTATCACAGTGACCATGTTATTTTTGTGAAACCTTTTTGATTCTGAGTTCGGACATATAAAGTGTGTATGTGAAAACTACTTCTATGATGCACAGGAGGCTGTTGAGGGAACGGTGGCTCTAAATAATGGAAGCTCACAATAGTTTCCAGCCCCTACTAGATTGGATGTTGATACGTAGCACTACCTAGCCTGCTTGATAGCTTGCTAGCACCAACATGAAGGCAAAGCAGGCTTGGCTATCCGTATTTACATGTTAAAAAGATCTCGGCTGGAAGAACGAGGCTTGCTCTATTGGTGCTAGCACATGCGCGGATCAAATTAACCCCTGCCCAATTAGGTCCAAATAATTCAAAAGATTGCTCAGGAAACCAGGCGTTTTATTCAGGGTATGCTTACTTCAATTTTAACCTGATGCCGATTAAGATAAGCAGAGTAAGGTGTTTAAATGACTATTTCCATACTACACTGAACAAAAATATGAATGCAACATGTAATATGTTGGTACCATGTTTCATGTGTTGATCCCAGAAATGTTCCATATGCACAAAAAGCTTATTTCACTCAAATGTTTTGCACATCCCTGTAGGTGAGCATTTCTCCTTTGCCAAGATAATCCATCCACCTGACAGGTGATCATTACACAGGTGCACCTTGTGCTGGGGACTGTAAAAGGCCACTCTTAGATGTCTCAAGTTTTGAGGAAACATGTAATTGGCATGCTGACCGCAGAAATGTACACCAGATAATTGAATGCTAATTTCTCTACCATAAGCCACCTCCAACATTGTTTTAGAGAATTTGGCAGTACGTCCAACCAACTTGATTTAATTTGTCAATTAATCATTAAACCAGTTCAGGTGTCCCCGAGAAGCGGTTTGAGAAACAATGGCTACATCAACACCTAGGCTACATCAACAACTGTTTGCACCGTTATACACATATCCTGTTAAGCAATCACTCAGCAGTTGTACATCCATGGGATGCCTATAGACATCCCTATAGACGCACCACGCCTTTAATTGCCACCAAAACAGTTCTAAACAACTTCAGAATTAATTGGCTGTATTGTCTTTGGAAGATGTCCCGTTAATAACAAATGGTGCAGATGTGCCAGCTTTCAATTGCATAGGTAAGCCTACAAGGTCTTGAAATATGAAGAAAAATTGCTGTGAAATTTGATCAAGCAATCATGGCCGTCAAATTCACTACAGCTGCATTTTACCTGAGAATAAATTGTCCTATATCCGAGACGTTGTCAGCTAGGACCTGCGGATTGTAGCCTTCTCAAATGAGAAACGATGCACAAATACCTTCTCCTCCTCGCTTTCTGAAAACTGAAGATGAACTACTCTTGTGCAGATGTGTTTTATATGATGGAAAGAATGAGACGTGAAATTTGGCCAACCAGTGTGGTTCTAACCCATTTAAAGGGTAGGTGGTTCAAACTTGCGGGACCCGTTTGGCAGCTGACATTGTTGAGCCTCATTCTTGCCTGTCAAAAAGTGTATCCACTGTGTAGCCTACTATAATCCAGGTATGGGCAAAGATGCAGTGGCAATGATGATACAGAATATATATGAGGAACTTCCTCATTCCTCCTCCTCAGACCTCAACTCTTCCCTAGTCAAGTATCAATAGGGATGTAATGGGCCGCACCCTCTTTCCACGGTTATGGTTCCAGGAACTGACACGGACACAAATTTTTAGTATACACATTTCAACAACATTCTGGTTATCGTGGTTTAAATATTCCATAGCAAAACAAATGTCTGGGGTGAACCATTAATTTAAAACATTAGAAATCCATTTTAAAAAAACTAAGATGCTTATGAAGAAAAAAAAAGCCAAGGAAGATTTTCAAACAGTAATTTAATTTTTTATTGCTATTTGTGAATTTATGATACATTTATGATAAAATATTTTGATGTGGGGCGCCGTCCTCAAACAATCGCACAGCATGCTTTCACTGTAAAGCCTATTGTAAATTGGACAGTGCAGTTAGATTAACAAGAATTTAACTGATATAAGACACTTATATGTTCCTAAATGTTTAATATCCATAATTCGTATGATTATTTATTTGAATTGCGCACCCTCCAGTTTCACCGGAAGTTGTTCCGCTGGTGGGACGCCTAGCCTTAAGAGTCTCTTTTGCAAGGGAGTCCTGCACATACAATTCATAGACAAATCAAATCAGATTACTGAAATACAACACAACAAACAATTAAGAAAAACAGCCACATTCCTCAGAAAATAGTTCCCCGAATCAATATGTTTAATTGCCCAAGTGGCGTCAGAGCAACCAATTGCATTTTGCAGTTGGTTCTAGCAATGAGGTATATTAAAATGAGGACCTAATTCAGTGATCGGGATTAGTATCTCATGTTGTTATACTTTAACAACAAAGTTAGGTAAGTTGGAAGCTTGTGTCGTAGGGTTTTGTAAACAAAAAGGGAATAATTAATTGATCTTCCGGACTTTAATGAGGACCAGCCCACCATTTGATACGGATGCAGTGGTATTAAGTATTGAAACTGTCACAAGTTATAAAACGAATGGCATTATGGTAGACGGCATCCAAAGATTTAGAGTAGTGATTGCTGCAATCTGGTAAATGGTGTCACAATAATCAAGAACTGTCAGGCAGTTGACTGTACAATCTGCTTCCTGCTATTAGGGGGAGGCAAGAAGATCGATTTCTAAAAAAGAAGCCTCTTTAAGTCTTAGCTTCTTAATAACTAGCTCAACCATGTTATTTAAACATTAAGTCTTTGTTATCCAAATGACCAGACATTTGTAGGCAGGAACCCGATCAATGGGAGACCCATCCAATGAATAACCATGCCAGACACACAAACTGTGTCACGATCGTCATGGGAAGTAGACCAAAGCGCAGCGTGGTGAGCGAACATTTATTTTTATTTAAGATAAATGTCGCCAACAAAACAACCTATAACAAAAAAAACGACCGTGAAGCTTAACAGGGCTCTAGTGCCCCTAACAAAGATAACTTCCCACAAACACAACAGGGTAAAAGGCTGCCTATGTATGATTTCCAATCAGAGACAACGATAGACAGCTGTCCCTGATTGAGAACCATACCCGGCCAAAACATAGAAATACCAAAACATAGAAAACAGAACATAGAATGCCCACCCAAATCCCTGACCAAACCAAAATAGAGACATAAAAAAGGCTCTCACAGGTCAGGGCGTGACAAACTGATGGTATGTCAAGCTTTATTTTCTCAACCATTTTCAGACATGGACCACATCTAAATCGTATTTTCTTGACATTAAATATAACAAATATACATAACATAATAAATGTAACAAACTGAATATAACAAAAATAACAACACATGAAATCTTCACAGATGTGGGGGATTTGCCTGATCCCTCAGCCATCCACAGGCCTACAAGAAGGGTGTCCTGTTTGGCGAGCGCTTCAGTCGCGCCGCATGTTTTGACTGACACAGTCCTGAAACAACAAGAAGAGATCAACACATAAATGATTGGACTTAAACAGGAATGTCATTTCAGAGGCAAACCTTGCTGGGCTGGAATTGCAGTATGCCTCCTGTCCCAGACAAGCACAGCCAATGCCCTTTCAGCAGGCCTATGGTGCGTTCCACTGTTGTTCTTGTGCGTGGGCTTGGTTGTACCTTGCATCTTGTTGGTTTGTGAGGGGAGTCATCAGGCATGGTTTTAATGGGTAGCCCCGGTCTCCTGCAGTTATGAACACAACATTCAGATATTGTTTCCCAGTAGAGGTTTAACATGGCAAATGAAACCTTGCAAATAAAACATAAGTCACTTACCAATAAGCCATCCATCCTCAACAACTCCTTCATGGAGGTTAAGGCTGACTGAATTGTTCTGCACAATGAATGAATAGTGTGTCTCACCTGGCCATTTGGCCACCACATTCAACAAAGCCAAATGTGAATCACAGATGACCTGCACATTGACAGAAAGGAAATATTTTCTTTCGACGAAGTTTAATGATGGTGCTTTTATTATGATGAGGGTGCAGTCAATTGCTCCAATGACATTGGGAAATTCAGCTATGGTATGGAAATCCCTTTTACCTCTGGCCTGTTGCGCAGCATTGCACAGAAACTGTATGTATTGTGGGGTCATTGAAATAATGCCATGAAGGTCTGCAAGGCAATATTCGGCTCATGGTTGGTTGTGAAATGCCGATCCGCAATCTCCCGTTGGAATGTTGCATTGGGATGGCATTGGTGTGTTTCGTCTCCCTTTCTAATACTGGAGAGAGTTGGTTGCAGAGATACAATAAAATATAACTTGGAAAACAGCGCGTCGCTCTCAGAAGAAAAACCTGCACGCTCATTGAAAGAGACAGAAAATCTCAATGTAATCTATTTTAAAATCAGGCTGTAACACAATAAAATAAAATAAAAGTCCAGGGGTGTGAATACTGTCAGAAGGCACTGTATTTCTCAAATCTCTGAAGAGCTGCCAATCAGATGTAGAATCAGTCCGTCTAGCCATAGCCCAAGCTACATTTATTTCCTGTAATTTCTCAGACAATTCATGAGTAAACCATTGCATCAGTCTTTTACCCTTAGTCTTTTGTATGGTACACGTTTCTCTGCATCAGAGTGAAACAGGGAACATAAATAATTAAGGGCCCTATTTGAGTCAGGATAGGGCAGGTAATTTTGTAGGAGGACATCATGAAAACATTCTCCAGTTTACAGTCCCTAGTAAGGAAAACTTCTAGGACAGAGACATAATAGTAACATCATATTCAATGCTGTCTAATTTTAGTATAACGAAGCCAGTATTTTTTATATTTTCTGTCCTCAGTTACGGAGAGCTGTGAAAACCTGTCCGCAGATGAAGCGATCCCAATGAATGTCCCAAGAGATGAGGGGTATATCCTTGTATACCACAGGCTATATGTGTACCTATTAGCAAAGGTTGTATACAAGTTACAAGTCATACACAATAGCCCTATTGTATAGTCTGCTGGGTGTGCAGGCTTCTGTTCCAGCCCAGCACTAACACAACTGATTCAACTGATTCAACCTAACGAGTTGACAATATAAACGGTGCCATTGCTGGGCAGGAATAGAAGTCTGCTCACCCAGTAGATCAGGAATCAGTGGAACATGGTTGAACTATTTTTGTTCATCTGAAGTTATGTTTTATTAATAATAGCCTGCATGTTGCTCAATTATCTATTGTTGATTGGACTAATATGTCTAACCTTTACGTTGGACGGGGCCACAGTGTCCCCTGACCCCCCCGTCTCAGTGTCCAGTATCTATGCTGCAAAAGTCTATGTGCCGTTGGTCTAGGTTCAGTCTGTCCTATCTGGTGTCCTGTGATCTTAAGTATGCTCTCTCTCTCTCTAGTTCTCTTTCTCTTCCTCCCGGAGGACCTGAGCCCTAGGACCATGCCTCAAGACTACCTGGCCAGTATCTTTGGAACCCTGACCTGATCACCGGGCGTGCTACCTTATCCCGGATCTGCTGTTTCGACCCTCTCCCTCTTTCTTTCTGTCTCAACCTCTGAATGCTCGGCAATATAAAGCCAACTGACATTTACTCCTGTGGTGAAGATGTATTTTTGTTTATAATTTATTACAAACATCTCAAGGATGATCAATGGAAACAGGATGAATCTTAACTCAAATTCGGATCTCATAGCAAAGGGTCTGAATACTTTTGTAAATAAGGCATTTCTGTTTTTTATGTTTAATACATTTGAAAAAATGTCTAAAAACTTGTTTTTGCTTCGTCATGATGTGGTATTGTGTGTAGATTGCTGAGGATTATATATATTTTTATCAATTTTAGAACTTTTCAGCGTAACAAAATGTGGAAAAGGTCAAGGGATCTGAATACCTTCGGAAGTCACTGCATGTGTTTATCATGTAGTCTTAGCTTCACCACAGCTGTTTTGACTGGGATGTTCCTGTGGTACTTTTTGGTGAACTACTTGTTCTGTGGTAACTGTAACAAAATAAAGAAGTTACATTTAAACCAATAAAAGCAATTGAAATTCTGTATTTTACAAATACGATGCATAAAACAAGATTGTAAAGAATGAATTAGAACAAAGTCTAAGAAATTAACTCTTAATATTTTTAATTGACAAGCATTTCTGATGGGGTTGAAAATGTGTCACTCTGGCAGCAAGACTCCCTCAACGTCTCCACCTCTGGATGCAGAAGCATTACTTTCTCTGAAAATATAAGCTAAGACCGTATATAGATCAGGATTCATACACATTTTGAGAGATGGAATTTCATTACTTTTATATGACTTCTCCATGACTTTTAACCACATTTCCATGACCAATACATCTCTATGTACAGTATACATGAAAAAGTAAGCATAAATATGGTATTTATGCTTACCTTTCATTCGTTTTTATTGCTGTTTAGGTGTTGAGGCCTTCGACAAGAATGTGCAGGTAAATGAAAATTAATCTAATTTTGGACTCAACTGTCTATTGACTGCCACCTGTGAGGAGTGACTGCTTTTGATCTTGGGTCCTCTCTGTCCCTTTCAGACAGCCCTACCTAATCTAGTCTTTCTGTCACTCAGTGGGAGGTTTGTTGGGGAATGTGCACTTTGTGACTTCAGGGCAACACATGGGTGTCATTCAAAAGAGCTCATGTACTGAGATGATCGGTCGGATTAATAGGGCTGTTTACACCAGTTTATTGGCAAAGTGGAGTCTTGTGCATTCCAAATATTCAAAAGGTGTAAACGTCATGGAACTACTGATGCTGTTGGTCGAGCTATTATTGGTGGTGTTCCTGTATATGCATAACAGTACAAAACCATGACATCTCATGGTGGGAATTTCTGTAACCTGAAACCATATGCCAAGTCTTCTTCCTTGCTGAGAAGGAAATAGACACAATTTCCTGGATCAGGACAGTGGATTTCACTTTGGACATGTGGAGTAGGTTGCGTAGATCATTGAAAAAGCCCAATAGGAACTGTTGAGGTAGATTAGATAGAACCCGTAGAGAAAACACCACCAGTGTTGTGTGCACACACTTAAGGTCTGACACTACTGATGTCAACAAATAATGTAGACTGATCTTTTCTTTACTCAGTTAGACAAATAGTTGTACAGAGTATAAAATGTCACTTTTATTGCCAGTTATTGATAGCACAGTATGATATTAGTTTATGCTCTTTCGTTGAATGAGGGTAAGAGGGGAGTAATTGTGAAAATACTTCTTACTGTCGCTAAATTGCTTACAGGGTTAGACAATTGCTAATGACAATAGAGCATGCACCTCATAGTTTAATTGAAAAGGATTAATGCATATAGAGTCAAATAAACATTGTTTCCTCCATTATTGAGAATACTGTCATGGGACTTCTAAATTATTGTCATGGAACTTCTAAATTATTGTCATGGACCTTCTGAGTTTGTCTGATCACACCAGCATTGTCAATAAGCATTTATATTATAATCAATATACTCAATAATCGAAAATATACATATTATTATCAAAAAACATCTATATCTATATTCAGCATCTAAAATGAAATGTGAGCTGACGTAACCAGTGATTAACTGAATACTTGAGCAAGTATTCATCAGAGTTGTGTCAGGGTTTTCTCATGACTTAGCTTTATCGTCTTGGATCATTTGGAACAAACATGTTGTGTTATCTGACTTAATCGTTTCTCATAAGTCATATGACTTCTCAGAAACTTCCAGAACTATCCCTTAAAAATGCACTCAATGAACCGAGATCGATAAATCCTGTTTTACACATGTCCATGTCATCACTTTTCACTTTGATCGTATGCATCTTTCCTTAAAGTGATTTGTACATCGATTTTGTATTTATCTATATAGTATCAGAGTATTTTATTCATATAGTCATCGAGATCTGATGAATATAATTTATAAATGCCTCATGAGCGCAGTTCAACTGTCTTACCCCAACAAAGCCCAAATAGGCTTGTTTTAGTTTGGATACAAACACTGTATAGCTTTCTAGCATAATTCTGATCTCATGGATGGTCGGTTCTTGTCTTCATAGTTCTGTCTATGAATTAGACAGTGGTTTAATTTCTTTATCCCCATCGCTCAGCTGTTAACCAAAAAGTGGTTGGGTTGCCGTTTTTGTGTTGTTTGAATTACAGATTGTAGCTTTTAAATTACAATATTATATGAATAGATACTGTACGTGATAGTATTGTCATGACGTTGGCCTGGAGGTATGTTTATGACAGTCATAAATACCTCTTCCCTTTTTCCTCTCTCTACCCTACTGATGTTACATTTGCAAACACCTTGGTTAACATAGAGATTCTGGGAACATCAGAAGGTGGGGGGAAATTAACTATATTCTGGTAATCCGACCAATTGAACATATGCGGTGGTACTTAATGAATATGATGTCAGTTCGTTTGTCATCTGAGACATTCTCATCAATGATAAGATGACATAAACTCTACAGTGAAAAGTCTACACATAAGAGTTATCGGATTCACATGGAATTGTTGTTCAATTTAAATGTTTGAATGTGAAATTATTCGTGATGGGATGAAATGTGATTTTAGCTTCTAAAATGCGAGATTTGGGTTTTCATAAGGTTAGGGCCCTGCTCAATCAGTGGCCCGCCCTGTGAAGGGACATGGGCTATAAAACTTTTCAAACACGCCCTCCTCTCCCTTCCTATATAAAGCCTTGACGACAATATAACCTCCTGTTCCGAGGATGTCAGGACGACGTTCCGATGTCAGAATGGTTCAGATAATAACTACAGAACGAAGCCAACATCAGCGTGAGCTTTGGTTTCCTTTTCCAAATGGGCAGTAATTTACAATGCACAAGATACTGTATTTACGATAGCACAGCTTCTTTCTTTGTTACTCAGTCTTCCCGCTCTTTCCCTCAAACCCAGCCCTTTTCTTTTGTGTAACAAGCTGTCATATCTGTTCCGCCCGCTAGGGACGTTTTCCTTTATGACGTGTGTGATTAGTTAGGTATTTAGTAAATAAATAATTAAACCCAATTTTGTATTGCTGATTCAACTTGTTAGCCAGGGTTCGTGAAGATAGCCAAGAATTTACAACTTTCAGATGAGACTGATTTAAGGTGACGATTAATATTGACTGCTAATGATGTAAAATATTACTAGGTCTTTAAGAGTTTATTCGGAAGATAACAGCTCTATAAATATTATTTCACTGTGCTCCTACTCTCTAGTTAATTACATTTACATGATTAGCTCAATCAGGTAATATTCATTACGGAAAAATTATTTTATAGAATAGCATGTCATATCACTTAATCCGGCATAGCCAAAGACACCACAGTATGTAGACATCCAGTAAGAAAAACTGGTTGAAATGTATGTTACATATGTAACTGACGTATTTAACATACGACCGATATTTGACATATAGCTGATACGTCCGTTGATGTGATGTACAACTGTAGAGCAAAGCCCTTATATGAAATAGAACTACAGACCCATATGCCAGTTTATAGGTTATATAAAGATGAAATACCAAGATGTCAGCATTTTGACGGTTTCTAATCATAACATGATGGAAATTATGACAGTCAAACAGAAAACAGATACACAGATACACGCATCTGCCCGAACCTGAATTTACTTCTTCAATCCTCTTAGATCATTACACTTGGGGCCAATGGCATAGGCAGAAATCCCTTGATGGGCACTCAAATCCTCATAAAATTATCATAAATTCATAGCTTACCCAATACCCTACTGTAATCGATCACACGCAACAAACCATGTAACATGTGATTTCGCATTACTGACCAAATAGCCTTTTAGGCCTATGTAAATCCATGACTCTTGCATTTCACATTTGACTCAAATAGACCCACACATAATACATCATAGCCCTACAATTAATAGGCTATGAGACTAGAACATAATGTCCTTATGTAACAGTAATTATCACAATAGGCTTGGCAACATCTAACTGGCTCATTGACAAGGAGCTAGTAGGCTAGGCTAGGATCAGTGACCAGGAGATAGTAGGCTAGGCTCAGCGACCAGGAGATAGTAGGCTAAGCTTAGCGATTAGGAAATAGTAGGCTAGGCAAATGTAACTATTTAACACTAAGAGAGAATCATATTGATGACTCCAAGTGTATGTAAACTTCCAACTTCAACTGTAGCGTAGAGACTGTTATATTTCGAAACATGAGTCTCAAGTTATTTATATGATTACACTGGTAATAGGACAGTTGTTGTAGCCTATTTCTTGCAAGGCACATCAGAGTATAAATGTGAAGAACTTGGAGAGGTTCTGGAATTGGCTATACCTGTGAAGTTTTACAGGATTCTAAATAACAGATTTTCAAACTTTCTTCCCTGATCGTGATGGATTTTTGATACAAAGCCTATCTTTGGTAAAAAGTCCTCAAAAACGATTTGGGCTGCAGTTTTCCATGACTTATTTCTGTTGACGTAGGCTTGTGCAAATTTTGTAAAGTTATCTAAAATAACTCAAATGTACTCGTAGCCCCCTCTGCTTTTCTCCAAATGCACATTGTCAATTGAAATCATCTGGAAAGGAGCTGTAGACCGTACGTGTTGCATTGGGGACATAGTTCTTACACTGGATTTGTTTGATTCACTTACACACTTTAGTGATGAAGTGTTCAATGTCATGCTGCATGCGTTGCCAAAAAAAGCATTCTCGCGATAAATTCAACACTCTTTCTGTTCCTAGATGGGCCATTTCAGTGTGTAAGTACTTGTAAGTAAGTGTTCCGTACTGACTTGGTACCACAACTTTTATCCTTTTTGTTGTTTCTGTTTTCCTTTGTAAACATTCCCTGTCTTAGGTCAGTTAGGATCACCACTTAATTTTAAGAATGTGAAATGTCAGAATAATAGCATAGAGAATGAATTATTTCAGCTTGTATTTCTTTCATCACATTCCCATTGGGTCAGAAGTTTACATACACTGAATTAGTATTTGGTAGCATTGCCTTTAAATTGTTTAACTTGGGTCAAACGTTTCACAATACGTTGGGTGAATTTTGGCCCATTCCCCCTGACAGAGCTGGTGTAACTGAGTCAGGTTTGTAGGCCTCCTTGCTCGCACACGCTTTTTCAGTTCTGCCCACAAATATTCTATAGGATTGAGATCAGGGCTTTGTGATGGCCACTCCAATACCTTGACTTTGTTGTCCTTAAGCCATTTTCCCACAACTTTGGAAGCATGCTTGGGTTCATTGTTCATTTGGAAGACCCATTTGCGACCAAGGTTTAACTTCCTGACTGTCTTGAGATGTTGCTTCAATATATCCACAAAATGTTCAATCCTCGTGAAGCCATCTATTTTGTGAAGTGCACCAGTCCCTCCTGCAGCAAAGCACCCCCACAACATGATGCTGCCACCCCCGTGCTTCACGGTTGGGATGGTGTTCTTCGGCTTGCAAGCTCCCCCTTTTTCCTCCGAACGTAATGATGGTCATTATGGCCAAACAGTTATTTTTGTTTCATCAGAGCAGAGGACGTTTCTCCAAAAAGTATGATCTTTGTCCCCACGTGCAGTTGCAAACCGTAGTCTGGCTTTTTTATGGCGGTTTTGGAGCAGTGGCTTCTTCCTTGCAGAACGGCATTTTAGGTTATGTTGATATAGGACTTGTTTTACTGTGGATATAGATACTTTGTACCTGTTTCCTCCATCATCTTTACAAGGTCCTTTGCTGTTGTTCTGGGATTGATTTGCACTTTTCGCACCAAAGTACGTTCGTTTCTAGGAGACAGAATGCGTCTCCTTCCTGAGCAGTTTGACGGCTGTGTAGTCCCATGGTATTTAGACTTTCATACTATTGCATGTACAGATGAACGTGGCACCTTCAGGCATTTGGAAATTGCTCCCAAGGATGAACTGGACTTGAGGAGGTATACATTTTTTTCTAAGGTCTTGGCTGATTTCTTTTGATTTTTCCATGATGTCAAGCAAAGAGGCACTGAGTTTGAATGTAGGCCTTGAAATACATCCACAGGGACACCTCCAATTGACTCAAATGATTTCAATTAGCCTATCAGAAGCTTCTAAAGACGTTACATCATTTTCTGGAATTTTCCAAGCTGTTTAAAGGCACAGTCAACTTAGTGTATGTAAACTTCTGACCCACTGGAATTGTGATGCAGTGAATTGTAAGTGAAATAATCTGTCTTTAAACAATTGCTGGAAAGATTGATTACTTGTGTCATGCACAAAGTAGATGTCCTAACCAACTTGCCAAAACTATAGTTTGATAACAAGAAATTTGTGGTGGGGTTGAAAAACTAGTTTTAATGACTCCAACCTAAGTGTATGTAAACTTTAGCTGTACATAAGTATTCAGACCCTTTACTAGGTACGTTGATGAAGTACCTTTTGCAGCAATTACAGCCTCAAGTCTTCTTGGGTTTGAAGCTACAAGCTTGGCACACTTGTATTTGGGGAGTATCTCCAATTCTCTGCAGATCCACTCAAGCTCTGTCAGGTTGAATGGGGAGCGTCACTCTCCAGCTATTTTCATGTCTCTCCAGCGATGTTTGATTGGGTTCAAGTCTGGGCTCTGGCTTTGCCACTCAAGGACATTCAGAGACTTGTCCCAAAGCCACTCTTGCGTTGTCTTGGCTGTGTGGTTAGAGTCTTTGCCCTGTTGGAAGGTGAACCTTCGCCCCAGTCTGAGTTCACAGGGAAGATTTTCATCAAGGATCTCTCTGTACTTTGCTCTGTTCATCTTTCCCTCAATCCTGACTTGTCTCCCAGTCCCTTCCACAGAAAAACATCCCCACAGCATGATGCTGCCATGACCATGCTTCACCGAAGGGATGGTGCCAGGTTTTCTCCAGACGTGACGCTAGGCATTCAGGCTAAAGAGTTCAGTTTTAGTTTCATCAGACCAGAGAATCTTTTTTCTCAATGGTCTGAGAGTCCTTTAGGTGCCTTTTGGCAAACTCCACATGGGCTGTCATGTACCTTTTTCGGAGGAGTGGCTTCCATCTGGCCACTCTGCCATAAAGGCCTGACTGGTGGAGTACTGCAGAGATGGTTGTCCTTCTGGAAGGTTTTGCCATCTCCACAGAGGAACTCAGGAGTTCTGTCAGAGTGACCATTGGGTTCTTCGAAGGCCTTACTCCCCCGATTACTCAGTTTGGCCGGGTGGCACTTCTAAGAAGAGTCTCCGTGGTTCCAAACTTCATCCATTTAAGAATGACGGAGGCCACTATGTTTTTGGGGACTTTCAATGCTGCAGAAGTGTTTTTGGTACCCTTCCCCAGATCTGTGTCTCGACACAATCCTGTCTCAGGGCTCTACAGACAATTTCTTCGACCTCATGGCTTGTTTTTTTCTCTGACAGGTACTGTGTCAACTGTGGGACCTTGTATAGACAGGTATGTGCCTTTCCAAATCATGTCCAGTCAATTGAATTTCCACAGGTGGACTCCAATCAAATTGTAGAAACATCTCAAGGATGATCAATGGAAACAAGATGCACCTGAGCTCAATTTGCAAAACGTACTAAAAACCTGTTTTCGATTTGTCATTTTGGGGTATTGTGTGTAGATTTTTGAGGAAAATGTTTTATTTATTCAATTTTATAATAAGGGTGTAACGTAACAAAATATGGAAACAGTCAAGCGGTCTGAATACTTTCCAGATGCACTGTATGTCAATGGGTTATTTTCACTGTACACTGTCACAGAGGGAGCATAAAAGAGCTAATCTCAGAACCGTTCAGTCACTATCCATCTGAGGGCCAATAATTCCAGTTTCCCCAAGTGAGGGTGATAGTTTCTCTCTGCTTGTGCCAGGGTGCGGGAGACATATCCAATGACTCTCAGCTCGCCACCTCCCAACCCCTCTTCGGAGGCATCAACGTGCAAGATAAGGGTCCATAAAATCTGGGTAATGAAGCACATGTGCATTAGTCAACACACTCACCAACTATTCTAATGCTATCTGGTGAGCATCCTCCCATATAACCTTCTGGTGGGACAGCTGCATAGCTACCATGGTCCTTCGCTTCCCGGATGCTGGGGTCCCAGACTTCACTGCTAGTAAGTCATAGAGACATTTTGCGTGTTGTGAGAAGTTCTGTACATGACCCCTGTAGTACCCTAGAAACCCCAGTAGTTTCCTCACTTGTTAGTGGCCTGTTAACCTGTTCTTGCACTGCTACAATTTCTTTAACAACCATTCTGTAATCTTCAGAATAAATCATTTTTACAAAATAATGGACCTCATTCTGGAATAGGGGTCCGTTATTTTACCCCATTTATTTTGCTGCCTGATTACCCGACGGACATCTTCCACATGCTATCCAAATGAATGACTAAAAATAAGCACATCATCCAAATATGTTATACAGATTCGATCTCTTATACCCTCTAAACTTTCCTCCATGCTTCGTTGCAAGGCAGAGGGGCTGGTTGATAAGTCAAACGTTATTCTGTTCCATTCATGTAAGGCCCAAGGAGGGCTGAAAACAGTGTATTTTCTGGACTCCTCTCCCACAAAGCCTTGGTGGTTTGCCTTTCATTGATCTAAAACTGCAAACCATCAAGTATTTCCTGTATTCGGGGTTTGGGTTGCCTTTCCAGAACAGTCTTCTTGTTCAATCCCCTGTAATCAACACAAAGTCTTAAACACCCATTTTTCCATACACAGACCGGAGGTGATGCAGTGGTAATTCATTTTTTTATTCAGGAGCCTCTGAAGGTGACATTTCACCTCGGCATACTGAAGGGGCCATTGTGTTTCTTTTCAACTGATATGTTATAAGTTAATGTTATCTCGATTTGGAGATTTTTAATGCACCCTATGTTCATGTCATCTAGGCAAAAATGGCTGATTCCTTTCTGAGCATCTATTTGACTAATGCTTGTTGTTCTTGGCTCAAGTGCTGTACATCTACAGGTGGTTCCCACCACTCTGTGTGACAGGTGTCAGTGCCAGGCTTCGGTGGGGATCTGTCATGAATGTGTGCTATAGTAACCTTTCCTTCACTGGGCCCTGGAACCAGGTGACACGCTACCACTGTCTGTATTGCCTTTATCACTGACATTTTCAACATGCCCATGATTGAGTCTGCAATACCAACATGTTTCAAGCAGACCAACATAGTCCCTGTGCCCAAGAACACAAAGGCAACTTTCCTAAATGACTACAGACCCGTAGCACTCACGTCCGTAGCCATGAAGTGCTTTGAAAGGTTGGTAATGGCTCACATCAACACCATTATCCCAGAAACCCTAGACCCACTCCAATTTGCATTCCACCCAAACAGATCCACAGATGATGCAATCTCTATTGCACTCCACACTGCCCTTTCCCACCTGGACAAAAGGAACACTTATGTGAGAATGCTATTCATTGACTACAGCTCAGCGTTCAACACCATAGTACCCTCAAAGCTCATCGCCAAGCTAAGGATCGTGGGACTAAACACCTCCCTCTGCAACTGGATCCTGGACTTCCTGACAGTCCCCTCCTGTACTCCTTGTTCACCCATAACTGCAAGGCCAGGCACGACTCCAACACCATCATTATAGTAATTGTATGTGTGAAATACAGAGATGAAGTAGTCATTCAAAAATCATGTTAGACACTATTGTTGCTCACAGAGTGAGTCCATGCAACTTATTATGTGACTTGTTAAGCAAATGTGTACTTTTGAACTAATTTAGACTTGCCAGAATGAAGGGGTTGAATTCTTGACTCAAGACATTTCAGCTTTTCATTTTCAATTCATTTGTAAAAAAGTAAAAACATTATGGGGTATTGTGTGTAGGCCAGTGACAACAAATCTCAATTTAATCCATTTTCAATTCAGGCTTTAACACAACAAAATGTGGAAAGAGTCAAGGATTGTGATTCGTTTCTGAAGCCACCTCAAGGCGTTGTGTGTGTGTCTGTCACATCTTGGTTGTTGAGAAACCAGCCCTTCCCCATGAACTTCCAGACACCAGAATGTATACTACAAAACAATGTGGACACAAGCGGCAGTTGGTGACGTTTAAGATGAGGGAGGAATATCATTTGTTTCTATTACCTTCACCCTGTGCATGCAGGAAGTGTGTGATCAGAAGAGACGAACCAACACGAGGCTCTGTGCAGATGTCGAAGTCATGTTCCGTAAGGTAGAAATTCTTCTATAACAAAAAGTGCTCTGAAATGTCTCTCAAAAAATAAAAGGAAGGCTCTGCAAACATGACGTAGCATGTGACCTGAGAATGAAATAACCTATTTTTTTCTTAAGAGTCATTCGTCCTGTTTTCTAATCTCAAGTGGTTATGCTTTATTGTCTGCAGTACCACCTGTTTCAAGTGTTTCCAAGAAGCCATGCAACCTAAAAAAACATTGATGTAGTCAAATAAAATTTTATACAATTTGGCCGAGAGAGAGAGAGAGAGAGAGAGAGAGAGAGAGAGAGAGAGAGAGAGAGAGAGAGAGAGAGAGAGAGAGAGAGAGAGAGAGAGAGAGAGAGAGAGAGAGAGAGAGAGAGAGAGAGAGAGAGAGAGAGAGAGAGAGAGAGAGAAAGAAAGAATGCATTTGCTACACACAAATGACCCGTGACTGATGTGGTTCTAACCCTCCCTTTCACTGATGTGGTTCTAAACCCATCTCCGGTTCTATCTCTGTCTTCAACTGATCTAGTTCTATCCCTTTCTTTAACTGATCTGGTTCTATCCCTCTATTTAACTGATATGGTTATATCACTCTCTTCAACTGATCTAGTTCTATCCCTTTCTTTAACTGATCTGGTTCTATCCCTCTATTTAACTGATCTAGTTCTATCCCTTTCTTTAACTGATCTGGTTCTATCCCTCTATTTAACTGATATGGTTCTATCACTCTCTTTAACTGATGTGGTTACATTCCTTTTTTTTAACTGATGTGGTTCTAACCCTCTCTTTAACTGATGTGGTTCTAACCCTCTCTTTAACTGATGTGGTTCTATCACTCTCTTTAACTGATGTGGTTCTATCACTCTCTTTAACTGATGTGGTTCTATCACTCTCTTTAACTGATGTGGTTCTAACACTCTCTTTAACGGATGTGGTTCTAGCACTCTCTTTAACTGATGTGGTTCTATCACTCTCTTTAACTGATGTGGTTCTATCACTCTCTTTAACTGATGTGGTTTTAACTCTCTCTTCAATTCTCAGTCATGTATTTATGCCACACAATATGGGATTAGGTTAACAGACATACACAATGCAGCCCAGATATACACCTTTGTATTTACCAAGCTCCATTTTAAAAGTAAATTGTACTACAAATGGCCCTGCAGCCGACTTATGTCTTCTTCAAAAAGTCTGCCTCTTTTGCTTTGTGTTATTGGGCAGTCACTGTTACAGCTTAAAATTTATACAATTTAGATTTTTGTCACTGATCTACACACAATAGCCAATAATGTCAAAGTGGAATTTTGTTTGTAGAAAATGTCCTACATTAATAAACATTTAAAGCTGAAATGTTTGGAGTCAACAAGTATTTATTAACCCATTTTTATATGGAAAAACTAAATAAGTTCAGGAGTAAAAATGTGCATTACAAATCACATAAATCTCATGGACTGTGATGCTAGTGGTTAACATGATTACTCAATGACTACGCCATCTATGTACCCCACACATACAATTATCTGTAAGGTCCTTAATTCAAGTAGTGAAGTTCAAGCACAGATTCAACCACAAAGACCAGGGAGGTTTTTCAACACCTCGCAAAGAATGGCACCAATTGGTCTCCCAAGTGGTGCAGCAGTCTAAGGCACTAAAATCACAATGCTGAGGTACCACTAGAGCCGTGGGTTCGATCCCAGACTATGCCACAGCCGGCCGTGAGCAGGAGATCCATTGGGCGACGTTAGGGCAGGGTTTGGGGGACTGGGATTTACTTGTGTCATCGTGCTCTATGGTTAGTGGCTACATTTCTTTACAGTTATTTAGATATGTAATTGTATCGGTTAGTATTGAATTACGCTTTTGACTGCAAGTTCCAGAATGCCTTGCGACAGGAATGAGAGAGATAACGCGCCAGTTATGTGCAGGTGTAAAGTGTTAAGCTGACCTTTTCGCTAGCATCTTACTTTCATTGCTCTGTAGAATCTAAAGTTGTTAAATGTAACGTGAACAAGTATTATTACTAAAATAAGCTTTCATATCAAACCCGACGTCCCGAGTCATTACTTTGAAGACAGTTATTCTAAATGATCTCATTCAGCCCCACTTGACAGTAGAAGCATCAAACAACGTTCTAAAGCCTATTGACTTCTAATCGAAGCCTTAGGAAGTGCAAGATGACCAATATCCCACTGTATCTTCAATAGGGGCTGAGTTGAAAAACTACAAACCTCAGATTTCCCACATCCTGGTTGGATTTTTTCTCAGGTTTTTGCCTGCTATATGAGTTATGTAATACTCACAGACAGCATTCAAACAGTTATAGAAAATTCTGAGTGTTTTCTATCCAATACTACTAATGATATGCAAATATTAGCATCTGGGACTGAGTAGCAGGCAGTTTACTCTGGGCATGCTTTTCATCCAAAGTGATGCAGCCCAAACAGGTAAGGAAACTGCTCAGGAATTTCACCATGAGGCCAATGGGGATCTACGGCATCGGTGTCCCTAAACCGGGACGGTTGTTGCTCAATATTCGATAATGTGACTAGAAAACGTTGCGAACAACAGCCAACTTTCCGGAACATGGACATGTCTTATATGGGCAGAAAGCGTATATTCTTGTTAATCTACCTGCAATGTCCAATTTACAGTAGCTATTACATAAAAAAGTTTGAGGATAGTGCAAAACAACAAAACACTTTCATCAAGGCAACTGGTTTGATACATTCACATCTGAAGGTAAATAATGTACTTACACTCAGTATTCTTGCTCTGATTTGTCATCCTGAGGGTCCCAGAGATAAAATGTAGTGTAGTTTTGTTTGAAAAAATTCATGTTTATATTAAAATGTAGGAACTAGGCAGTACAGTTTGACCCCACTCCTGTCTCTGGCTCCACACCCTTCCCGCCCGGCCATCTAGATGTGTGAAGGTTAGTGTCTTTTCTGTAGTGAAGATAATAGTTCGTCATGTATGACATTCCTGGGAGTGTGTACATTTAAAACCTTTATTACCATAGGACTTGTATATGTTCTCTATAGTTATGAACTTGAAAATGTATAAGTTGACCAATTCAGCACATTTGAGCAAACTCCTGGCAGACTTGATGCAAAATAATGTGTAGGAGGTAATACTTCACTGGATCAGTCTGAAATGTTGCACAGACACACTGCTACCATCTTGTGGACAACATCTAAATTACACATAGGCTCCTGTTTTAATAATGTATGGCCTTTCTCTTGCTTCTCAAAGATGATGGAATTAAAAATATAGAAAACGCATATTTTTTTGTTTGTACTATCTTTTACCAGATCTAATTTGTTAAATTCGTCTACATAAATTTCACATTTTAACAAATGTCCAAGTGTTTCCTTTCAAATGAATATGCATACTGTATCCTTGCTTCAGGTCCTGAGCTACAGTCGGCTAGAACTTTCTTCTGACACCGCCTGTTATAGAGGTCAAGAAAGCTCGGCCCCAGTGATCTACTGGGCCTAACGCATTACCCTCTATAGTGCCTTTACCGTCGGATGCCAAGCAGTTAACATACCAAACAGTAATGCTGCCAATCAAGATACTCTCAGTGGTGCAGCTTTATGACCTTTTGAGGATCTGAGGGCCCGTGCCAAATCTTATCAGCCTCCTGAGGTGTAAGAGGCATTGTCATGCCCTCTTCACAACTGTGTTGATGAGTTTGGACCATGAAAGGTCCTTAGTGATGTGGACTTTGAGGAACTTGAAGCTATCGGCCCGCTCCACTACCGGATGCCACAATTGCCTAGTTAGAAGTTGTACACATGGGCCTGATGTGACAGCTCAGAGCTTCTGCTCCTAACTGTTCATATACTTTTCTTGGGTGGGAGGAGGAGGAGGCAAGGATCAAGGGGTTTACTGATGGTGAGAATTGGTGGTCTCATCATTGAACATTAATTTGCCTAACAGTTTTGATTTATGTTCATCATAATCGATTACACCCCATATTATGCTACTTAGTAATAATATAGAAATATACTTTTCATACTACAAAAACAAGCATACAACGTTGTAGGAGATTTCTAAACTAAACTATTTTCAATTGAAGAAACTTATTTTGTGGAGTGATTGATACTACTAAAGGACAGAAGGAAACTTAAAAAGAGACAATTTCATGGCATTAATTAAGGAGCTTGATGGAGGTTTGCAAAATATATAATATATATTGCGTTTTTGGTTTTGGTTTTGAATAAGAGAGATCTTTATCTTTAGTGTTCAGAAGCTATGTAGTGCTCATGTAGTGTGTGAGCGGTGTATGATGCTATGTGCTTCTCATTTCTTCCTTTGCATTTTCCCATCTTGGATATATGGATCTATCTACACACTTTCCCCTGCTGTCGTTGATATCCCCATATTGTTTTGTACTCCATATGTTAAATTAGGTGTTGTATAATTTGAATGACCATCATGCAAAAACATCTCATACATTTCTTAAACTAACTTGAGGTATTATTCGTATTGATGGTATCGCTCAGAATATGAACTGGTATTTTTCAATGTTGAGTGCGAGTCACCATTTTCTACTGCGTGTATAAATTGGAACACTACTTTCTCAAAGAAAAAAAACAGGATTTAATGTTTCATTCAAAACGTTTATTTAATGACAGATAGAAAGATAAATAGATAGATGGACAGGAATACTGAACAAACGTATAAATGCAACATGTGAAGTGTTCATATGCCAAAACTGTTATGGGGGGTGGATTATCTTGGCAAAGGATATATTCTCACTAACAGAGATGAAAACAAATTTGTGCACAACATTTGAGAAAAATAAGCTTTTTTTGATTATGGCACATTTCTGGGATCTTAAAATTTCCGCTCATGAAACATGGGGCTAACATTTTACATGTTGTGTTTATATTTTTGTACAGTATAAATATAAGATTACTGTTTATAAATTTAATTTGGGGTGCAGGTTTGTAAATTGTTACTCACATGGTAACTCATACTATAAATGTTTTATGAATAAATTATTCAACCCAATTACATGACCCAAAAAAGAATTATATTTAAAACAGTAATGAAGAAAATGTACTTCTACGTGTTTTACATATTGGATTGAATATTAACAAGATAAGAAGTTACAATGTTTTTAAAACAGTGCAGTGCTCAGCATTACTTCATCGGCCCCTTTGACACACTTCAGTGATTTGCCCAAAATAACTCAAAGTAAATATCATAAAGGTATTTGGTATTTGGTCTTGGTGAATTTAAAAACAGATATAAAGTAGTTACAATCAGTTAATAACTAAAAATGCAACTATGATCAAATAACACAATAAAAAAAGGAAAGGTTTTCTAATCTTTCAGTTATTTTCCATATTAATCTAACAGATAAAACATGTGCAACCTGCTGTGTGCAAGATGCAAATAAATAAGTCATGTCTTTGAGAGCCTATATGGTTAAGTATAAATACAGTCACTTGAAAGAAAAGGTATATGCATTTAATATTCATAAGCAGAAAAAAAAACTATATGATTTCTTAAGGAATGTCACAAATATCCTACTTGACATCAAAATGTACAATTAGGTGTGTTTTGTTTGTGTATGTACTTGGGGGAATGCACATGAAATACATATATATTTTGGCAATTAACACAGGCACAATCCATTGTGCATTCTTCTGCCAAAGCAGGTCCTTAATCTTAAGGCTGTCTCTATGAGAGCTGGAAAATCGTTCATTGGTGAAAAAAATGCCATAGGAGCTATGACACAGGCTATTAGTTAGCCAGCAACTGTACCATTAGCAGTGCCAAAGTGAGAGGCAAGAAAGCCAGACAGAAGGAAGTGGGTCGGGGAGCACTTCCTGAATTGACTGATGACTCTGAAAAAGTAGGAAAAATAAAGATATGGTTCAGTGAATGATGAAAGTAGATTGTCTTTTCATGTTTCAGTTCAAATGTTGACTTTGCTCTTACATATGTGTAGTTGTATTGTGACAATTAATACATACCAACAATGACGCTGCCCGGTAGGATTTCCAGGGAGGTGGAACTGATGGCGAAAGTTGTCTGTGAGCTGCATGCGCTGGGAACCAAAGATTTGTCACTGAACACGAGGGTCATGTTGGTAACTACAGATCCACTCCTAGGAAAGAAAATGGACAACCCACAGAAATCATTATCATCACTGTCATAATCAAAGTATTCAAGTCGGTAATGAGAATTCATACTTACTTGAATGAGTTGACAATGGAACGAAGGAAGCTTGGGGTTCTAGCAAAAATCTTGTTCACCTGCATTGAAATATTAAAATATGATTATCAAAGCTTAACAGAGTCAAAGAGTCAAAACACCAAGCGCTACAAGAAGGTGCCCCAGACTCGTCTGCTAATTGGGATACTTTAGCTGTTTTTTTTCTGAGAGAGGGAAATGGTGTAAATCAAGAGGACTTGATGTGTTTTGAAAAATGAGATGTTGAGGATTATAATAAATTACGCTTTGATGTCATAGAACAAAGCCCAGACTGCTCAAGATTGACCTTGAAATTGGATGCCTGTCCATGTCGTAAAGACATCAGGAAATCCCATAATCCCATAACAACAGATACAAAGGTTGCAGGTTCAATACCAGTTGTAGACACTAGTCTATTAGGTTTTTGTTTCAACTCTATCCCAAACATTAACCGTTAACTTAACCTTTCAGAATGAATGCCTAAACATACTGTTTTAACCCTATCCAAAACCTTAACCATTAAAATGTGTCATGCTATACATGAATGCTGACATACAATACAACGTCAAATTTCGAAGTTGCTCCAAACTTCAAATTTCAAAGTTAGGAATACGCCACTCAAAAACAGACTTGTATTATTTGTTTCATTAGTCAATTGTTGATATAATCCTCAAAATGTTTGCATGTCAGCAATCACATTTTCAAGATATAAACCTCTTGAAACTAGGGGGCACTATTTTCATTTTTGGAAAAATAACGTTCCCAAAGTAAACGGGCTATTATTCAGGACCAGATAGAATATGCATATAATTGACAGCTTAGGATAGAAAACACTCTAAGGATTCCAGAACTGTTAAAATATTGTCTGTGAGTATAACAGAATTGATATTGCAGGCGAAAGCCTGAGAAAAATCCAATCAGGAAGTGACTCTGATTTAGAAACCTCTGCCTTCCTATGCGTCCCTATTGAGCAGTGAAAGGGATATCAACCAGATTCCTTTTTCTATGGCTTCCCTAATGTGTCTAGTGTCACAAGACATAGTTTCAGGCTTTTATTTTGAAAAATGAGCGTGAGCGACAACATTGCGTCAGTGGTCAGCTGGTGGCTCTCAGAGTGATATGTTTCTCTCGCTCCTACTAAAAAGCCAACTGACCCGGTTGATATATTATCGAATAGATATTTGAAAAACACCTTGAGGATTGATTATAAAAAACGTTTGCCATGTTTCTGTCGATATTATGGATTTAATTTGGAATATTTTTCGGCGTTTCTCAGTCAAACGCGAAGAACAAACAGAGCTATTTGGCTACAAAAATATTTTTTATGGAAAAAAGGAACATTTGCTATCTAACTGGGAGTCTCCTGAGTGAAAGTATCATTTCAAAATCTGAGATGACAGGGTGATTAACAAAAGGCTATGCTGTGTTTCAATATATTTAACTTGTGATTTCATGAATATGAATATTTTCTAGTAATATTTTTTGTCCGTTGCGTTATGCTAATTAGTGTCAGTTGATGACACTTCTCCCGGATCAGGGAGCGGTAGTTCCAAGAGTTAACATTCAAAATACAGAAACACAGCAGGTATGATCCATTTTGCATCATAAGATGCTGTGTTTGCTTCATATGATGCTAAATTCATCACACTGGCTATATTTCTGCATTTAAAAGTTGTTTAATATCTTAATGACTTGATTACTGACATACAAAACTGTAAATATTTCCCATGTTGTGCACATTGTACTCTCTGTTGCCCATAATAGCTGTTAGGCAGGCACAAGGGTTCATAGGTAGGCACAAGGGTTCATGTTCACTAAGAAAACCGTAAAAAAAATCTGGACATTGTTCTCAACGGGGAGGTCCAAGAGTACGATAACTTTGTACTGAATAATCTTTGGTTCTATCTAACAATAAGATGCCCACTGATATCCAGTCTCTTTGGTGTGGTGTGTATTGATGAAAAGGCATTTGGATACTTACCTCTGAGACCACTTTGCCAGCCAGAGCCTTGAATGCTGAAGAGGACGGGTTGGCAAGATCCGAGGTGAATATCTCATTGAGACTGAACCGAAGAATCAGGGTTCCTTCACTAGGAGAAGGAGGGTCAGTTGGTGCGAAAGCAGTGGTGGTGGCTGCTGCCGGACCAGTGGTGGTGGTGGCTGCTGCCGGACCAGTGGTGGTGGTGGTTGCTGCCGGAACAGCGGTGGTGGTGGTGGTTGCTGCCGGAACTGCGGTGGTGGTGGTTGCTACCGGAACAGAGGTGGTGGTGGTTTTTACCGGAACAGCGGTGGTGGTGGTTGCTGCCGGAACAGCGGTGGTGGTGGTTGCTGCCGGACCAGTGGTGGTGGTGGTTGCTGCCGGAACAGCGGTGGTGGTGGTTGCTGCCGGAACAGTGGTGGTGGTGGTTGCTGCCGGAACAGCGGTGGTGGTGGTTGCTGCCGGAACAGAGATGGTGGTGGTTTTTACCGGAACAGCGGTGGTGGTCGTTGCTGCCGGAACAGCGGTGGTGGTGGTTGCTACCGGAACAGAGGTGGTGGTGGTTTTTACCGGAACAGCGGTGGTGGTGGCTGCTGCCGGAACAGCAGTGGTGGTGGTTGCTGCCGGAACAGCGGTGGTGGTGGTGGTTGCTGCCGGAACAGCGGTGGTGGTGGTTGCTGCCGGAACAGCGGTGGTGGTGGTTGCTGCCGGAACAGCGGTGGTGGTGGTGGTTGCTGCCGGAACAGTGGTGGTGGTGGTGGTTGCTGCCGGAACAGCGGTGGTGGTGGATGCTGCCGGAACAGTGGTGGTGGTGGTTGCTGCCGGAACAGCGGTGGTGGTGGATGCTGCCGGAACAGTGGTGGTGGTGGTTGCTGCCGGAACAGCGGTGGTGGTGGATGCTGCCGGAACAGCGGTGGTGGTGGTGGCTGCTGCCGGAACAGCGGTGGTGGTGGTGGATGCTGCCGGAACAGTGGTGGTGGTGGTGGTTGCTGCCGGAACAGCGGTGGTGGTGGTGGCTGCTGCCGGAACAGTGGTGGTGGTGGTGGATGCTGCCGGAACAGCGGTGGTGGTGGTTTTGGCCACTGCAGGAGGGGTCGTGGTGACATCTGCCAGTGTGGTGGTGGTCACAGCTGCAGTTGGAGCAGCAGTTGTTGCAGCTGAGGTGGTTGCATTAGTCATTGTAGTAGCGCCTGCAAAAATGCAACATTCAATGCAATGTTTACATTTTGCAATTAATAAAAAAAATATATATATATATTGGTCACATACACGTGTTTAGCAGATGTTACTGTGTGTGTAGCGAAATGCTTGTGCTTCTGGTTCCGACAGTGCAGCAATATCTAACAAGCAATATCTAACAATTTCACAACATATTCCGCAAACACACAAATCTAAGTAACGAATGGATTTAAGAATATATAAATATATGGGTGAGCAATATCAGAGTGGCATAGACTAAGATACAGTAGAATATTATAGAATACCTTAATAAACATATGAGATGAAGTGCCTGATCAGTTGTGTTTTGGGATCTCATGAAGGACAGAATAACAACATAACTGTATATTTGAATGTATATACAGTATTTCCCAGTTGTCAGGGTCATACCCACATTTTGGGGAACTGATATGATTAAAATTGAAACCATTTGTGAGAAGATGTAATGTGCTGGTGAGTTACCGTTGCTCTGATATCTAATAGTGCTTCCCAGCTGTAATAAATAACACGTACATTTTCTGGGCTAACAATGTGAGAAAAAATACATAAAAAAACTAAACACTGCAAAGTCTCCTAAGAACTAGAAGCGAGGCAGCCCTATCTTTCGCCGCCATCTAGTGTTTTGAGTGTGTGAGAATAGGTAAAGCGATGTGTTGATGAATTGTCTTACGTAAGACCACAATGGAGGATGAATTGATAGGTAAGGTCAGGCCAGACGTGTTGGAAGTAATGGAAGTTTGTAAAGTTTGTGCTACCAGGCTATCGTTAGGCACTGAGCTGATGTTGTTGAATATCAACGTAGAATCAACCACAATTGACCCTGACCTGAAAATAATATGAGAAAAATGTTAAGAACTTACAAGCGTTACTTCAGTAACAACCCACTCCCAAGGCATACTAAATAACAATACTCATTGAAATGTTATTTTTCTCCATCATCCACACTGTTTCAAAGTCATTCAGATGATAATCATGTACCCACCTGAAACTATTGACAACAGTTCGAAGGAATCTGACTCCAAATAGAGCCTTGAACAAATTATCCAGCTGAAAAAAGTTGTATACAGAAGTTATATTATTAGTTACAATTCAACAATGTAAGGCTGGTATCAAGATGCAATATGATGAATTATTACAAAGATGATCATGATTTGTCATGCGTCTTTCAAACAACTAACGACACTCTATTAAATTGAATGAAAGTTACCTGTGTAGTCACATGATTTGCCAAAGCCAGGAACTCTGGTGACCTGCTGTTGCTCAGAGAGCTATTGAAGGTAGATGTCAGGCTGAACAGCAGTGACAGTTGTGGGCTGGTCAGTGGCGCCTCTGTTGCACGGGATGCCGTTGTAGTTGGCACACCAGTTGTAACTGTGGTCAGAGCAACTGTGGTTGTTGTTGGAGTAGTTGTGGTTGTTGTGGAATTAGCTGTTGTTGTTGTTGTGTGAGCAGCTGTGGTTGTTAGGGGAGCAGCTGTGGTTTTTGTTGGAGCAGCTGTGGTTGTTGTTGGAGCAGCTGTGGTTGATGTGAGAGCAGCTGTGGTAGTTATGGGAGCAGCTGTGGTTGATGTTGGAGCAGTTATGGTTGTTGTGAGAGCCGCTATGGTAGTTATGGGAGCAGCTGTGGTTGTTGTTGGAGCAGTTATGGTTGTTATAGCCGCAGCTGTTGATATCGTAGCAGCAGCTGTGGTTGTTGTGGAAGCAGCTAGGGTTGTTGTGGGTGCAGCTGTGGTTGTTAGGGGAGCAGCTGTGGTTGTTGTTGGAGCAGCTGTGGTTGTTGTTGGAGCAGCTTTGGTTGTTGTTGGAGCAGCTGTGGTTGGTGTGAGAGCAGCTATGGTAGTTATGGGAGCAGCTGTGGTTGTTGTTGGAGCAGCTGTGGTTGTTGTTTGAGCAGCTGTGGATGTTGTGAGAGCAGCTGTGGTAGTTATGGAATCAGCTGTGTTTGTTGTTGGAGCAGTTATGGTTGTTATAGCTGCGGCTGTTGTTGTCGTTGCAGCAGCTGTGGTTGTTGTGGCAGCAGCTAGGGTTGTTGTGGGAGAAGATGTGGTTGTTGTTGGAGCAGCTGTGGTTGTTGTTGGAGCAGCTGTGGTTGTTGTTGGAGCAGCTGTGGTTGGTGTGAGAGCAGCTATGGTAGTTATGGGAGCAGCTGTGGTTTTTGTTGGAGCAGCTGTGGTTGTTGTTGGAGCAGCTGTGGTTGTTGTTGGAGCAGCTGTGGTTGTTGTGAGAGCAGCTGTGGTAGTTATGGGAGCAACTGTGGTTGATGTTGGAGCAGTTATGGTTGTTGTGAGAGCCGATATGGTAGTTATGGGAGCAGCTGTGGTTGTTGTTGGAGCAGTTATGGTTGTTATAGCCGCAGCTGTTGATATCGTAGCAGCAGCTGTGGTTGTTGTGGAAGCAGCTAGGGTTGTTGTGGGAGAAGATGTGGTTGTTGTGGGAGAAGCTGTGGTTGTTATGGGAGCAACTGTTGCTGTTTGTGGAACAGCTGTGGTTGTGATGGGTGCAGCTGTGGTATTGGTGGTGGCAACTGTGGTTGTTGTGGGAGCAGCTGTGGTTGTTGTGAGAGAAACTGTGGTTGTTGTGGGAACAGTTGTGGTTGTTGTGTTAGCAACTGTGGGTGTTGAGGGAGCAGATGAGGTTGTTGTGGGAGCAGCTGTGGTTGTTGTGGAAGCAGCTAGGGTTGTTGTGGGAGCAGCTGTGGTTGTTAGGGGAGCAGCTGTGGTTGTTGTTGGAGCAGCTGTGGTTGTTGTTGGAGCAGCTGTGGTTGTTGTTGGAGCAGCTGTGGTTGGTGTGAGAGCAGCTATGGTAGTTATGGGAGCAGCTGTGGTTGTTGTTGGAGCAGCTGTGGTTGTTGTTGGAGCAGCTGTGGTTGTTGTGAGAGCAGCTGTGGTAGTTATGGGAGCAGCTGTGGTTGTTGTTGGAGCAGCTGTGGTTGTTGTGAGAGCAGCTGTGGTAGTTATGGGAGCAGCTGTGGTTGTTGTTGGAGCAGCTAGGGTTGTTGTGGGAGCAGCTGTGGTTGTTAGGGGAGCAGCTGTGGTTGTTGTTGGAGCAGCTTTTGTTGTTGTTGGAGCAGCTGTGGTTGGTGTTGGAGCAGCTGTGGTTGTTGTTGGAGCAACTGTGATTGTTGTTGGAGCAACTGTGGTTGTTGTTGGAGCATTTGTGGTTGTTGTTGGAGCAGCTGTGGTTGTTGTTGGAGCAGCTGTGGTTGTTGTTGGAGCAGCTGTGGTTGGTGTGAGAGCAGCTATGGTAGTTATGGGAGCAGCTGTGGTTTTTGTTGGAGAAGCTGTGGTTGTTGTTGGAGCAGCTGTGGTTGTTGTTTGAGCAGCTGTGGTTGTTGTTGGAGCAGCTGTGGTTGTTGTTGGAGCAGCTGTGGTTGTTGTTGGAGCAGCTGTGGTTGGTGTGAGAGCATCTATGGTAGTTATGGGAGCAGCTGTGGTTTTTGTTGGAGCAGCTGTGGTTGTTGTTGGAGCAGCTGTGGTTGTTGTTGGAGCAGCTGTGGTTGTTGTTGGAGCAGCTGTGGTTGTTGTGAGAGCAGCTGTGGTAGTTATGGGAGCAGCTGTGGTTGATGTTGGAGCAGTTATGGTTGTTGTGAGAGCCGCTATGGTAGTTATGGGAGCAGCTGTGGTTGTTGTTGGAGCAGTTATGGTTGTTATAGCCGCAGCTGTTGATGTCGTAGCAGCAGCTGTGGTTGTTGTGGAAGCAGCTGTGGTTGTTGTGGGAGCAGCTGTGGTTGTTAGGGGAGCAGCTGTGGTTGTTGTTGGAGCAGCTGTGGTTGTTGTTGGAGCAGCTGTGGGTGGTGTGAGAGCAGCTATGGTAGTTATGGGAGCAGCTGTGGTTGTTGTTGGAGCAGCTGTGGTTGTTGTGGCAGCAGCTAGGGTTGTTGTGGGAGAAGATGTGGTTGTTGTGGGAGAAGCTGTGGTTGTTATGGGAGCAGCTGTTGCTGTTTGTGGAACAGCTGTGGTTGTGATGGGTGCAGCTGTGGTTGTGGTGGGGGCAACTGTGGTTGTTGTGGGAGCAGCTGTGGTTGTTGTGTGAGCAGCTGTGGTTGTTGTGAGAGAAACTGTGGTTGTTGTGGGAACAGTTGTGGTTGTTGTGTGAGCAACTGTGGGTGTTGAGGGAGCAGATGAGGTTGTTGTGGGAGCAGCTGTGGTTGTTGTGGGAGCAGCTGTGGTTGTTTGTGGACCAGCTGTGGTTGTTAGGGGAGCAGCTGCGGTTGTTGTTGGAGCAGCTGTGGTTGTTGAGGGGGCCGCTATGGTTGTTGTGAGAGCAGATATGGTTGTTTTGGGAGCTGCTGTGGTTGTTGTTTGAGCAGTTATGGTTGTTATAGCCGCAGCTGTTGTTGTCGTAGCAGCAGCTATGGTTGTTATGAGGGAGCCAGTGGTTGTTGTGGGAGCAGCTGTGGTTGTTGTTAGAGTAGCTGTGGTTGTTGTTAGAGCAGCTGTGGTTGTTGTTGGAACAGTTGTGGTTGTTGTGTGAGCAACTGTGGGTGTTGAGGGAGCAGATGAGGTTGTTGTGGGAGCAGCTGTCGTTGTTGTGGGAGCAGATGTGGTTGTTTGTGGAACAGCTGTGGTTGTTGTGGGAGCAGCTGTGGTTGTTGTGGGAGTAACTGTGGTTGTTGTGGGAGTAACTGTGGTTGTTGTGGGAGCTGCTGTGGTTGTTGTGGGAGCAGCTGTGGTTGTTGTTGGCGCAGCTGTGGTTGTTGAGGGAGCAGATGTGGTTGTTTGTAGATCAGCTGTGGTTGTTGTGGGGGCCGCTATGGTTGTTGTGAGAGCAAATATGGTTGTTTTGGGAGCAGCTGTGGTTGTTGTTGGAGCAGTTATGGGTGTTATAGCTGTTGTTGTCGTAGCAGCAGCTGTGGTTGATATGAGGGAACCTGTGGTTGTTGTGGGAGCAGCTGTTGCTGTTTGAGGAACAGCTGTGGTTGTGATGGGTGCAGCAGTGGTTGTAGTGGGGGCAACTGTGGTTGTTGTGGGAGCAGCTGTGGTTGTTGTTAGAGCAGCTGTGGTTGTTGTTAGAGCAGCTGTTGTTGTTGGAGCAATTGTGGTTGTTGTGTGAGCAACTGTGGTTGTTGTGTGAGCAACTGTGGGTGTTGAGGGAGCAGATGTGGTTGTTGTGGGAGCAGCTGTGGCTGATTGTAGAACATCTAAGGTTGTGGTGGGAGCAGCTGTGGTTGTTGTGGGAGCAACTGTGGTTGTTGTGGAGGAAGCTGTGGTTGTTGTGGGAGAAGGTGTGACTGTTGTTAGAACAGATGTGGTTGTTGTGGGAGCAGCTGTGGATGTTGTGAGACCAGCTGTGGTTGTTAGGGAAGTAGCTGTGGTTGTTGTTGGAGCAGTTATGGTTGTTATAGCTGCAGCTGTTGTCGTCGTAGCAGCAGCTGAGGTTGTTATGGGGGAACCTGTGGTTGTTGTGGGGGCAGCTGTGGTTGTTGTTAGAGCAGCTGTGGTTGTTGTTAGAGCAGCTGTGGTTGTTGTGGGAGCAGCTGTGGTTGTTGTTGGAGCAGCTGTGGTTGTTGTGAGACCAGCTGTGGTTGTTAGGGGAGCAGATGTGGTTGTTGTTGGTGCACTTATGGTTGTTGTAGCTGCAGCTGTTGTCGTCGTAGCAGCAGCGGAGGTTGTTATGGGGGAACCTGTGGTTGTTATGAGGGAACCTGTTGTTGTTGTGGGGGCAGCTGTGGTTGTTGTTAGAGCAGCTTTGGTTGTTGTTATTGCAGCTGTGGTTGTTGTTGGAGCAGCTGTGGTTGTTGTTGGAGCAGCTGTGGTTGTTGTAAGAGCAGCTATTGTTGTTATTGGAGCAGCTGTGGTTGTTGTTGTCGCAGTTGTGGTTGTTATAGCTGCAGCTGTTGTTGTCGTAGAATCAGCTGTGGTACTTACGTGGGAACCTGTGGTTGTTGTGGGAGCATCTGTGGTTGTTGTTAGAGCAGCTGTGTTTGTTGACGGAGCAGCTGTGGTTGATGTGGGAGCAGCTGTGGTTGTTGCATCCACAGCTGAAGTTGGTGTTGTGGCTGCTGGGGGTTGTGTTGTTTCGTTGACCTCTGTAATTATAAAATGGATTGGTAGGTATTCTATTGATCAAAGGGTGTTCTATAGGATTTAATTATACCCAATGTTTATTAACTGTACAGTGTCTAAACATTGTGTACTACTCTAAACAAGTTCTTACAGTCATCTAAGTTACAGAAGTTTCATTAACAATGTTGAGGACATAGGGTTACTCAGTTTTGCTTGTTGTTATTGAGCATAAGTTAAGAAGGTAATGTGTTTTCTCTTCAGAATAATTATTTTTTACAACCACATTTGTTGCTTTGTTTTCTATGTCAAGTATCAATAATAAAAGACACATAATCAACTCCAGGCTGCGTAGTTAAATGGAAATTACCTTCGTCACCTGTTTGGGAACGTATCACACCACCTACGTTTTGATTTATTTTAATAGAATTGCACAGTCTTGAATGAACCATTCCTTGCATAAGCAAGTTATAATTAACTGATATGTTATAACAAATTAGTAACAGGGAATCTGTGATGAACAACTAGTGCAAATAATATCTGTGTCTTACTTGTTGCCACAATGGAGGCTGTGTTCACTGGGAGAGAGAAATTAGAGCTGTTGCTTGAAACTGCCTCTATCATCGTGGCAGCCACATCACTGGTCGCAGGGACTACGCTGGTATCGTTAAATACCAGCTTAGTGATTACCACAACTGAACCTTGACTGGAAAACAACCACAATTATTATTTTAAATTATGATTTCATTAACAGATCAGATTCATGTTTAAATTCTGTGATAATTATGAACAAATAAACAAATTACTTCTTCCTTAAATAGAACCCCAAACACGATGTCAGAAAAACATGCTTAGAATTACTTCTTACCTGAAACCTATAACTTCTATGCGAATGAAACTGGATCCATATTTACTTTTGTACACATTTTCCAGCTGTAAAAAAATAATATGAATATATCATATTTTATACATGAAGATGTCCTGAGACATTGCGAAGGTTTTACATTGAAATATAATCTACAACTCACCCTAACCCTAATTTAAAGGTTTGCTTATCATTATGAAATGTTTTCTTCATTACTTGTAAACTACTTTTAAGTCAATATATCAATCAATCATTTAAATTCAGTCGATGCAATCATTGAGCAGAAAAGTTTTAGATTTTATTCCCTGATTTAATAGCATGATATTTTGTTTACTGAATTGACTAGACTAAGCCTTTTTTGTTAAGGAATCTAAAAGTATGATATTAAAAGGGTTGAAAATGAAAGTAAAACAGTATTTACCACTGCAGCCACAGTATTTGCTAATTCTTTGAACTCTGGTGAAGAAACATTATTCAAATCTGCTGTGAAGTTTCGCTCCAATTTGAACTCCAACTTAACCTCTGGTGGTGGAGGGGCCGGTGTTGTGATAGTGGTTGAAGAACCAGTTGTAACTGTGGTCAGAGCAGCTGTTATTGTTCTTGGAGCAGCTGTGGTTGTTGTGGCAGCAGCTGTTGTTGTTTTGGGAGCAGCTGTGGTTGTTGCTGGAGCAGCTGTGGTTGTTGTGGGAGCAGAAGTGGTTGTTGCGGCAGCAAATGTGGTTGTTGCTGGTGCAGCTGTGGTTGTTGTGGGAGCAGAAATTGTTGTTGTGGGAGCAGAAATGGTTGTTGTGGGAGCATATGTTGTTTTTGCTGGAGCAGCTGTGGTTGTTGTGGGAGCAGAAGTGGTTGTTGTGGGAGCAGAAGTGGTTGTTGTGGGAGCAGCTGTGGTTGTTGAGGCAGTATATGTGGTTGTTTGTAGATCAGCTGTGGTTGTTGTGGGAGCAGAAGTGGTTGTTGTGGGAGCAGAAATGGTTGTTGTGGGAGCATATGTTGTTTTTGCTGGAGACGCTGTGGTTGTTGTGGGAGCAGAAGTGGTTGTTGTGGCAGCATATGTTGTTGTTGCTTGAGCAGCTGTGGTTGCTGCTGGAGCAGCTGTGGTTGTTGTGGGAGCAGAAGTGGTTGTTATGGGAGCAGAAGTGGTTGTTGTGGGAGCAGCTGTGGTTGTTGAGGCAGCAGATGTGGTTGTTTGTAGAACAGCGGTGGTTGTTGTGGGGGCCGCTATGGTTGTTGTGAGAGCAAATATGGTTGTTTTGGGAGCAGCTGTGGTTGTTGTTGGAGCAGTTATGGTTGTTATAGCCGCAGCTGTTGTTGTCGTAGCAGCAGCTGTGGTTGATATGAGGGAACCTGTGGTTGTTGTGGGAGCAGCTGTTGCTGTTTGTGGAACAGCTGTGGTTGTGATGGGTGCAGCTGTGGTTGTGGTGGGAGCAAATGTGGTTGTTGTGGGAGCAGCTGTGGTTGTTGTGAGAGAAACTGTGTTTGTTGTGGGAGCAACTGTGGATGTTGTGAGACCAGCTGCGGTTGTTAGGGGAGCAGCTGTTGTTGTTGGAGCAGTTGTGGTTGTTATATCCGCAGCTGTTGTTGTCGTAGCAGCAGCTTTGGTTGATATGAGGGAACCTGTGGTTGTTGTGGGAGCAGCTGTGGTTGTCGTAGCAGCAGCTGTGGTTGATATGAGGGAACCTGTGGTTGTTGTGGGAGCAGCTGTTGCTGTTTGTGGAACAGCTGTGGTTGTGATGGGTGCAGCTGTGGTTGTGATGGGAGCAAATGTGGTTGTTGTTATTGCAGACGTGGTTGTTGTTGGAGCAGCTGTGGTTGTTATTGGAGCAGCTGTGGTTGTTGTTGAAGCAGTTATGGTTGTTATAGCTGCAGCTGTTGTTGTCGTAGCATCAGCTGTGGTTGTTATGTGGGAACCTGTGGTTGTTGTGGGAGCATCTGTGGTTGTTGTTAGAGCAGCTGTGGTAGTTGTTAGAGCTGCTGTGGTTGTTGTTAGAGCAGCTGTGGTTGTTGATGGAGAAGGTGTGACTGTTGTTAGAACAGATGTGGTTGTTGTGGGAGTAGTTGTGGTTGTTGTTGGAGAAGTTGTGGTTGTTGTTGTTGTTGGAGCAGTTATAGTTGTCGTAGCAGCAGCTGTGGTTGTTATGAGGGAAGATGTGGTTGTTGAGGGAGCAGATGTGGTTGTTTTGGGAGCAGCTGTCGTTGTTGTTTGAGCAGTTATGGTTGTTGTAGGAACAGCTAAGGTAGTTGTGGGAGCAGCTGTGGTTGTTGTGGGAGCAGCTGTGGTTGTTGTTGGAGGAGCTGTGGTTGTTGTGAGACCAGCTGTGGTTGTTAGGGGAGCAGATGTGGTTGTTGGAGCAGTTATGGTTGTTGTACCTGCAGCTGTTGTCGTCGTAGCAGCAGCTGTGGTTGTTATGAGGGAACCTGTGGTTGTTATGAGGGAACCTGTGGTTGTTGTGGGGGCAGCTGTGGTTGTTGTTAGAGCAGCTGTGGTTGTTGTTAGAGCTGCTGTGGTTGTTGTTAGAGCAGCTGTGGTTGTTGTTATTGCAGACGTGGTTGTTGTTGGAGCAGCTGTGGTTGTTGTTGGAGCAGCTGTGGTTGTTGTTGGAGCAGCTGTGGTTGTTATTGGAGCAGCTGTGGTTGTTGTTGAAGCAGTTATGGTTGTTATAGCTGCAGCTGTTGTCGTCGTAGCAGCAGCTGAGGTTGTTATGGGGGAACCTGTGGTTGTTATGAGGGAACCTGTGGTTGTTGTGGGGGCAGCTGTGGTTGTTGTTAGAGCAGCTGTGGTTGTTGTTGGAGCAGCTGTGGTTGTTGTTGGAGCAGCTGTGGTTGTTATTGGAGCAGCTGTGGTTGTTGTTGAAGCAGTTATGGTTGTTATAGCTGCAGCTGTTGTTGTCGTAGCATCAGCTGTGGTTGTTATGTGGGAACCTGTGGTGGTTGTGGGAGCATCTGTGGTTGTTGTTAGAGCAGCTGTGGTAGTTGTTAGAGCTGCTGTGGTTGTTGTTAGAGCAGCTGTGGTTGTTGATGGAGAAGGTGTGACTGTTGTTAGAACAGATGTGGTTGTTGTGGGAGTAGTTGTGGTTGTTGTTGGAGAAGTTGTGGTTGTTGTTGTTGTTGGAGCAGTTATAGTTGTCGTAGCAGCAGCTGTGGTTGTTATGAGGGAAGACGTGGTTGTTGAGGGAGCAGATGTGGTTGTTTTGGGAGCAGCTGTCGTTGTTGTTTGAGCAGTTATGGTTGTTGTAGGAACAGCTAAGGTAGTTGTGGGAGCAGCTGTGGTTGTTGTGGGAGCAGCTGTGGTTGTTGTTGGAGGAGCTGTGGTTGTTGTGAGACCAGCTGTGGTTGTTAGGGGAGCAGATGTGGTTGTTGGAGCAGTTATGGTTGTTGTACCTGCAGCTGTTGTCGTCGTAGCAGCAGCTGTGGTTGTTATGAGGGAACCTGTGGTTGTTGTGGGGGCAGCTGTGGTTGTTGTTAGAGCAGCTGTGGTTGTTGTTAGAGCTGCTGTGGTTGTTGTTAGAGCAGCTGTGGTTGTTGTTATTGCAGACGTGGTTGTTGTTGGAGCAGCTGTGGTTGTTGTTGGAGCAGCTGTGGTTGTTGTTGGAGCAGCTGTGGTTGTTATTGGAGCAGCTGTGGTTGTTGTTGAAGCAGTTATGGTTGTTATAGCTGCAGCTGTTGTCGTCGTAGCAGCAGCTGAGGTTGTTATGGGGGAACCTGTGGTTGTTATGAGGGAACCTGTGGTTGTTGTGGGGGCAGCTGTGGTTGTTGTTAGAGCAGCTGTGGTTGTTGTTGGAGCAGCTGTGGTTGTTGTTGGAGCAGCTGTGGTTGTTATTGGAGCAGCTGTGGTTGTTGTTGAAGCAGTTATGGTTGTAATAGCTGCAGCTGTTGTTGTCGTAGCATCAGCTGTGGTTGTTATGTGGGAACCTGTGGTGGTTGTGGGAGCATCTGTGGTTGTTGTTAGAGCAGCTGTGGTAGTTGTTAGAGCTGCTGTGGTTGTTGTTAGAGCAGCTGTGGTTGTTGATGGAGAAGGTGTGACTGTTGTTAGAACAGATGTGGTTGTTGTGGGAGTAGTTGTGGTTGTTGTTGGAGAAGTTGTGGTTGTTGTTGTTGTTGGAGCAGTTATAGTTGTCGTAGCAGCAGCTGTGGTTGTTATGAGGGAAGACGTGGTTGTTGAGGGAGCAGATGTGGTTGTTTTGGGAGCAGCTGTCGTTGTTGTTTGAGCAGTTATGGTTGTTGTAGGAACAGCTAAGGTAGTTGTGGGAGCAGCTGTGGTTGTTGTGGGAGCAGCTGTGGTTGTTGTTGGAGGAGCTGTGGTTGTTGTGAGACCAGCTGTGGTTGTTAGGGGAGCAGATGTGGTTGTTGGAGCAGTTATGGTTGTTGTACCTGCAGCTGTTGTCGTCGTAGCAGCAGCTGTGGTTGTTATGAGGGAACCTGTGGTTGTTGTGGGGGCAGCTGTGGTTGTTGTTAGAGCAGCTGTGGTTGTTGTTAGAGCTGCTGTGGTTGTTGTTAGAGCAGCTGTGGTTGTTGTTATTGCAGACGTGGTTGTTGTTGGAGCAGCTGTGGTTGTTGTTGGAGCAGCTGTGGTTGTTGTTGGAGCAGCTGTGGTTGTTATTGGAGCAGCTGTGGTTGTTGTTGAAGCAGTTGTGGTTGTTATAGCTGCAGCTGTTGTCGTCGTAGCAGCAGCTGAGGTTGTTATGGGGGAACCTGTGGTTGTTATGAGGGAACCTGTGGTTGTTGTGGGGGCAGCTGTGGTTGTTGTTAGAGCAGCTGTGGTTGTTGTTGGAGCAGCTGTGGTTGTTGTTGGAGCAGCTGTGGTTGTTATTGGAGCAGCTGTGGTTGTTGTTGAAGCAGTTATGGTTGTTATAGCTGCAGCTGTTGTTGTCGTAGCATCAGCTGTGGTTGTTATGTGGGAACCTGTGGTTGTTGTGGGAGCATCTGTGGTTGTTGTTAGAGCAGCTGTGGTAGTTGTTAGAGCTGCTGTGGTTGTTGTTAGAGCAGCTGTGGTTGTTGATGGAGAAGGTGTGACTGTTGTTAGAACAGATGTGGTTGTTGTGGGAGTAGTTGTGGTTGTTGTTGGAGAAGTTGTGGTTGTTGTTGTTGTTGGAGCAGTTATAGTTGTCGTAGCAGCAGCTGTGGTTGTTATGAGGGAAGACGTGGTTGTTGAGGGAGCAGATGTGGTTGTTTTGGGAGCAGCTGTCGTTGTTGTTTGAGCAGTTATGGTTGTTGTAGGAACAGCTAAGGTAGTTGTGGGAGCAGCTGTGGTTGTTGTGGGAGCAGCTGTGGTTGTTGTTGGAGCAGCTGTGGTTGTTGTGAGACCAGCTGTGGTTGTTAGGGGAGCAGATGTGGTTGTTGGAGCAGTTATGGTTGTTGTACCTGCAGCTGTTGTCGTCGTAGCAGCAGCTGTGGTTGTTATGAGGGAACCTGTGGTTGTTATGAGGGAACCTGTGGTTGTTGTGGGGGCAGCTGTGGTTGTTGTTAGAGCAGCTGTGGTTGTTGTTAGAGCTGCTGTGGTTGTTGTTAGAGCAGCTGTGGTTGTTGTTATTGCAGACGTGGTTGTTGTTGGAGCAGCTGTGGTTGTTGTTGGAGCAGCTGTGGTTGTTGTTGGAGCAGCTGTGGTTGTTATTGGAGCAGCTGTGGTTGTTGTTGAAGCAGTTGTGGTTGTTATAGCTGCAGCTGTTGTCGTCGTAGCAGCAGCTGAGGTTGTTATGGGGGAACCTGTGGTTGTTATGAGGGAACCTGTGGTTGTTGTGGGGGCAGCTGTGGTTGTTGTTAGAGCAGCTGTGGTTGTTGTTATTGCAGATGTGGTTGTTGTTGGAGCAGCTGTGGTTGTTGTTGGAGCAGCTGTGGTTGTTGTTAGAGCAGCTGTGGTTGTTGCAAGAGCAGCTATTGTTGTTATTGGAGCAGCTGTGGTTGTTGTTGAAGCAGTTATGGTTGTTATAGCTGCAGCTGTTGTTGTCGTAGCATCAGCTGTGGTTGTTATGTGGGAACCTGTGGTTGTTGTGGGAGCATCTGCGGTTGTTGTTAGAGCAGCTGTGGTTGTTGAGGGAGAAGGTGTGACTGTTGTTAGAACAGATGTGGTTGTTGTGGGAGTAGTTGTGGTTGTTGTTGTTGTTGGAGCAGTTATAGTTGTCGTAGCAGCAGCTGTGGTTGTTATGAGGGAAGACGTGGTTGTTGAGGGAGCAGATGTGGTTGTTTTAGGAGCAGCTGTCGTTGTTGTTTGAGCAGTTATGGTTGTTGTAGGAACAGCTAAGGTAGTTGTGGGAGCAGCTGTGGTTGTTGTGGGAGCAGCTGTGGTTGTTGTGAGACCAGCTGTGGTTGTTAGGGGAGCAGATGTGGTTGTTGGAGCAGTTGTGGTTGTTATATCCGCAGCTGTTGTTGTCGTAGCAGCAGCTTTGGTTGATATGAGGGAACCTGTGGTTGTTGTGGGAGCAGCTGTGGTTGTTGTTTGAGCAGTTATGGTTGTTGTAGGAACAGCTAAGGTAGTTGTGGGAGCAGCTGTGGTTGTTGTTGGAGGAGCTGTGGTTGTTGTGAGACCAGCTGTGGTTGTTAGGGGAGCAGATGTGGTTGTTGGAGCAGTTATGGTTGTTGTACCTGCAGCTGTTGTCGTCGTAGCAGCAGCTGTGGTTGTTATGAGGGAACCTGTGGTTGTTATGAGGGAACCTGTGGTTGTTGTGGGGGCAGCTGTGGTTGTTGTTAGAGCAGCTGTGGTTGTTGTTAGAGCAGCTGTGGTTGTTGTTGGAGCAGCTATGGTTGTTGTAAGAGCAGCTATTGTTGTTATTGGAGCAGCTGTGGATGTTGTTGGAGCAGTTATGGTTGTTATAGCTGCAGCTGTTTTTGTCGTAGCATCAGCTGTGGTTGTTATGTGGGAACCTGTGGTTGTTGTGGGAGCATCTGTGGTTGTTGTTAGAGCAGCTGTGGTTGTTGTTAGAGCTGCTGTGGTTGTTGTTAGAGCAGCTGTGGTTGTTGTGGGAGAAGGTGTGACTGTTGTTAGAGCAGCTGTGGTTGTTGTCGGAGCAGCTGTGGTTGATGTGGGAGCAGCTGTGGTTGTTGCATCCACAGCTGAAGTTGGTGTTGTGGCTGCTGGGGGTTGTGTTGTTTCGATGACCTCTGTAATTACAAAATGGAATGTTAGGTATTCTATTGATCAAAGGGTGTTCTATAGGATTTAATTATACCCAATGTTTATTAACTGTACAGTGTCTAAACATTGTGTACTACTCTAAACAAGTTCTTACAGTCAACTAAGTTACAGAAGTTTCATTAACAATGTTGAGGACATAGGGTTACTCAGTTTTGCTTCTTGTTATTGAGCATAAGTTAAGAAGGTAATGTGTTTTCTCTTCAGAATAATTATTTTTTACAACCACATTTGTTAGTTTGTTTTCTATGTCAAGTATCAATAATAAAAGACAGATAATCAACTCCAGGCTACGTAGTTAAATGGAAATGACCTTCGTCACCTGTTTGGGACCGGATCACACCACCTACGTTTTGATTTATTTTAATAGAATTGCACAGTCTTGAATGAACCATTCCTTGCATATGCAAGTTATAATGAACTGATATGTTATAACAAATTAGTAACAGGAAATCTGTGATGAACAACTAGTGCAAATAATATCTGTGTCTTACTTGTTGCCACAATGGAGGCTGTGTTCACTGGGAGAGAGAAATTAGAGCTGTTGCTTGAAACTGCCTCTGTCATTGTGGCAGCCACATCACTGTTCGCAGGGACTACGCTGGTATCGTTAAATACCAGCTTAGTGATTACCACAACTGAACCTTGACTGGAAAACAACCACAATTATTATTTTAAATGATGATTTCATCAACAGATCAGATTCATGTTTAAATTCTATGATAATTATGAACAATTAAACAAATTACTTCTACCTTAAATAGAACCCCAAACACGATGTCAGAAAAACATGCTTAGAAGTACTTCTTACCTGAAACCTATAACTTCTATGCGAACGAAACTGGATCCATATTTACTTTTGTACACATTTTCCAGCTGTAAAAAAAATGAATATGAAAATATATCATATTTTATATCATATTTTATACATGAAGATGTCCTGAGACATTGCAAAGGTTTTACATTGAAATATAATCTACAACTCACCCTAACCCTAATTTAAAGGTTTGCTTGTCATTATGAAATGTTTTCTTCATTACCTGTAAACTACTTTTAAGTCAATATATCAATCAATCATTTAAATTCAGTCGAAGCAATCATTGAGCAGAAAAGTTTTAGATTTTATTCTCTGATTTAATAGCATGTTATTTTGTTTACTGAATTGACTAGACTAAGCCTTTTTTGTTAAGGAATCTAAAAGTATGATATTAAAAGGGTTGAAAATGAAAGTAAAACAGTATTTACCGCTGCAGCCACAGTATTTGCTAATTCTTTGAACTCTGGTGAAGAAACATTATTCAAATCTGCTGTGAAGTTTTGCTCCAATTTGAACTCCAACTTAACCTCTGGTGGTGGAGGGGCCGGTGTTGTGATAGTGGTTGAAGAACCAGTTGTAACTGTGGTCAGAGCAGCTGTTGTTGTTTTTGGAGCAGCTGTGGTTGTTGTGGCAGCAGAAGTGGTTGTTGTGGCAGCAGAAGTGGTTGTTGCTTGAGCAGCTGTGGTTGTTGCTGGAGCAGCTGTGGTTGTTGTGGGAGCAGAAGTGGTTGTTGTGGGAGCAGAAGTGGTTGTTATGGGAGCATATGTTGTTGTTGCTGGAGCAGCTGTGGTTGTTGTGGGAGCAGAAGTGGTTGTTGTGGCAGCATATGTTGTTGTTGCTTGAGCAGCTGTGGTTGTTGCTGGAGCAGCTGTGGTTGTTGTGGGAGCAGCTGTGGTTGTTGTAGGAGCAGCTGTGGTTGTTGTAGGAGCAGCTGTGTTATTATTGAATACTAGCACAGTATATACCACAACCGAACGTTCACTGCAAAACAAAACCTTTTTTATTAGTCCATTAGCAAATCATGTTCATATTATTATTATTATTATTGTTGGGATTATATTCATTCAAATACATGACTTAATAACCTCTAAATGAATTGATGAATATAATGTGAATCTACAAAAGAAACCCAAGAATGTTCCAATGTCAATAACTACCTACCTGAAACCAAGAACCACTGTTCGATTGAAACTGGATCCATATTTGTGTTTGTAATCACTGTCCAGCTGTAAATATAAGTGTTATATATAATATTTAGTCATGAATAGATCCTAAAACATTGAAAATCTATCAGAAGGTACAACTGAAGAGAAATAGTATAACATTAAAAAAAGGCATAACTAATCATTCATCAAAATCATTGACTTTATTTGAAGGTCTGCTTATTAACTGCTTATCATGATAAAATAGTTCAATCATTTCCTCAAACTATTTATAAATCATATAGAATATGCTCCCATATTTGTTCACAGAAAGTAGTACCTTCAAATAATGAGTGGCCTTTTATTCATTGAATTAATGATACAATTTGAAATACTTTACTTAATTGAATTAACTGAAAGTTAAAGGACCAATCAGCAGTTTGAAACAATAACAAAGTGACTTCCCGCCACAGTTTCAATAAGAAGCTGAGGGGTGGGGCTGGAGAAATGGCGTCACTCTCAAGTTCATAGACCAGAGCTAGGGATGCAAGGACTGACCATCCAATATATCAAAATATAATAGTTTTAACCATGTTTTGAGGCTATACATGATTGTTTACATTTATTTTTGCTACAATAGGTAACAATAGGTAACAAAATGTATTAGAATTCATTTATAAGTAAAAACAAAAAATGGATGTAATAACTGCTCCTTTAAAGCCTGTTGGTGAGGAAAAGTAAAGGCGTTGCTTGAAAAGGATGGAATATTAAATCAAATTTACCACTGTAGCCACACTTGCTGCTAATGCTTGAAAATGTGGTGATGATGCATTATTCAAGTCTGCGGTGAAGTTTTGCTCCAATTTGAACTCCAGCTTAACCTCTGGTGGTGGAGGGGCTGTTGTTGTGGAAGTAGAGTTGTTGCCTGGTTGTGGAGAAAGTGTTGCTTTTATTGTCGATGTAGCATTAGCATATGACGTCATTGCAATGATATGTGTAGTTGGAGGTAGGGGTCTGTGAGGGACTGATTTCTTCATCCCACTACCGCCCACACCAGTAGGTTTTCATACCACACTCCACCAGCACCCGCTTTCTTTCTGTCCAACTCCCACCCACTACCACAAGATCTGGTCCCAAACCCAACAGCAGCTCTGCAATATTATTTTAGGCGTATGTGATGCAGCTCATTTGCCAGCCATGGTCCCAGATATGTTGCGCCCTATAGGCAGGTGTGCATCTTTCACTGGGGACAGGGGGGGGGGGACATGACCCCCCTCACACACACACATCCTCAAATAGCCTATTTGTCCCCCCCAGTTATATCATTGCACTGTAACACAAAAAACACCACAAAGTGTGCCGACAGACTGTGTGAAAGAAAAGCTTCACGGGAGAGATGAAGAAAGGCAACTGCTGGGAGACGGCAGTGCAGCTTGTAAATAGTCCTAGCTTGTAAATAGTCCTAGCTGGTAAATAGTCCTAGCTTCTCTAGGTTTTGTAGCTGATGAGGAGGAAGAAGATGGCGGACAAGGAAGAAAGGGGAACATATTATTAATATAGTAGATATGAAGAGGGGGGTTATGGTTGTGTTGCAGATCATTCTGGACCCAATAGAATTTAATGGAAAATAATGTATTGTGTCATTATGGAGTCACTTTTATTGTAATTAAGAATATAATATGTTTCTAAACACGTCTACATTAATGTGGGTTCTACAATGATTACAAATAATCCTGAATGAATCTTGAATAATGATGAGTGATAAAGTTACAGACGCACAAATATCATACCCCTAGGACATTCTAACCTCTCACCATTTGAATAACAGGAGAGGTTAGTATTACTTGGGGGGAGAGGATAATATTAGTACATCTTTAACTTTCTCACTCATCATCACTAAAAACCCAAGTTGTGCCCCCGCCAACTGGCAATATCAAATGTGCAAAAATAACTTAAGAAATGGGTTAAATTACCAGAGATTCTCACATGGTCCATTATATTAGGCTATCGGTATTAATGGGCTATATCTGCCAATATGCTAGATGTAGTTTGAAGAGAGCAGAGTTGGAGAGACTTGCATTTTCTCTTGAGATTTTTTTTAGAGCCTACCTTTTAGGAGTATGAATATTTAGGCCTAATTCTAGGCAATGTAGTAAACTATAGCCTAATCATATTAGGAAGTACATTTCTTTGGAAAGATATCTGCCCTGTGCTTCTCCGCCCATGCTACAGCCTACTCTATTTAACTGAGACGACACGCGCACGTATGGCTACTGAACCTGAAGCAGCAAGAATGATGAAAGCGACCCTTGCTACGTTTTGCATATACTGTAGGACACAACCTACGCTTTAGGAGTACATTTTACAGGCAGAGACAAATAAATGGGTAACCGTTACTTATTGAAAACGAAAAGGTGCAACGCTCGCTCGCCATAGTAACCTACTTTTCAATGATGAAAAATAAAGATTGAACCTTGACCCAAGTTGGTTTGAGCGCCATCGACTTCTTTTCATTATCGCTAAGTATCTGCAGACACAGTAGGAAACTACCGTCTAATCATATGTAAATTCATTTCCTTGGAAAGATAACTGCCCCCCTGATTCTCCATCCATGTAGAAAGACCACTCTGTTTCAATGAGAACACACATACTAGGCGCACGTTAACTTGCACGCCCAACTAGGAGAGTGTTAACGTATACAAAGCAAACAATCTGCTGGACAAAAAAAACATTTTAATCCCAAAGTAATCTGTCTGACCACAATGCAATGATCTGTCAGGACCTGCAGGCATCCTACGGCAATGCAGCCCTCTAGTTGGAATTGTTATCACTTTTGAGAAATTTAAGCTGTATTCAAGACTGGTTGCAAAGTAATTGTCACATCAATAGGTTATGGAGTTGTTATAGTGTGTGGTTGTGGGGAAACAGCAACACTCAGTGGTAATGTAGTATTCATATCTGGTGTCAGTGTAGTCATATTATGGAGCAAAAGTAATGTGGCTAATTGGTTGTGGTGTTGTCACATTTAAAGACACTAAAGTTGTGTTGGCATCTGGTTGTGGTGATGTGCAGTGCTTCATTTGAGCATGCTGGAACAAGATCTGGCACCTCCCAGTTTTGTTTTGTTAAGTTCTGGAATCCATTTGCCACGATCCACTAGCTCTTGTGGCATGAAAAATAATTGTCACTCTGCAGTGTAAAAATGATAATGAAAGCATTCAGAGTTAATTCAAGTTGCCTCCTCTGTATTATCCCACCCTCTAAAAAAATGTTGATTTAGAAATTTTCCTGATATTCTAAGAATGTATTTGTTTTGGTCTGGCCCGGGTTTATGGTTTCCATGACGTCTCTCTCCTTGCTCTGAAGGACATGAGCCTGCAACTCTCATCTGTCCAGCATTGCACTTAATTTATTTCCTCATAGAATCATAGCTGCTGGAAGGGTGCTGAAAGTGCTGAACACCCCTGATGAATAAAACATGTATTTGCCATAGTTATAGAATTACTGCTGTCTAGAAAGAAAATTAATTACTCAGAATACTACACCAGGAGTAGACCTATGACTTAGCCACAGAGGATCAAAAGCTTATTTAGCTAAAGTTGGGATGTCAGTGAACAGCATGAAGTCAAAACAGTCTTTCACTTTCACTTTCACAATATTTCAAAAACAATAGCGGGAAAACACAGGTTGGAAAGCAAATGGCTCCTGCTGAAAAGAAAATACTAATCTGTCTGTAGGCTACCAAATATGTAATCAACTTCCAAAAAGCCTATTGAGCGAAGAACATTGTTTTAGAAAGTAAAACAAGAGAGATGGGCTTTTGTTTCACCAGTGCATTGGTCATCGCAAGTGAGTGAGCTGCACATCATTGGTGAGTCAGTGAAACTGGAAAGCTTTTTGAGGACTATAATTTGATCTTAATGTTGTACAATATGTGTTTTCCTACACCTAGGCTATTGACAGATTCAAAACAGGGTCATTTTTATTGATCTCAGATGCTCAGTTTGTCAGTGTCAAAGTCGCCTGTATATCTGACATATAGAATAGATTGTTTTGGTACGTTTACTCTAACCATTTGGTAGCATCTGTTTGTGGCATTGTTCAGTAGCTGTGTTGATAACTGCATATTGTCATTCTAAATGTTATGAGGCAGGGATTTTGACCGCATCAATTAACATTGGGGTTTGTTTCAATGGATTGTGTTGAAGTCGTTGGAATGTTGATCCATATGAAGGTATATTACCTATTGCTGTTGTGTCTGTCGCTGTCTTCCCTGCTAGTCCTGTTAGAAAACAATTCATAAAAATGTAAGACATGCCTATACATTCCAGTCCAATATATCCATCCACCTTATACACTGTACAAGAAACACCAAGTAGGCTAATAAAGTCTTAATTATTATTTCCAACTATAGTGGTAAAAGGTGGCTTTGCAACCCCTGAGGAACCTGTCAGGTTAACCCGAGGAACACACCCACACACAACCACCCCCCCACACACAAAACACACATAGATACACACACACACAAACACACAAACACACAGACACTTAGATACACACACATACACACACACATATAACTACCCACACATACACACAAAACACACACACCAAGTGTTTTACCTGCTAGCAGAAGTAGAATCATCAGAGGCTCCATATCCGCCACGTCCCTGTAGAGGTATACAACATCAGTCCACGCACATCAAACCTTAAATCAAGCCCATTACATATCACATTAACGCACATTGAAATACTTATGATATAGACCAGGGTTCCCCAACTGGTGATTTTTTTGGTCCCCCTAAGTTTTCTGATTCAATTTTATACATTTCATAAAAGACTGTAAAAACAGTCTTAAATATATATTTTTTAAATAGATTTTTATTTTGGAAATCTATTCCGAAGTATTCCCTACCATAATATAGAGATATATGTGACCGTATACAAATGTAAGGAAGGTTTAAATGATTGTTTTTTCAAATATTATATCTGTTTGGTGTCAATTTGCAGTCAATTTACTGCGTTCAATTTATTGTGGTCAATTATTGCTGTCAATTTGCAGTCAACTAATTATTTGTAATTATGTTTCCGGCCTCCTGACCATCTGCTCAAGAAAAAATCGTCCCGCAGCTGAATCTAGTTGATGATCCATGATATAGACTAATAAGACATTTTCATATCATATGGACTAACATTAATTAGTCCACAATATGTGAGATCAGTCAATATTCCAAAATCGTATATATTGGATTTATTTATTTATTTGTATTTTTATTTTACCTTTATTTACCTAGGCAAGGCCAACCAAAAGGCAAAATGCCTCCTTCTGTCACGTCCTGACCACAGAAGACCTTTATTTTCTATAGTAGAGTAGGTCAGGGTGTGACTAGGGGTTTAGTCTTGCTTGTATTTTCAATGTGGGGTTCTAGTTTTTTTTATGTTGGTGTTTTGGTATGATTTGCAATTAGAGGCAGCTGGCTATCGTTGTCTCTAATTGGGGATCATACTTAAGTAGCATTTTTTTCCACCTGTGTGTTATGGGATATTGTTTTGAGTAAGTGCACGTAGCACCTCTGTAGTCACAGTTTGTTGTTAGTTTATTGTTTTGATTTGCTAAGTTTCACTATTAATAAATGATGTGGAACTCAACATAAACTGCGCCTTGGTCCGTCTCTACAAACGAACGTGACAGAATATCCCATCAAACCAGGACCAAGCAGCGTGTTGCCCAGTAGGAGAAAGTATCCTGGACATGGAAAGAGATTCTGGATGGGAAGGGATCCTGGACTTGGGAAGAAATCCTGGCAGGACAGGATCGCCTTCCATGGCGACAGACGGAAGGAGATAATGGAGGACAGCGACGACAACAGGGTTCGCGGCCACGACGCAAGCCCAAGAAGCAGCCTCAAAAAAAATGGGGGAAACACATGGGGTGGTCGGCGAAGTTGAGGGGTGAGTCAGAGACCGTCGAGGAGTTATTGGAGGAGAGTGAACGGAGGGAAGAGTTAGAGACCTTCGAGGAGTTTTTGGATAAATTGGAGGAGAGTGAAGCGAGAGAGCTGTTGGTTTGGCGTAGTATGCACGACATTTGCCCTGAGGAGCGTGTTTGCCGTCCGATGCCACCCAAGTCAGCTCCCCGTACTCGTCCTGAAAAGGCTGTTAAAGTTCCGGTGCATTTGATGCTGGCTATACGCACCAGGTCTCCAGTGCGCCTTCACAGCCCAGTACGTCCTATGCCAGCTCCTCGCACATGCCGTGCAAAGTGTGTTAATAAAGCTCCTGTACAATTGATGCCGGCTATATGCACCAGGTCTCCAGTGCACCTTCACAGCCCTGTGCATCCTGTGCCAGCTCCTCGCACTTACCGGGAGAGGTGTGTCATCGAACCAGTACCATTGATGCCGGCTATACACACCAGGTCTCCAGTACGTCTCCACAGCCCAGTACGTCCTGTGCCAGCTCCTCGCACTCTCCCTCAAGTGCGCCTTCCCAGTCCGGTATGTCCTGTGCCTGCTCCTCACACTCTCCCTGAAGTGCGTGTTCCCAGTCAGGTATGTCCTGTGCCTGCTCCCCACACTTGCCCTGAAGTGCGGGTCACCAGTCTGCCGCCACCTGTCCCGGCTCCACGCACTAGGCCTCCAGTGCGCCTTCCTAGTTCGGTGCGTCCTGTGCCTGCTCCTCGCGCTTGCCCTGAGGTGCGTTTCACCAGTCCGGTACCACCAGGCTTCCTGCGACGGTCCCCGGTCCGTAGCTTCCGGGCGACGGTTCCCGGTCCGTAGCTTCCGGCGACGGTTCCCGGTCCGTAGCACCCGGAGACTGTTCCCGGTCCGGAGCTTCCGGCGAAGGTTCCCGGTCCGAATCTCCGACTCCATGGCCGGAGCCTTCCCCTGCGCCGATGCCCAGTCTGAGCACAGTTTCCATTTCAGCTCCAAGAACAGAGTCTTCTTCTGCGTTGGTGCCCAGTCCAGGCACAGCGTTCAGTCCAGCTCCATGGCAGGAGTCTTCCTCTGCACCGATGCCCAGTCTAGACATGGCGTCTAGTCCCGCTCTATGGCAGGAGTCTTCTTCTGCACCTAGGTCCAGTCCAGGCACAGTGTTCTACCTGGGTCCATGGCTGGATCTGCGGGATGAGCGGGTTCTTCGTCCCTTAGAGCCGCCCCCGATGCTGGAGGATCCGCGGGATGAGCGGGTAGCAGAGCCGCCACTGACACTAGACACCCCCCCCCCCCCCAACCCTCCCTTTTTGTTTCAGGTTTTGCGGTCGGAGTCCGCACCTTTGGTGGGGGGTACTGTCACTTCCTGACCATAGAAAGCCTTTATTTTCTATGGTAGAGTAGGTCCGGGCGTGACTAGGGGTTTAGTCTAGTTTATATTTTCAATGTGGGGTTCTAGTTTTTTTTATGTTGGTGTTTTGGTATGATTCCCAAATAGAGGCTGCTCGCTATCGTTGTCTCTACTTGGGGATCATACTTAAGTAGCATTTTTTCCACCTGTGTGTTATGGGATATTGTTTTGAGTAAGTGCACGTAGGACCTCTGTAGTCACGGCTTGTTGTTAGTTTAATGTTTATTGTTTTGTTTTGCCAAGTTACACTATAAATTATGTGGATAATAAATGATGTGGATCTCAACATACGCTGCGCCTTGGTCCGTCTCTACAAACGAACGTAACACCTGCAGGGACGGGGGCCTGGGATTAAAAATATTAAATCAATACAATATAAATATGGGACAAAATACACATCACAACAAGAGAGACAACACAACACTACATAAAGAGAGACCTATGAAAACAACATAGTAAGGCAGCAACACATGACAACACAGCATGGTAGCAACACAACATAACATCAACATGGTAGCAACACAACATGGTAGAAGCATAAAACATGGTACTAACATTATTGGGCACAGACAACAGCACAAAGGGCAAGGAGGTAGAGACAACAATACATCACGCAAAACAGCCACAACTGTCAGTAAGAGTCCATGATTGAGTCTTTGAATGAAGAGATTGAGATAAAGCTGTGTAATGTTTATTTATATTCAAAAAGCAATCCCCTAACTACTTACAGTTACACGCTGATCATCTTTTCTGTCGAAAACAATTCCGAATGATTTGATAGCTTCCACCGCATCATCCATTAAAAGTTTGATTAAAGAGAGAGGTTGACGCAACAAACATTTTCACGTGCGTTCAAGTAGGCTTTGCACTTTCCTCCGGTATTTATTGAGCAAATATGAAAACACATAATCACTCCGAACAGACACAAGCAGAACTCATGACATTAATGTTGCAGTAGCCTAGACCTAAATATTAGAAATCTGACATGATGTATGGGATGAAAACAAGGCAATTTTTCAGTCTGATCAACTGTAGGCTACTAATAAGAGCAGCTGCATACAGCCTATGGTCAGGGTAAACTAATTAGTAACTTTATGTATTTATGTGTGTCAGGAGAAAATGTGAACGTGATCAAATTTAGATTATATACAAAATTGGGCTGGCTAGGCTGCCTATACATTTTTAATCCAAAATTATTACCTGGAATTAATCAATCAACATAATAGTGATGTCAGATGTGAATATTTTTTTCTAAGGCCTACAGTTGCATAGACCTGCATGATGCAAACATGTTTAAAGCAATCTCAGCCCTCTGAGTTATATTGTCTATCAGTTGTTGTCTATGTGTCTGGGTAGAGGAAATCCCCCTCTATAATCTGGTCTAAATATAATGTATATGAACAATATAAGGTAGCTGCAGTTTGACAGGGCTTTCATCCCCCCAGGGCCAGGAGTTTTTTCAGGAGTTTTTTAAAACCATGTGACAAGATTAGGAAATACTGGTCCCATCATATCCCATATAAAACCTTTTTACAACTGATTAATCACTGTCATACCTTATAGGGTCCTTATAGAGTTTTCCTAGTTAGGTTAACATATAAGGAAAAACTCCAGGTGCTAAGAGGTAAAAATTGCCCCACTGCTCTGGGACCTATGGTGGCACCAGCCTGCTTGCAGTTGTCAGTTATCGTCAAGTATGTGGATGATCAGAGCTTTATTCAGGAACGTTTCTTGGGCTACTTTGATGTGTCAAGTGGGAGAGATGCCCAGTCTGTGTTTGACTTTATGAATTTTGAGATGTCTGAGTTTAACTTCATAGTTGTTGTCCAAACCTACGGTGACAAACCGTAGGTTGGTATTTCACTGACAGTACATACTGTATATACACACACAGTGATGAGTTTATCCAACCAGATCAGAACTTCAAAACACAACATCCAAACCTGCACAATCCCATTCTATGTTACTGTGTAATCTTTGTAGATCCTATTTTAGTGAGTGTTCTGAAGGCTGTTACAACTCTTATATTTAGTGGACTCTAAAACAGATGAGAGAGATGGATCAAAACCATTACTATTTTATCTCAGCTCAACATCGGCCTACTTTGCATTTCTAGGTCATCTGCCCCTGTCATCTATATCTGGACTATCAAACACCCAGTGCTGCTGAAAGATGAGAACCATTTATAGCCACACATTAAAACCTGTTGGGGGGAAATGTGTGGCAATCAAACAAAGCTCACAGAACCAGTCTTGGAGAGGATGAGTGATAATGCCACTATCTCTCACTCGCTCTCTCATGACAAGATGGTTAATTTGATATCAAAGCAACTCAACTATGCATCAAATATTGCCGGTCTTGTCTGTGCTATCAACCTATCATCTTTAAACCTTGATAGATACAGTCAGGTCCAAAACTATTGGCACCACTGATAAAGATCAGCAAAAAATACTATATCAAATAAATAATACAAACACTGAGCTAATTCTGAACAACTGAAGTAAAAACTCAATGAACAAGTTGAGAACATCCTGAATGACTCACATTACTCAACAAAATGACCTCATTAGTGTAGGTGTCTGTTTAAGGTGTCTGTTTCTTTACTTTCGAGCAGAAAACTGTCAAGTCACTAGCTGTGTCAAACCTGGGGGCAGGATATTTGGGGCAGACTTTGTACAAATTATTGTTGAAACTAATTCTTGCTAAGGTGATGAGCGTCATCCGTCTCTGTACTAGAATTTTCCCCCATATTGCCAAACTTGCTGGCCAGTACACGTTGCGCTGCTGAAGGACATGTTATTGTATAAATGGTGTCTCAAATGATCCCAGTCTATCAGGAAGTAAATTGAAATTTTTACAGATGAAGAATATTTACCGCTCACAAAATTTGCCTTCACGGTTACAGTTGACCTCTTTGGAAATGCAGCCCAAGTTGTTATATCTTTAAAGACTATAAAACCCCACCTCCTCCAAAGAACACGATGTGTATTTAACCACAATTGAACCCTCGATATCCTCAGATCACATTCAATGTCACAATAGAACTGCAAACATTTGGTGTTGGATCCTTCATTATCACATAATGCAATATACAATAACTTATTTGCCTTTGGAAATGCAGCCCAAGTTGTTATATCTTTAGAGACAATAAAACACCACCTCCTCCAAAGAACACGTTGTGTTTTTAGCCACAATAGAACTCATTATTGTGTCCCTCTTTATCCTCAGATTGTTTTCAATTTCACAATAGAACTTCAAACATTTGGAGCCTTTTTATGTTGGATCCTTCATTATCCTTCAATAACTTTTTATCCAGACAGTGCAATTTTCAGAACAGGTATCAATCAATGATGCATATAAACCCTTGATTGCTAATTGCTATGTATTGGCCATTGAGAGGCTTTGAAGCCACCGTTCGGCCATAATATTGCCACTTCTCATCGGAGCAGTTCCTCATAGGAATTAATGGGTTTCTTCTGTATTTCAATTAAATGTTTCAAGGACAAAATTATTATTATTTTTTTGTAGTGGGGTGAGTAACATTAGACATCTCAAAAAATTATACTTTAAGGAAAATGTTTGTATAATGTAATTTAAAAGTATGCATTAATGTGTGGGTAATATGATAAACATGGCAAGAACTAATTCATAAATGCATTTCTAAAGCTTCCAAAATATTGTCTACGATGGTGATGGAGTGCCAAGATGGAGGCCCAGTGGCTCCAACACAGCCATCCCTATCAGTCATCTAGTCTATATATAAGTCATTGGTATCAATGTGGAAGATCAGATTTGTATCCATTTTCAAAGCCTGCACACTTTCAGAGTAGAATATTTCACATGCATCATGATGTCCATAAAACACAGAACCCTTTATCAATGACAACGTCAATCAAAGTAGAACTTCTTGTCTTTGCAGTGGGAGAAATTATATTTCTTTGCAGGGTAGCATGTTTGGCAGCCCCATCGTCACATTAGAATGACTACCATTTAGTGGTTTAGGACAATCATTCATATCAAGTCATTCATATACTTATGGAGGTTATTTAAGGTAGAGATATGCATTCTGAGAAGCTGCTCAAGTCTGACATTACATGAAGTGAGAACGGTTGAATGCACACAATAATACAATTGTTTTGGAAGGTCAGATTAATATAAAAGTTTGTTTAAAACGTTTATATGCTTTGAAAGAAAAACGATTTCCCTAATAATCCTGCTAACATGGAAATCAGACATCAGGCTACCTGATGGGACTTTTGAGGAATGCAGAAAATTGGCAAACAAATAAACATTCTACCACAGCGACCACGTTATTTTTGTGAAACCTTTTTGATTCTGAGTTCGGACATATAAAGTGTGTATGTGAAAACTACTTCTAAGATGCACAGGAGGCTGTTGAGGGTAGGGCGGCTCATAATAATGGAATCTCGCTATAGTTTCCAGCCCCTACTGGATTGGATGTTGATACGTAGCACTACGTAGCCTGCTTGATAGCTTGCTAGCACCAACATGAAGGCAAAGCAATCTTGGCTATCCGTATTTACATGTTAAAAAGATCTCGGCTGGAAGAACGAGGCTTGCTCTATTGGTGCGCAGATCAAATTAACCGCTGCCCAATTAGGCTGTTTACATGTCCTAATAATTCAAAAGATTGCTCAGGAAACCAGGCGTTTTACTCAGCGTATGCTTACTTCGATTTTAACCTGTTGCCGATTAAGATAAGCAGAGTAAGGTGTTAAAATGACTATTTCCATACTATACTGAACAAAAATATGAATACAACATGTAATGTGTTGGTCCCATGTTTCATGCGTTGATCCCAGAAATGTTCCATATGCCCACAAACTGTATTGCTCTCAAATGTTTTGCACATCCTTGTTGGTGAGCATTTCTCCTTTCCCAAGATAATCCATCCATCTGACACGTGATCATTACACAGGTGCACCTTGTGCTGGGGATAATAAAAAGGTCACTCTAAAATGTGAGGTATTGTCACACAACACAATGCCATAGACGTCTTAAGTTTTGATGGAGCATGCAATTAGCATGCGGACTGCAGGAATGTTCACCAGATAATTGAATGTTAATTTCTCTACCATAAACTGCTTACAACATTGTTTTAGAGAATTTGGCAGTACGTCCAACTGGCCTCACAACTGCTGACCGTGTGTCTGGCGTCGTATGGGCAAGCTGTTTGCTGATGTCAACATTGTGAACAACATGGTGACGACGAGCTCTTGAGGCCCATTTTTTTTGGAGGTATCTGTAACCAACAGATGCATATCTGTATTCTCTGTCATGTGAAATCCATAGATTAGGGCCCAATGAATGTATTTCAATTGACTGATTTCCTCATATGAACTGTAACTCAGTAAAATCGTTAATAGTAGCATGTTGCGTTTGTTTGTTCAGTATATTTCCATAATTAGTTTAATATTAGTCTAATTATTAATGTGCATGTACATCTACTTTTATGACTAGGTTTCTTAATCCATTAACCCAATTAAGGACGTTTTCTGAAATATGTGTTTGACCAATAGGAAATACATAAAAAATGACTGCAGACATCATTCCAAATATCAATAAAACGACAAATATAAGTTGTTCTCAAACCTCTCCTATCCTTTCGGTGTTTAATTTATTCCAGAGCTTGTACACTTGATTTAAATTGTCAACTAATCATCAAACCAGTTCAGGCATCCCTGAGGAGAGGTTTGAGAAACAATGGCTACAACAACATCTAGGCTACATCAACAACTGTGTGCACCGCTATACAAATATTCTGTCAAGCAATTACTCTACATTGTACATTCATGGGGTTTCCCTATAGACGCACCACACCTTTAATTGCCACCAAAACTTCAGAATTAATTGGCTGTATTGTCTTTGGAAGATGTCCCGTTAATAACAGGTGGTGCAGATGTGCCAGCTTTCAATTGCATAGGTAAGCCTACAAGGTCTTGAAATATGAAGAATATTTGCTGTGAAATTTGATTAAGCAATCAGGCCATCAAATCTACTGCAGCTGCATATTACCTGAGAATAAATTGTCCTATATCCGAGACGTTGTCAGCTAGGACCTGCGGATTGTAGCCTTCTCAAATGAGAAACGATGCACAAATACCTTCTCCTCCTCGCTTTCTGAAAACTGAAGATGAACAACTTCTGGGCAGATGTGTTTTGTATGATGGAAAAGAATGAGACTTGAAATTTGGCCAACCAGTGTGGTTCTAACACATTTATAGGCTAGGTGGTTCAAACTTGCACGACTCGTTTGGCAGCTGCCATTGATGAGCATCATTCATGCCTGTCAAAAAGTGTATCCACTGTGTAACCTACTATACTCAAGATAGGGGCAAAGATGCAGTAGCAAAAATGATACAAGGAACTTCCTCATTCCTCCTCCTCAAACCTCAACTCTTCCTTAGGCAAGTATCAAAAGGGCTGTAACGGGCCGTGCCCCTCATTCCGCAGTTATGGTTCTAGGAACTGACATGGCCACTCATTTTTTAGTATACACATTTCAACAACATGCTGGTTATCGTGGTTTAAATGTTCAATAGAAAAAAAAATCTCTGGTGTGAACCATTAATTTAAAAGATTAGAAATCCCGTAAAAAAAACTAGGATCTATGAATAAAAAAAGCCAAGGGTACAACGCTGTGTACATACCAGAGTTAGGGGGCAAACAACCTACTCATTCCATACAGCATTGCAGTCTGTATCATCAAATTAGAGAGCAGATACAAGTCAAGTGATCTGTTAGCGATCACTTAGCGATAGTTAACTTTACCATATCCTGTAGCTAAGGGAATCTAGCTATCGTGATGTTTATCACTTTCAAATCACAAACTTAAAAAGAGACACGCTCCAAAAAGGGAGAGAGTAGGCTACTGAATATTTTATTTTATTTGACCTTTATTTAAACAGGAGGTCACCATTGAGACCATTGAGACCCAAGTGGCATTAGAGCAACCAATTGCACTTTGCAGTTGGTTCCAGCAATGAGGTACATTCAAATTAGGACCTAGTTCGGTGAGCGGGTTTAGTATCTCATCTTTTTATACTTTAACAACACAGTAAGGTAAGTTGGAAGCTTGTGTAGTAGGGTTTTCTAAACAAAAAGGGAATAATTAATTGATCTACCGGACTTTAATGAGGACCAGCCAACCTTTTAATACAGGATGCAGTGGTATTAAGTATTAAAACTGTTACCAGTGGTAAAACGAATTGCGTTATGGTAGACAGCATCCAAAGATTTAGATTAGTGATTGCTGCAATCTGGTAAATGGTGTCACCATAATCAAGAACTGTCAGGAAGTTGACCGTACAATCTGCTTCCTGCTATTAGGGGGAGGCAAGAAGCCTCTTTAAGTCTTAGCTTTTTAACAAGCTCAACCATGTTATTGAAACATTAAGTCTTTGCTATCCAAATGCCCAGATATTTGTAGGCGGGAACCCGATCAATGGGAGACCCATCCAATAAATAACTATGTAGTCCATCTGAAAAAAATGTGTGAGAACTTAAGAACAATATGTTATTTTCGTGCCCGCATTAACTATACATTTTAAACCAACCAGAGCTTTCTTTAACGTAACAAGGTCAGATTGCAGATCTAACAAAGCCTGGTCAAAAGTTGGGTAAATCTGCATACAGGTTAATATTGCATGTTTTAACAGATATATATTTATATAAATAGTTAGAGAACAGGTCCTAGTACCGTCCCCTGTGGTACACCTTTTGTTATTACAGGAAACTAGATTTAACACCATCAGAGATCACACACTGAGTCCTGTCTGACAGATAATTGTCAAGTCCCTTACAAGAAGCCTGATCCAGGCCAAAATCAGTCAACCGTTGATTAAGAATGTGATGGTCAACGGTGTCAAAGGCGTTGGAAAGGTCTATAAATAAGGCAGCACAATTATTTTTATCATTCAGGCAATTTAAACACATCATCTAAAACAAGCGTAGCAGGTCTAAAGGTCCAGGTCTAAAACCGGATTGGTGCACATGTGATTCAGCCCTTATGTTTTTTTTTACCTCATTCTTTAGCAAAGCACTTAGTACATAATAGACATCAAAGAGTTCAAATGAAAATCAAGTATGTGAGAATGTTAGTGCATCATTCTCTACATTCTGTTCTGAGGTGATTAAAGGACTCTTGTCTAGTGGGATGAGAGGAATTTTCTCCTAGCACAGCCATTCAACTCTGCAACTGTTTTAAAGTCACCATTGGCCTCATGCTGAAATCCCTGAGTGTTTTCCTTCCTTCTACGGCAACTGAGTTAGGAAGGACATCTGTATCTGTGTAGTGACTACACCATCCAAAGTGTAATTAATAACTTCACCATGCTCAAAGGGATATTCAATGTCGGCTTTTTTATTTCTACCAATAGATGCCCTTCTTTGCAAGGCAGTGAAAAACCTCCCTGGTCTTTCTGGTTGAATCTGTGTTAGAAATTCACTGCTCAACAAAGGGACCTTATAGATAATTGTATGTGTGGGGTACAGAGATGAGTTATTTTTACTCCTGAACTTTAGGCTTGCCATAACAAAGGGGTTGGACAATTCCGGGGAAAAAAATGTATTCCAGTTTGACATTATGGGGTATTGTGTGTCAGCCAGAGACAGATAATCTCAATGTAATCTAAAGTATTTTAAAATCAGACTGTAACACAATACATTTTTGAAAAAGTCAAGGAGTGTGAACACTGTCAGATTTCTCAAATCTCTGAAGGGCTGCCAATCAGATGTAGAATCAGTCCGTCTAGCCATAGCCCAAGCTACATTTATTTCCTGTAATTTCTCAGACAATTCATGAGTAAACCATTGCATCAGTCTTTTACCCTTAGTCTTTTGTATGGTGCATGTTTCTCTGCATCAGAGTGAAACAGGGAACATAAATAATTAAGGGCCCGATTCGAGTCAGGATAGGGCAGGTCATTTTGTCGGAGGACATCATGAAAACATTCTCCAGTTACAGTCTCCAGTAAGGAAAACTTCTAGGACAGAGACATAATAGTAACATCATATTCAATGCTGTCTAATTTTAGTATAACGAAGCCAGTATTTTTTATATTTTCTGTCCTCAGTTACGGAGAGCTGTGAAAACCTGTCCGCAGATGAAGCGGTCCCAATGAATGTCCCAAGAGATGAGGGGTATACCCTTGTATACCACAGGCTATATGTGTACCTATTAGCAAAGGTTGTATACTGTTAAAAGTCATACACAATAGCCCTATTGTATAGTCTGCTGGGTGTGCAGGCTTCTGTTCCAGCCCAGCACTAACACAACTGATTCAAGTGATTCAACCTAACGAGTTGACAATAAACGGTGCCATTGCTGGGCAGGAATAGAAGTCTGCTCACCCAGTAGATCAGGAATCAGTGGAACATGGTTGAACTATTTTTGTTCATCTGAAGTTATGTTTTATTAATAATAGCCTGCATGTTGCTCAATTATCTATTGTTGATTGGACTAATATGTCTAACCTTTACGTTGGACGGGGCCACAGTGTCCCCTGACCCCCCCGTCTCAGTGTCCAGTATCTATGCTGCAAAAGTCTATGTGCCGTTGGTCTAGGTTCAGTCTGTCCTATCTGGTGTCCTGTGATCTTAAGTATGCTCTCTCTCTCTCTAGTTTCTCTTTCTCTTCCCCCCGGAAGACCTGAGCCCGAGGACCATGCCTCAAGACTACCTGGCCAGTATCTATGGAACCCTGACCTGATCACCGGACGTGCTGTTTTGACCCTCTCCCTCTCTCTTTCTGTCTCTGTCTCTGTCGCTGTCTCTGTCTCTCTACCTCACCTGTTGTCTCAACCTCTGAATGCTCTGCAATATAAAGCCAACTGACATTTACTCCTGTGGTTGTTGCTAATGTATTACAAATAAAAAAATGAAAATGTCACACTTCCATAAGTGTTCAGACCTTTTACTCAGTACTTTGCTGATGCACCTTTGGCAGCATTTAACCCGGACCTGATGTTTCAACCCTCTCTCTCTCTCTTTCTGTCTCTGTCTCTCTCTCTTTCTGTCTCAGTCTCTCTACCTCACCTGCTGTCTCGACCTCTGAATGCTCAGCAATATAAAGCCAACTGACATTTACTCCTGTGGTCTGAATTTTATTGTTGATAATTTCTAACCAATAAAACACTGAAATATCACATTTACATAAGTGTTCAGACCCTTTACTCAGTACTTTGTTGAAGCACCTTTGGCAGCGATTACAGCATCGAGTCTTCTTGGGTATGACGCTACAAGCATGGCACAACTGTATTTGGGGAGTTTCTCCCTTTCTTCTCTGTAGATCCTGTCAAGCTCTGTCAGGTTGGATGGGATGGGGAGGGTTAATGCACAGCTATTTTCAGGTCTCTCCAGAGATATTTGATCAGGTTCAAGTCTGGGCTTTGGCTGGGCCACTCAAGGACATTCAGAGACTTGCCCCGAAGCATGTGTTGTCTTGGCTGTGTGCTTACGGTCCTGTTGGAAGGTAAACCGTCGCCCCAGTCTGAGGTCCTGAGCGCTCTGGAGCAGGTTTTCATCAAGGATCTCTCTGTACTTTTCTCCAATCATCTTTGCCTCGATCCTGACTAGTCTCCCAGTCCCTGCAACTGAAAAACATCCCCACAGCATGATACTGCCACCACCATGCTTCACCGTAGGGATGGTGCCAGGTTTCCTCCAGATGTGACTCTCAGCATTCAGGCCAAAGAGTTCAATCTTTGTTTCATCAGACCCGAGACTCGTGTTTATCATGGTGTGAGAGTCCTTTAGGTGCCTTTTGGCAAACTCAAAGTGGGTTGTCATGTGCCTTTTACTAAGGAGTGGTTTCCATCTGGCCCCTCTTCCAAAAAGGCCTGATTGGTAGAGTGCTGTAGAGATGGTTGTCCTTCTGGAAGGTTCTCCCATCTCCACAGAGGAACACTAGAGCTATGTCAGAGTGAGCATCAGGTTCTTGGTCACCTCTCTGACCAAGGCCCCTCTCCCCCGATTGCTCAGTTTGGCCGGGCGGCCATCTCTAGGAAGAGTCTTGGTGTTTCCAAACTTCTTCCATTTAAGAATGATGGAGGCCACTGTGTTTTTGGCTGTAACGTAACAAAATAGGGATAAAGTCAACGGATTGGAATACTTTCCCAAGTCAATGCATGTGTTTATCATGTAGTCTTAGCATCACGACAGCCGTTTTGAGTGGGGCTATATGTTCCTGTGGTACTTTTTGGTGAACTACTTGTTCGATGGTAACTGTAACAATATAAATAAGTTACATTTAAACCAATAAAAGCTATTGACATACTGTCATTTACAAATACGACATAAAAAAAACAAGACTGTAAAGAATGAATTCGAACAAAATCTAAGGAATTAACATTTTTCCCTGACAAGCATTTCTGGTGGGGTTGAAAATGTGTCACTCTGGCAGCAAGCCTCCCTCAAGGGTTCCACCTCTGGGTGCAGAAGCATTACTTTCTCTGAAAAATATAAGTAAACACACCACATAAATCAGGATTCATATACATTTTGAGAGATGGAATTTCATTACTTTTATATGACTTCTCCATTACTTTTAACCACACTTCCATGACCAATACATCTCTATGTACAGTATACATGAAAAAGTAAGCATAAATGTGATATTAACACTGAGTGGCTGCTCTCTGATTTCATGTACCATCTCCTGCCATTGTGCCCTTGAGCACGGCACTTAACTTCACTGTATAAAACATCTGGTCAACCCTCCATCTGGAGAGCTACTGTCACACCCTGACCTTTTAGAGATCCTTTGTATGTCTCAATTTTAGTATGGTCAGGGCGTGAGTTTGGGTGGGCATTCTATGTTTTGTGTTTCTTTGATTTTCTATTTCTATGTTATGGTCGGGTATGGTTCTCAATCAGGGACAGCTGTCAATCGTTGTCTCTGATTGGGAACCATACTTAGGTACCCTTTTTCCAAACTGTGTTTGAAGGAAGTTAACTTTTTTTTATTGTATTGTTTTGTCGGCGTCATTTTGAATAAAAGAGAAAATGTACGCTTACGACGCTGCACCTTGGTCCAGTTCCTTCAACAGCCGTGACAGCTACTGGGAATGCAGGCTTTTGATCCAGCCCTGAAACACACCCTAGTCTGCTTGTCAAGGTCCTGTTGAGCAGCTGATTTTTAGAATATGCTGTGTCAGAGGGGGGCTGGAACAAAAGCCTGCATACCCAGTAGCTCTCTAGGAGGATGGTTAGTCACCCTTGATATTAGACATTGCAACATTACAACCAATACAATAACAGATAACTGAGTAGTAAAGTGTGTAGCAGTGAAGGGAGGTTGGACAGAAATGGTTGAACTTCTTATCTGGTCATAGCAGGTTTCCTATGTCTCCTTCATCTGCGTCACGTTTGCCCTTTCATATTTTTTTTGTTGCCGTTTAGGTGTTGAGGCATACGACAAGAATGTGCAGGTAAATGAAAATGAATCTAATTTTGGACTCAACTGTCTATTGACTGCCACCTGGGAGGAGTGACTGCTTTTGATCTTGGGTCGTCTCTGTCCCTTTCAGACAGCCCTACCTAACCTGGTCTTTCTGTCACTCAGTGGGAGGTTTGTTGGGGAATGTGCACTTTGTGACTTGGTTCAAAGGAGCTCATGTACTGAGATGATCGGTCAGATTACTAGGGCTGTTTACACCAGTTTATTGACAAAGTGGAGTCTTGTGCATTCCAAATATTCCAAAGGTATAAACGTCATGGAACTACTGATGCTGTTGGTCGAGCTATTATTGGTGGTGATACTGTATATGCATAACAGCACAAAACTATGACATCTCATGGTGGGAATTTCTGTAACCTGAAACCATATGTCAAGTCTTCTCCCTTGCTGAGAAGGGAATAGACAAAATTGTCTGGATCAGGACATTGTCTTTCACTTTGAAAATCCCAATCTAGGAACTGTAAATATATGTTCTGTCTGTACTATATTATCTACATCATATATTATACTATATTGGAATACATACATATTTCATCAAATCAAATCAAATGATCTGTCACATGCACTGAATAATAGATCACACCGTGAAATGCTTACTTACAGGCCCTTAACCAACAGTGCAGTTCAAGAAAGAGTTAAGAAAATATTTACTAAATAAAGTAAAAACTTGTTTTTTTAAGAAACACAATAAAATAACAATAACGAGGCTATATACAGCAGGTACCAGTACCGAGTCAATATGCGGGGGTATCGGTTAGTCAAGGTTATTTGTACATGTAGGTAGGGGTGAAGTGACTATGCATAGATAACAAACAGCAAGTTTTTATATTTTTAGATATTATGCTTAAAATTAATAAATCAGCATTCAAGTGTTTACAATTCCACCTCCAAGTGCTCAGTAGGCCTCTGCAAAGAACTACAAGCAACTACAAGGGGTGTACTGTTGAGTTAAATTAGATAGGGTTCCATTTTGAGGCCGACTCTCTTCTCTGTATACATCAATGATGTCGCTCTTGCTGCTGGTGATTCTCTGATCCACCTCTACGCAGACGACACCATTCTGTATACTTCTGGCCCTTCTTTGGACACTGTGTTAACAACCCTCCACACGAGCTTCAATGCAATACAACTCTCCTTCTGTGGCCTCCAACTGCTTTTAAATACAAGTAAAACCGATCGCTGCCTGCACCTGCCCGCCAGTCCAGCATCACTACTCTGGATGGTTCTGACTTAGAATATGTGGACAACTACAAATACTGTACCTAGGTGTCTGGTTAGACTGTAAACTCTCCTTCCAGACTCATATCAAACATCTCCAATCCAAAATTAAATCTAGAATTCCTATTTTGCAACAAAGCATCCTTCACTCATGCTGCCAAACATACCCTCGTAAAACTGACCATCCTACTGATCCTCGACTTCGGGGATGTCATTTACAAAATATCCTCCAATACCCTATTCAATAAATTGGATGCAGTCTATCACAGTACCATCCGTTTTGTCACCAAAGCCCCATATACTACCCACCACTGTGACCTGTACGCTCTCGTTGGCTGGCCCTCGCTTTATACTCGTCGCCAAACCCACTGGCTCCAGGTCATCTACAAGACCCTGCTAGGTAAAGTCCCCCCTTATTTCAGCTTGCTGGACACCATAGCAGCAACCACCTGTAGCACACGCTCCAGCAGGTATATCCCTCTGGTCACACCCAAAAACAATTCTTCCTTTGGCCGCCTCTCCTTCCAGTTCTCTGCTGCCAATGACTGGAACGAACTACAAAATCTCTGAAACTGGAAACACTTATCTCCCTCACTAGCTTTAAGCACCAGCGGTCAGAGCAGCTCACAGATTACTGCACCTGTACATAGCCCATCTATAATTTATCCCAAACAACTACCCCTTCCCCTACTGTATTTATTTATTCATTTATTTTGCTCCTTTGCACCCCATTATTTCTATTTCTACTTTGCACATTCTTCCAATGCAAATCTACCATTCCAGTGTTTTACTTGCTATATTGTATTTACTTCGCCGCCATGGCCATTTTTTTGCCTTTACCTCCCTTATCTCACCTCATATACAGACTTATTTTTCTACTGTATTATTGACTGTATGTGTCACGACTTCTGCCGAAGTCGTTGCCTCTCCTTGTTCAGACGGTGCTCGGCGGTCGACGTCACTGGTCTTCTAGCCATCATTGATCGATTTTTCATTTTCCATTGGTTTTGTCTTGTCTTCCCACACACCTGTTTTCAATCTCATTGATTACCTGTTGTGTATTTAACCCTCTGTTTCCCGTCATGTCTTTGTCAGAGATTGTTTATTGTCAGTGTTGTGTTTATTGTATAGGTGCGCGACGGGTCCTCGTACCCATGTTTTGTTTATATTCTATTCTTATTAGTGTTATGGAGCATGTTACATGGACATTCATTAAAATAATAAATGTTACACTCCGTTTGACACTCCTGCGCCTGACTTCCCTGCCACCTATACACACGACTCTGACCGTATGTTTGTTTTACTCTATGTGTAACTCTGTGTTGTTGTATGTGTCAAACTACTTTGCTTTATCTTGGCCAGGTCGCAATTGTAAATAAGAACTTGTTCTCAACTTGCCTACCTGGTTAAATAAAGGTTCAATTTAAACAAATTGAATCGTAGAGAACACCACCAGTGTTGTGTACACACACTTAAGGTCTGACACTACTGACCTGTAAGTATATCAACAAATAATGTAGACTGATTTTTTTCTTTACTCAGACAAATATTTGTATACAGTATAAAATATCACTTTTATTGCCAGTTATTGATAGCACAGTATGATATTAGTTTATGCTCTTTCATTGAATGGGGGTAAGAGGGAAGTAGTTGTGAAAATACTTCTTACAGTCCCTAAATTGCTTACTGGGTTCAACAATTGCTAATGACAATAGAACATGCACCTCATAATTTAATTGAAAAGGATTCATGAATATAGAGTCAAGTAATTGTTTCTTCCATTATTGAGAATACTGTCATGGAACTTGTAAATAATTGTCATGGGACTTCTGAGTTTGTCTGATCACACAGCATTGTCAATAAGTATCTACATCAAACTCAATAATCAATCATATATTATTATAAATACATATCTATATTCAACATCTAAAGTGAAATGTGAGCTGACGTAACCAGTGATTAACTGAATACTTGAGCAAGTATTCATCAAAGTTGTGTTAGGGTTATTTCATGACTTAGCTTTATCGTCTTGGATCATTTGGAACACACATTGTGCAATCTGACAACTTAATAATTTCTCATAATACATATGACTTCTCAGAAACTTCCAGAACTATCCCTTAAAAATGCACTCAATGAACCGAGATCGATAAATCCTGTTTTACACATGTCCATGTCATCACTTTTCACTTTGATCGTATGCATCTTTCCTTAAAGTGATTTGCACATCGAGTTTGTATTTATCTATATGGTATCAGAGTATTTTATTAATATAGTCATCTAGTTCTGATGAATATAACTTATAAATGCCTCATGAGTGCCGTTCAACTGTCTTACCCCAACAAAGCCCAAATAGGCTTGTTTTAGTTTGAAAACAAACACTGTATAGCTTTATAGCATAATTATGATCTCATGGACGGTCGGTCCTTGCCTTCATAATTCTGTCTATGAATTAGACAGTGGTTTAATTTCTTTATCCCCATCGCCCAGCTGTGGTTTGAATTACAGATTGTAGCTTTTAAATTACAATATTGTATGAAGAGATGCTGTACATGTCAGTATGTAGACATCCAGTGAGAAAAACTGGTTGAAATGTATGTTACATATGTAACTGACGTATTTAACATACAACCGATATTTGACATATAGCTGATACGTCCGTTGATGTGATGTACAACTGTAGAGCAAAGCCCTTATATGAAATAGAACTACAGACCCATATGCCAGTTTATAGGTTACATAAAGATAAAATACCAAGATGTCAGCATTTTGACGGTTTCTAATCATAACATGATGGAAATTATGACAGTCAAACAGAAAACCGATACATAACAATATAAAAAACACTTTCAACTGTTCAGTTTATAGGTATAATAAATCTTTATAGTCCAACCTGAATGTTTTAAGACCTGAATAATTTAACAGTGATCTGTTATTTCTGTCTGCATTCCTCTCAAGGTAAGCTATGGTGGTAGGTACATAGCTGTGGTTCCAATAATTGCTAGCTGACAGTGTGTCTGTTCTGTCTTTGGCATCTGCCAGATCCTGATTTTACTTCTTCAAACCTTTCAGATCATTACACTTGGGGCCAGTGGCGTAGGCAGAAATCCATTGATGGGCACTGAAATCATCAAACAAATATCATAAAATCATAGCTGACCCAATACCCTACTGTAATCGATCACACACAACAAGCCATGTAGCATGTGATTTCGCAATACAGACCAAATAGCCCTTTAGGCCCACGTAAATCCATGACTCTTGTATTTAACATTTGACTCAAATAGACCCACACATAATAAATCATAGGCCTATAAGTAATAGGCCATGCGACTAGAACATAATGCCCTGATGTAACAGTAATAATCACAATAGGCTTGGCAACATCTCACTGGTTCAGCGACCAGGAGATAGTAGGCTAGGCTCAGCAACCAGGAGATTTTGTATTTTTTATTTCACCTTTATTTAACCAGGTAAGCTAGTTGAGAACAAGTTCTCATTTACAACTGCGACCTGGCCAAGATAAAGCAAAAGTGCGACAGAAACAACAACACAGAGTTACACATGGAAATAACAAGCGTACAGTCAATAACACACTAGAAAAAAAGAAAGTCTATATACAATGTGTGCAAATGGCATGAGGAGGTAAGGCAATGAATAGGCCATAGAAGCAAAGTAATTACAATTCAGCAGATTAAACTGGAGTGATAGATGAGCAGATGATGATGATCAGATTATGGTCTGTAAGTAGTGATACTGGTGTGCAAAAGAGCAGCAAAATAGATAAAAACAATATGGGGATGAGGTAGGTAGATTGGGTGGGCTATTTACAGATGGACTATGTACAGCTGCAGCGATCGGTTAGCTGCTCAGATAGCTGGTGTTTAAAGTTAGTGAGGGAAATGTAAGTCTCCAGCTTCAGTGATTTTTGCAATTCGTTCCAGTCACTGCCAGCAGATAACTGGAAGGAAAGGCTGCCAAAGGAGGTGTTGGCTTTGGGGATGACCAGTGAGATTTACTGTTGGAGCAAGTGCTACTATGTTGTGGGTGTTGTTATCGTGACCACTGAGCTGAGATAAGGCGGAGCTTTACCTAGCATAGACTTATAGATGACCTGGAGCCAGTCGGTCTGGCGACGAATATGTAGCGAGGGCCAGCCGACTAGAGCATACAGGTCGCAGTGGCGGGTGGTATAAGGCGCTTTGGTAACAAAACGGATGGCACTGTGAAAGACGACATTCACTTTGCTGAGTAGAGTATTGGAAGCTATTTTGTAGATGACATCACCGAAGTCGAGGATCGGTAGGATAGTCAATTTTACGAGGGTAAGTTTGGAGGCTTGAGTGAAGGCGGCTTTGTTGCGAAATAGAAAACCGATTCTAGATTTGATTTTGGATTGGAGATGTTTGATATGAGTCTGGAAGGAGAGTTTACAGTCTAGCCAGACACCTAGATATTTGTAGTTGTCCATGTATTCTAGGTCAGAACCGTTCAGAGTAGTGATACTTGTCAGGTGGGAGGGTGCAGGCAGTGAATGGTTGAAAACCATGCATTTGGTTTTGCTAGTGTTTAAGATCAGTTAGAGGCCACAGAAGGAGTGTTGTATGGCATTGAAGCTCGTTTGGAGGTTAGTTAACACAGTGTCCAAAGAAGGGCCAGATGTATACAGTAGAGGTGGATCAGGGAATCACCCGCAGCAAGAGTGACATCGTTGATATATACAAAGAAAAGAGTCGGCCCGAGAATTGAACCCTGTGGTACCCCCATAGAGACTGCCAGAGGTCCGGACACCAGGTCCTCCGATTTTACACACTGAACTCTGTCTGCAAAGTAGTTGATGAACCAGGAGAGGCAGTCATTTGAGAAACCAAGGCTATTGAGTCTGCCGATAAGAATACAGTGATTGACAGAGTCAAAAGCCTTGGCCAGGTCGATGAAGACGGCTGCACAGTACTGTCTTTTATCGATGGCGGTTATGATCGTTTAGGACCTTGAGCGTGGCTGAGGTCCAGCTCGGAAACCGGATTGCACAGCGGAGAAGGTACGGTGGGATTCGAAATGGCCAGTGAGCTGTTCATTAACTTGGCTTTCAAATACTTTAGAAAGGCAGGGCAGGATGGATATAGGTCTGTAACTGTTTGGGGCCAGAGTGTCACCCCCTTTGAAGAGGGGGATGACCGCGGCAGCTTTGCAATCTTTAGAGATCTTGGACGAAATGAAAGAGGTTGAACAGACTGGTAATAGGGGTTGCAACAATGGCGGCAGATAATTTTAGAAAGAGAGGGTCCGGATTGCCTAGCCCAGCTGATTTGTACGGGTCCAGGTTTTGCAGCTCTTTCAGAACATCTGCGATCTGGATTTGGGTGAAGGAGAAGCTGGGGAGGCTCAGGCAAGTAGCTGCGAGGGGTGCGGAGCTGTTTGCCGGGGTTGGGATAGCCAGGAGGAAAGCATGGCCAGCCGTAGAGAAATGCTTATTGAAATTTTCAGTGTCGCCTAGCCTCAGTGCAGTGGGCAGCTGGGAGGAGGTGCTCTTGTTCTCCATGGACAGTAGAGTTTAGAGCTACAGGATGCAAATTTCTGTTTGAAAAAGCTGGCCTCTGCTTTCCTGACTGACTGTGTGTATTGGTTCCTGACTTCCCTGAACAGTTGCATATCACAGGGACTATTTAATGCAATTGTAGTCCGCCACAGGATGTTTTTTTGCTGTTCAAGGACAGTCAGGTCTGGAGTGAACCATATCTGTTCTTAGTTCTACATTTTTAAAAAGGGGCATGCTTATTTAAGATGGTGAGGAAATTACTTTTAAAGAACGACCAGATATCCTCGACTGACGGGATGAGATCAATATCATTCCAGGATACCTGGGCCAGGTTGATTAGAAAGGCCTGCTTGCAGAAGTGTTTTAGGGAGCGTTTGACAGTGATGAGCGGTGGTCGTTTGACCGCGGACCCATAGCGGATGCAGACAATGAGGCAGTGATTGCTGAGATCCTGATTGAAAACAGCAGAGGTGTATTTGGAGGGCAAGTTGGTCAGGATAATATCTATGAGGGAGCCCATGTTTATGGATTTAGGGTTGTACCTGGTGGTTTCCTTGATCATTTGTGTGAGATTGAGGGCATCTGGCTTAGATTGTAGGACTGCTGGGGTATTAAGCATATTCCAGTTTAGGTCACCTAACAGAATGAACTCTGAAGATAGATGGGGGGCAATCAATTCACATGTGGTGTCCAGGGCACAGCTGGGAGCTGAGGGGGGTATATAACAGGTGGCAATAGTGAGAGACTTATTTCTGGAGAGATTCATTTTTAAAATTCAAAGCTCGAACTGTTTGGGCATAGACCTGGAAAGTATGACAGAACTTTGCAAGCTATCTCTGCAGTAGATTGCAACTCCTCCCCCTTTGGCAGTTCTATCTTGACGGAAAATGTTGTAGTTGTTATGGAAATCGCAACATTTTTGGTGGCCTTCCTAAGCCAGGATTCAGACACGGCAAGGACAGGGTTGGTGGAGTGTGCTAAAGCAGTGAGTAAAACAAACTTAGGGAGGAGGCTTCTGATGTTAACATGCATGAAACCAAGGCTTTTTCGATTACAGAAGTCAACAAATGAGAGTGCCTGGGGACACGCAGGGCCTGAGTTAGCCTCCACATCACCCGAGGAACAGAGGAGGAGTAGGATGAGGGTACGGCTAAAGGCAAGCAAAACTGGTTGTCTAGTTCGTTGGGTACAGAGAATAAAAGGAGCAGATTTCTGGGCGTGGTAGAATAGATTCAGGGCATAATGTGTATGATAGGGTGCGGGTACAGTGGAGGTAAGCCCAGGCACTGAGTGATGATAACAGAGGTTGCATCTCTGGACACGCTGGTTATACTGGGTGAGGTCACCGCATGTGTGGGAAGTGGGAAAGGTATAAAAGGAAGAATAAAAGACATGTAGAATGCGACTAGGGGCTCCGCAGTAAACAATGATAATTATCCTAAACAACAGTATACAAGGCATATTGACATTTGAGAGAGACATAAAGCGAGGCATAAAGCAATCACAGGTGTTGATTGGGAGAGCTAGCTAAGTCAACGACGGGTAGGACAACAATAGCTAATCAGCTAATGACAGCAACAACAGGTAAAATGGCAATGAATGGGCAGGGAGGGTCGGTTAATTAACTACACACAGGGCCTGAGTTCGGGGCTAGGGCCGACAGATAAACAAAGGTAAACAAAGTGGAGTAACTTGATAAATGAACAGTCCAGCAGGCATCAGCTATGTAGCCAAGTGATCATGGGGTCCAGTGTACAGCAATAGATGGAACAGGGACACCGCGCGGTAGTCGTTGCTACGCTAGAACTGGGGAGAAACTGCGTTTAAAGTTAGCAGTCCGGGGTAAGTAGAAGCATCTGCTCCGTCGTCCAGCAAAGGCCCGGTTGAAGGCACAGCTGATGGAATTACGTCTGTGGACCAGTTGTGGTGGTATGGCGGGGCGCCGTGTCGACGAAGGGACCGGGCCAGATGGCGAAAGAGGTATTGTAGTTGTGGTAATTTTGTTTGCTAGCCGGGAGATGCGCCTGGCTCAGGGCTAGCTTCGGGGCTGGGTCACTCAGTGGCAGTGGCTGTGATGATCAATGGTCCCGGGTTTACGACAGGAATCTGGCATTGTAGTGGAGAAAAACAGTCCGAGGCTGGCAGGTATTATGCAGGCAAAAAAAACAGCTGGTGCCTGAACAGAGGTTAAAGGCCGCTAGCAGTGGCTAACAATCACTAAATAGCTAGTAACTTAGCTAATTAGCTGGCTACCAAATTATGAAAGTTTTGGCTATAGGGTCTAAAAAAATAGCAGATCCGTGTCACATTGGGTGAGGTATATTTAATTTTAAAAAATTGAAAAAGAGATTGAAAAATAAATTGAAATATATAAAAAAAATATGAAAAATACAAAAAGTAAACGAGGACAACAAACCACGTCTGCACTGCTACACCATCTTGGATTGTAGGCTAGGCTAGGAGGCCACAAATGTAACTATTTAACGCTAAGAGAGCCGAGAGCATCATATTGACTCTAAACAAATTAACTTTTCTTCATTACAGAATTTGTGTTATAAGCAGTTTTAAGAGAACATGTCCATGGCCTTGGGAAGTAAGAGTGCTGATAAATCCGTCAGCAAAAAAATTCCACAGCAGAATTGACACAGAGGGTGTGTTGGTAAATTCAATCTGAAGTACAAGGGTGTTCGTAAATTCAGAGCGCTTTGCTCTTGGAGCGTTCAGGAGTAGGGTTGATCTGAGAGATCTGACCTCACAACGACAGTCAAGTTCCGAAGTTAACTGGCTAACGTTTTCAAGCTTACAAGATACTTCCAGACACAAATGAAAGAACACCTCACTCTGACCATTTTACTCCCCCTAGCAGAGCTGGTTAGGCTGTTTTCATGTTATCTAGAGGGTTGGTGACTGTGCTGTTGGCAACAATTGTATTACGTTTTTTTGCCAACGTTTACTGACGCCGTCAATATACAAATGGCGTTGAGCGTTCGTAAATTCATCACTTATTCTGCGCTCTGTATAGTAGATAGTCAGAGCGAATTTACGAACGCACCCAGAGGCAGAGAAACGAAGCGGAGTGCCAAAAAGTGACTTTTGCAAATTGCCAAACTCTTAAAAATTACCCTTTTGAGCTCTATTTCAAAATATAATATTTTTTGAGGCTGGATTACTACTATTACATGTGCTCCCCGCTTGCGCTAGCAACACTGAGATTGAAGTCAGACAACTCCACCATCCAGCGATGACCGGTTGCATTCAGTCTTGTTGTAGTTATTACATGCAGTGCATTTGGGAAGTATTCAGACCCCTTGAATTTTTTTACATTTTGTTACGTTACAGACTTATTCTAAAATGTATAAAATATATTTGTTTCCTCATCGATATACATACAATACCCCATAATGACATTGCACTAACCAGTTTTTTAAAACATTTTTGTTAATTTATTAATAATTAAAAATGTAAACATCACATTTACATAAGTATTCACACCCTTTACTCAGTACTTTGTTGAAGCACCTTTGGCAGCGATTTCAACCTCGGGTCCTCTTGGGTTTGATGCCACAAGCTTGGCACACTTGTATTTGTGGAGAATCTCCCATTCTCTGCAGATCCTCAGTCTTGGATGATTTCTTTGGATTTTCCCATGATGTCAAGCAAAAAGGCACTGAGGTTGAAGGTAGGCCTAGAAATACATCCACAGGTACACCTCCAATTGACTCAAATTATGTCAATTAGCCTAACAGAAGCTTCTAAAGCTATGACATAATTTTCTGGAATTTTCCAAACTGTTTAAAGGCACAGTCAACTTAGTGTATGTAAACTTCTGACCTACTGGAATTGTGATACAGTGAACTATAAGTGAAATAATCTGTCTGTAAACGATTACTGGAAAAATGACTTGTGTCATGCACAAAGTAGATGTCCTAACCGACTTGCCAAAACTATGGTTTGTTAACAAGAAATTGGTGGAGTGGCTGAAAAATAAGTTTTAATGACTTCAAACTAAGTGTATGGAAACTTCCGACTTCAACTGTATATAAGAAATATATAACAAATAAAACAAATCAATATCCAATCCAGAAATGCAATAACGGTCAACATTGAGAATGTAATTCAACAAGCAAAAATGGCTGGTGGTACTGATGTTGTGTATTACCTTTAATACTGTATATAGATGAAATAGTACATAGAGACATAAAAGTAATCTCAATAGTTGTCTGTCTCTCATTTTCTGGAAAGTTGCAGAACTAACATTACCGGTTGATCAATAGAACAATAACCATAGTAACCAGAATAACATCAACTTGCTACCAGGAAGCTACTACTGTTTTGAATTCTTTGAATAAGACAAATATTTTACCTGCAGGTGTGTGGCTGCGTAGGCCATTCAAGGATTGGCCTACGCAGACCCACAACACGCTGACAACCAACATTGGACCTCTAAAAGCTTAAAGTATTCTCTGGAGTCACGCAGGCTTCAGAAACATTCCACATTTTGTTGTGTTACAGCATGAATTGAAAATGGGTTAAATTGAGATTTGTTGCCACTGGCCTACACACAATACATTTTTCCAAATGAATTAAAAATGAAAAGCTGAAATGTCTTGAGTCATTAAGTATTCAACCTGTCACGAATCCCGCTTCCTGAGTCTGTGTTTGCCTGTGTTTCTGTCCTGGATTGTGTTTCCGGTGTCCTGGAACGCACCCTGTCTGGTTGCCGGGCGAATTAGCTTGTTGGGAGATCGATGTTCACCCGCACCTGTATCCCATCCGTAATCTGCACACCTGTCCTGATCATCACCTCTCCCCTTCAAAAGCTCTGACCTGACATCCATTCCCTGCCGGATCGTTAGCCATGAACATTACTCACCCGGATCATTTACCCCATTCCCGCCTGGTCGTCGGAGGATTCCGCTACCCCATTGGATCCACCTATTTACTCCCATCAACTCACCACCGCTGCCCGCTACGCCACCTGGATATATCTACCCATTCACATTCACTTGTAAATAAATACTCACCATCTTCCTACTCTCCTTGTCCTGGTCTGCTTCTGGGTTCGATTTTGAAAGAATGTGACACAACCCCTTTGTTCTGGCAAGCCTAAATAAAGTCAGGAGTTGACCAGTCTTATTATTGTAATAATTCATTCATATTGAATAAAGATGATTGTTTGAAGAAATGACAAAGTCTCTCTCACTTGGTTAGAATTTCCACCCCAGGAGCTTAATACAGTTATATTCCAGCCACTAGGGTGAAGCCCATGGAAAAAAAAGGAAAGTGGATTCATCCTTGTATCCCAAGAGAGGCCCCCTTCAATTATGAAACTGTGTTATTTGAACCGGACGCGAGAGTTATCTGGGGCTTGGACCTACAAAGTCAAGTAGTGAAAAAAATCGCCCATCTCAAAAAGTTGACATTGCAATAGTGAATACTATTAAATATGACATAACCTTACCAAGACAAACAGTGAAAGTGGCATTACAGAGAGTGGTAGCGTGTCAACCGGTTCCTGTGCCCAGTGAAGAAAAGGTTACTGTAGCACACGTTCATGACAGTTCCTCACCGGAGCCTGGCCCTGACACCGGTCACAGTGAGTGTACAGCACTTGAGCCAAGAACAACAAGCATTAGTCAAATAGATGCTCACAGAGGAATCCGCCATTTTTGCCAAAAATGACATGGACATAGGGTGCACTGAAAATCTACAATTGGAGATAACATTAACTGATAACATACCAGTGGCAAAGAGATACAATGGTGTGCAACACCCCTTGTATGCGGAGGTGAAAAGTCACCTTCAGGGGCTCCTGAATAAAAAATTAAATCAGGAAGTCCACTACATCAGACCTCTGGTCTGTGTACGGAAAAAAGGATGGGTGTTTAAGACTTTGTGTTGATTACAGGGGATTGAACAAGAAGACTGTTCTGGAAAGGCATCCCATACCCCGAATACAGGAAATACTTGATGGTTTGGGAGGAAACTCGTGGTTTACAGTTTTAGATCAATGAAAGGCAAACCACCAAGGCTTTGTGGGAGAGGAGTCCAGAAAATACACTGTTTTCAACCCTCCTTGGGCCTTACATGAATGGAACAGAATAACGTTTGACTTATCAAACAGCCCCTCTGCCTTGCAACAAAGCTTGGAGGAAAGTTTAGAGGGTATAAGAGATACAATGTGTATACCATATTTGGATGATACGCTTATTTTTAGTCAGTTATTTGGATAACATGTGGAAGATGTCCGTCAGCTAGTCAGGCAGCAAAATAAATGGGGTATTAAACTCAGGGCTGATGAGTGTGACCTAGTCTGTTATTTAGGAAAAATGATTTGTTCTGAAGATTACAGAATGGTTGTTAAAGAAATTGTAGTAGTGCGAGAACTGGTAAACAGGCCACCAACAAACATGAGAGAGCTGGGGAAACTACTGGGGTTTCTAGGGTACTACAGGGGTCATGTACAGAACTTCTCACAACATGCAAATGTCTCTATGACTTACTAGCAGTGAAGTCGGAGACCCCAGCATCCGGGAAGCGAAGGACCATGGTAGCTATGCAGCCGCCCCACCAGAAAGTTATATGGGAGGATGCTCACCAGATAGCATTAGAACACTTGGTGAGTGTGTTCTAATCCACCTGTTCTTGCTTACTCAGATTTCAAAGGACCCTTATCTCCCTAAGCGTCAGTGTTTTTTTTCGCTATGTTTCTTTGTCTTACCTTGGCCATTGAAACCACTGTTAGTGACTTTCACTGTGGCTGTATTAACCCCTCGCACGTCTGTGAAGGGAGTGGAGTTGTTTTCCACTCTCAAAGCATCTTGCTCTATTTCATCCACTACCCCTGCAATTGCCGTTTTTAATCACAGGTTTCAAACCTGCCATCAAAACCGAGAGCACAAATTATATCAATGTACTCCCTTTCCCAGTCTTTCTGTTGCTGAGTACATCTAAAAATTCAATTTTTATCGGTTATGCTCTTCTGTTGATAAAACGCCGACATCAAAACACGATTTCTCATTGATTTCATTGTGCCCAGTCATAATTGCCTCCCTGAATTCTTTATTTGTTTTGAAATCTCCATCAGCAGGATGGAAATTATTTCACTTCTAAAAGTGTGAGGGAAAATCCAAGAAGATAAATCTCAACAAACAAATTTGGAACAACAAAAGGTAAAATAATCTTCAGTTCACATTTGATGGTACATTCATACGATGCATTCGTTACATATGATTGACATATGGTTGCCCAATTTTATCCAGTTTGCTAAACGTTTCCCATATTCAAGCCGAATTGTTAGAATGCTCATGTGCTACTTTCAGCGTCTCCGTTGCGTTATTCAAATTCTCTCGCTCAATAGCTTTTATTCCCAATCCTCTTCCGATGGTGTCCAGGATGTTAAGATTTCTTCGGTCCCGTCTCTAATGCACACCTTCTATTAACTATTTTCCAAGGTAGCGCTACCCACTTCCCCTGAGAATAGTTACGGTATTTGTGCCTATTAATTTGTCACGGCACTTAATACCTTGCATTAGAACCAATACTATAGCGTCTGCAAATGTATTACTGGAGAATACGCATGACCTAAGGTCTTATTCCAGTGTTGCGCCTCAAATACTACTGTTGTTGATAACATGCATCACCAAAATGATTCACACTCGTCTTCCTATTTCCACAATCTGCCATGTTTCCTCACCCCAACAGGGCATAAAATGAACCCCTCTTTATTGCTACTGCTAATATACCCAAATCCAACAGCGTTCAAATAACGTATTGCTTTTCATCTGACCCTGAATGGCAATCTTTTTTCCTAGTACACAAGCAGGTGACTTTATCCATCCACACACACTCTACTGCCGCATGGCCACTGCGGCTGAGACCTTCAGCCTCCTTACGGGTCTGGCTGATAAACCGATACACTAAAGTTTTACCCTCCACAGGACCATCTGCTTGGAACTTACTCTCTATCTATGAGTCTTACCCTCTACAGGAAACGATCCTGCTCGGGACTTACTCTCTTTAAAGCTATGACCGGTGATTACTCAATGGTCCTATTGAATAAACTCAGGCTTTCTAGGTCCGTATCCTCTAATTGCTCAGCCGACGAATCTCATCTCCCCAAGATGTCAAAATGAGTGGAAACAGGTGTAGGAACCGTGTCTACCTTGTTTGTTGCAAGCTCCTGCTCCATTGATCTGGACTCTCTGGTTTGACTATAAATCGTGGTGAACCCTGCTCGCAGTGCCAACTGTTAGGTTCTAATTATTCGAGTAAGAACTCGACGGACACTGTGAAAGTCTAAAAAAAATAGTATTCTTCCCAAAGGATCGAACAGTTGAATCGACAAAAACATATTTACAATAGTGGTGGAATTTGTAATCCCACTTTGGGTGGAGTCTCCTCCTTCTCGCTAAACACTGTATCTTTATTGTTAGGCAGGAAACAAAGGGGTACGGGCAATAAACTTTTCCTTTAACATGACCTTACCTGACCTCGTCCCCTTCATAACTAATCCATAGCTCTCTCCCCTTTCCTGCCACATGTGATTGTTGTCCCGACACTCAGTACATTCCAAGCTTAATTGCACCCACCATATACCTTGCCCAATAGATAACCATTAACCTCTAGTGTAGTCTCTTGGCAATGGCACCCCTCAAGTCTCTTTTATAAACTAATGATCAATAACAGTTTAAGTTATTAATCCAAATCCATCAGTCTCTGTGCTATGTCCTATTTTATCCATATACTGTATTAAAGGTCATACACAACATCAGTACAACCAGTCATTTTTGTTTGTTGAATTACATTCTCAACATTGACCATTATTGCATTTCTGTATTGGATATTGATTTGTTTTATTTGTTATATGTGTATCATTTCTTCGGTATTACATGTACTATTCCTATTGTTGTTGCTGTTGATTTCGTATGTGTACCTGTATCACTTTGCTTTGACCTCGTCGAGAGAGAGAGAAAAAGAGAGAGAGAGATGACCAGCAGGGTCAAATAATAAACACAGTGGTTGTAGCCTGTGCATCAGGTCAGTACCTCAGGAGTACATTTCAGTTGGGTTTTCATAGCCAAGCATTCAGAGGTTTAGACAACAGGTGTGGTGTGGAGAGCGAGAGAGAGAGAGAGAGAGAGAACCGAGGGTGTGGTCACCACAAGGCACATGTTTGTGTGTGTGTCACATCTTGTTTGTTGAGAAACCAGCCCTTCCCCAGGAACTTCCAGACATCAGAATGTACACTGAAAAATTATGTGTACACCAGTGACAGTTGGAGACTTTAAGATGAAGGAGGACAATACGTTTTTTTTTCTTCTATTATAGCATATTGGATGAGTGTCATTCATATTCCATTCACCCTACAACCTAGCCTATAAATGAACGTTTACAGCGTAGGTGTACAGGTCCTAATAAACGTTTTAGTAATTAAGGTGACAGACAGTGACACATTCAATACTGCAATGCACAGTCTTGCCTTTATCTACACCTGATCTCGGGTGTAATCGTTAGTCCAACAGTTGCAAATGATAGTTTCTATTGGACAAATGCAGGTATGTAGGGGGAGAGGTAGTTGTTTGGGCTAAATTATAGATGGGCTATGTACAGGTGCAGTAATCTGTGAGCTGCTCTGACAGCTGGTGCTTAAAGCTAGTGAGGGAGATAAGTGTTTCCAGTTTCAGAGATTTTTGTAGTTCGTTCCAGTCATTGGCAGCAGAGAACTGGAAGGAGAGGCGGCCAAAGGAATAATTGGTTTTGGGGGTGACCAGAGAGATATACCTGCTGGAGCGCGTGCTACAGGTGGGTGCTGCTATCGTGACCAGCAAGCTGAAATAAGGGGGGACTTTACCTAGCAGGGTCTTGTAGATGACCTGGAGCCAGTGGGTTTGACGACGAGTATGAAGCAAGGGCCAGCCAACGAGAGCGATCAGGTCGCAGTGGTGGAAAGTATATGGGGCTTTGGTGACAAAACGGATGGCACTGTGATAGACTGTGATAGAGAAAGAAAGAGAGAGTCGAAAACAGCAGGTCCAGGACAAGGTCCAGTGAACAGGTCAGGGGTCCACAGGCAGAACAGTTGTATCTGGAGCAGCAGCACAACCAGGTGGACTGGGGACAGCCAGGAGTCATCAGTGCCTAGCTCCACTCCTATTCCCCAGGCGCTCTCTTTTGATGACTTCTGTAAGCGTAATAGCCTTGGTTTCAGGCATGTTAACATTAGAAGCCTCCTCCCTAAGTTTGTTTTATTCACTTCTTTAGCACACTCTGCCAACCCGGATGTTCTAGCTGTGTCTGAATCCTGGCTTAGGAAGACCACCAAAAATTCTGAAATTTTCATCCCAAACTACAACATTTTCAGACAAGATAGAACTGCCAAAGGGGGCGGTGTTGCAATCTACTGCAAAGCTAGCCTGCAGAGCCTAGCCTTCTGTCCTACTATCCAGGTCCATACCCAAACAATTTGAACTTCTACTATTAAAAATCCACATCTCTAGACCACCCTCTGCCCCCAGCTGTGCTCTGGACACCATATGTGAACTGATTGCCGCCCATCTATCTTCAGAGCTCGTGCTGCTAGGCGACCTAAACTGGAACATGCTTAACACCCCAGCCATCCTACAATCTAAGCTTGATGCCCTCAATCTCACAAATTATCAATGAACCTACCAGGTATCCCCCCAAAGACTTAAACACGGGCACCCTCATAGATATCACCCTAACCAACTTGCCCTCTAAATACACCTCTGCTGTCTTCAACCAAGATCTCAGCGATCACTGCCTCATTGCCTGCATCCGTAATGGGTCAGCGGTCAAACGACCTCCACTCATCACTGTCAAACGCTCCCTGAAACACTTCAGCAAGCAGGCCTTTCTAATTGACCTGGCCGGGGTATCCTGGAAGGATATTGATCTCACCCCGTCAGTAGAGGATGCCTGGTTATTTTTTTTAAATGCCTTCCTAACCATCTTAAATAAGCATGCCCCATTCAAGAAATTTAGAACCAGGAACAGATATAGCCCTTGGTTCTCCCCAGACCTGACTGCCCTTAACCAACACAAAAACATCCTATGGCGTTCTGCATTAGCATCGAACAGCCCCCGTGATATGCAGCTGTTCAGGGAAGCTAGAAACCATTATACACAGGCAGTTAGAAAAGCCAAGGCTAGCTTTTTCAAGCAGAAATTTGCTTCCTGCAACACTAACTCAAAAAGGTTCTGGGACACTATAAAGTCCATGGAGAATAAGAACACCTCCTCCCAGCTGCCCACAAGATAGGAAACACTGTCACCACTGATAAATCCACTATAATTGAGAATTTCAATAAGCATTTTTCTATGGCTGGCCATGCTTTCCACCTGGCTACTCCTACCCCAGTCAACAGCACTGCACCCCCCACAGCAACTCGCCCAAGCCTTCCCCATTTCTCCTTTTCCCAAATCCAGTGATGTTCTGAAAGACCTGCAAAATCTGGACCCCTACAAATCAGCCGGGCTAGACAATCTGGACCCTTTCTTTCTAAAATTATCTGCCGAAATTGTTGCCCGCCCCTATTCCTAGCCTGTTCAACCTCTCTTTCGTGTCGTCTGAGATTCCCAAAGATTGGAAAGCAGCTGGTCATCCCCCTCTTCAAAGGGGGGGACACTCTCTTGACCCAAACTGCTAAAGACCTATATATATCCTACCCTGCCTTTCTAAGGTCTTCGAAAGCCAAGTCAACAAACAGATTACCGACCATTTCGAATCTCACCATACCTTCTCTGCTATGCAATCTGGTTTCAGAGCTGGTCATGGGTGCACCTCAGCCACGCTCAAGGTCCTAAACGATATCTTAACCACCATCGATAAGAAACATTACTGTGCAGCCGTATTCATTGATCTGGCCAAGGCTTTCGACTCTGTCAATCACCACATCCTCATCGGCAGACTCGACAGCCTTGGTTTCTCAAATGATTGCCTCGCCTGGTTCACCAACTACTTCTCTGATAGAGTTCAGTGTGTCAAATCGGAGGGTCTGCTGTCCGGACCTCTGGCAGTCTCTATGGGGGTGCCAAGGGTTCAATTCTTGGACCGACTCTTCTCTGTATACATCAATGATGTCGCCTTGCTGCTGGTGAGTCTCTGATCCACCTCTACGCAGACGACACCATTCTGTATACTTCTTGGCCCTTCTTTGGACACTGTGTTAACAACCCTCCAGGCAAGCTTCAATTCCATACAACTCTCCTTCCTTGCCCTCAAATTGCTCTTAAATACAAGTAAAACTAAATGCATGCTCTTCAACCGATCGCTGCCTGCACCTGCCCGCCTGTCCAACATCACTACTCTGGACGGCTCTGTCTTAAAACACGTGGACAACTACAAGTACCTAGGTGTCTGGTTAGACTGTAAACTCTCCTTCCAGACCCACATCAAACATCTCCAATCCAAAATTAAATCTAGAATTGGGTTCCTATTTCGCAACAAAGCATCCTTCACTCATGCTGCCAAACATACCCTTGTAAAACTGACCATCCTACCAATCCTCGACTTCGGCGATGTCATTTACAAAATAGCCTCCAATACCCTACTCAACAAATTGGATGCAGTCTATCACAGTGCAATCCGTTTTGTCACCAAAGCCCCATATACTACCCACCATTGCGACCTGTACGCTCTTGTTGGCTGGCCCTCGCTTCATACTCGTCGTCAAACCCACTGGCTCCATGTCATCTACAAGACCCTGCTAGGTAAAGTCCCCCCTTATCTCAGCTCGCTGGTCACACCATAGCATCACCCACCTGTAGCACGCACTCCAGCAGGTATATCTCTCTGGTCACCCCCAAAATCAATTCTTTCTCTCCTTCCAGTTCTCTGCTGCCAATGACTGGAACGAACTACAAAAATCTCTGAAACTGGAAACACTTATCTCCCTCACTAGCTATAAGCACCAGCTGTCAGAGCAGCTCACAGATTACTGCACCTGTACATAGCCCATCAATAAATTAGCCCAAACAACTACCTCTTTCCCTACTGTATTTAATTTATTTATTTATTTAACGCCTTTGCACCCCATTATTTTTATTTCTACTTTGCACATTCTTCCACTGTAAATCTACCATTCCAGTGTTTTACTTGCTAAATTGTATTTACTTTGCCACCATGGCCTTTTTTTGCCTTTACCTCCCTTATCTCACCTAATTTGCTCACATCGTATATAGACTTGTTTATACTGTATTATTGACTGTATGTTTGTTTTACTCCATGTGTAACTCTGTCGTTATATGTGTCGAACTGCTTTGCTTTATCTTGGCCAGGTCGCAATTGTAAATGAGAACTTGTTCTCAACTTTCCTACCTGGTTAAATAAAGGTGAAATAAAATAAAATAAAAAATCAGGCCAGGTGGTCCCGAGGCATGGTCCTAGAGCTCTGGTTATCCACGAGGGGAGGGAAAGAGGGAGAGAGAGAGTTAAAGGGAGCATACTTAAATTCACACAGGACACCAGATCAGTGCTCGTTGTATAATTTCTCTTATCTACTTGCTCTCCTCCTCTTACCTTTTCCCTTTGCTTGTGGACTTCAGTGCACAACACATCAGATGTCTGTGACCAGGTGGAAAAAAAACAGTTGTCACCATACGTGACCTGTTTCAAGATACTAGGTGTATGTTGCACGTCACATCACAGGAGAGAAATGTGATTTTTTTTTTTTTTTTCCACCAATCTGCTCACCTGCAACCAATCTCCATTAGCCACAAGCCACCACTGTGGGAAGCATTGGAGTCAACATGGGCCAGCATCCCTGTGGAACGCTTTCGACACCTTGTAGAGTCCATGCCCTGACAGCTCAACTAACGTTTGGTATACTCAGTGTATTTCAGCTAGCACATCAATTAGTTGAATTGACATGCATTGATTTGGAAACAGATCTGGCGGGATCCATAAAAATGGATGACCTCTGGCGACATAATGAAATACCTTTATTACATCACATTTGTTCTATAATTATTATTATTATTATCTTGATGAAAAACCCTGTTAGGCTTTGTACTACGTTATAACTTACGTCAAAATTCCATCTTAATTCGCTCTAACTTCATGGAAAAAAGGATTAATTCAATAAATAAAGCAACTCGTCTTTTACTGCGAAAAATACATTTTCTGGATCTATGGGCAGTTTTCCCTAAATGTATTACACTGAATGAAAAAATCCCATAAGCGCTTAGACAGTCATTTAATGCTTTTAACCTTATCTCTATCAAATGATCCATAAAGAGACCACTCTAAACCTCTCAGAACACTTTATGCACCCCTTCTCTACACAGTAAAATCCAGACTGGAGCTGTGAAAACACATGATGTAGCAAGTGACCTGAGAATGAAGTCTTAACTAGTCCACACAGGTCTTGTTTCCATCCAGTCCACAAAGGTTTGGATGGTCATCTTCTCCCCCAAGTTTCTGGTCATGCATCAGGTCCACACAGACTTAGATGCTCAAGTTATTTTGGTCATAAGTAGTTTCCACAGGTTTGGATGCTAACGTTAATTGGTCTTAACTAGTTCATACGGATCCTAGTCGTCATCCGATACACACAGATTTGGATGTTAACGTCAGATGGCAGATCCCTCGGAACCCAATTGTAAATTTTTGATTTTAAAAAATGCTATTGTTTCCAAGAAATGTCAGTCTCACCTTATTTCTCGGTCTGTACCGAACATTGTAACCACCCGCCTGACACCCTCCAGATCTTAGGCAGGTCCCTGGCTTCTCCTTCAGTGGAGAGCGGGTTTCCCTCAAACCACTAAGTGTAGCCCCGTGCAGTTAAACCCAGGACCTCAGGAGCCATCAGCAGATGGAATTTGGTGTCCCATCTGTCCCATCACCCATATTGTGGTGGAAATTCAAACCAAGTGAGAGAAACTGTCATGTCGTCAAACAATCTTTATTCAATATCGATTAATTATTGCAATAATGACACTAGTCAACCCAACAGTCTTGACTGTTGGGCCGAGAGCCTAAACTTTACAGACAATGCAAAGTTTTTATATGGTTGACACTAAAATCCTTAGTCAAAATCCTCCCATGCTGATCGGGGACACCATAAGCCATCCTGGGTTCATCCTGTGGTTCTCTCAACCCAGTGCCATTTGAACTTGACCCCGGCTTTGTTTCCCAGATGCCAGGATGATTAGACCAATTAGGGATTGTTCCAAACTCTTTCAGGCTCCATCTCAGGTCACACACACCACATTTGTCTATGGAATGCCGGCTAATGGATTTTTATCACTGAGTCATTGTCAGCTCAAGCTCTCTCAAAACCCATGTCTTGATCACACGCCCAGACTATCTGCAGGAAGCGAGAGTGGAGATCATATAAATACAGCATTAGTAGGACAGAAATATCTTACTGTTAGTTAAATATTAATATCAAATAAATCAGGTAAATACATACTTGTCACGATCGTGTGGAGAGACGGACCAAGGCACAGCGGATATTGAGTTCCACATATTTATTCCAAAGTGAAACATTAGCCAAAACAATAAAACAAATAAACGAACAACGGCCCGTGTCTACGTGGTGCAAAAAGACAAAATAATATCCCAAAAACACAGGTGGGAAAATATTTACTTAAATATGATCCCCAATTAGAGACAACGATTACCAGCTGCCTCTAATTGAGTATCATACAAAACACCAACATAGAAAATATAAACTAGAACACAACATAGAAATATTACACTAGAATAACCCCTAGTCACGCCCTGACCTATTACACCATAGAGATCAAAGGCTCTCTATGGTCAGGGCGTGACAGTACTTTTTATTTTACACTCCTTACATTTTCATAACCCTTGACTAATTCCACATATTGTTGTGTTACAGACTGAATTCAAAATTCATTAAATATATATTTTTCCCCTCAACCATCTACACACAATACCCCATAATGACAAAATTAAAACATGTTTTTAGAAATGTTTGCAAATGTATTGAAAAGTTCATTCAGAAATATCTAATTTACATAATATTCACGCCTCTGAGTAATTTTGTTACGGTGCGTGAATGAGGACCCAAAAGCAAATTAACGTAAACAGAGCTTCTTTAATAACAAAACAAACGTAGGCTCAGATGGACCGGCAGATTCCGACAGGACAGGACAAGGTTGCAGCAAACATGACGATAGTCTGGTTCAGGCATGAATAACACAAACAAGAATCCGACAAAGACAGAAGCAAAAACAGAGAGAGATATAGAGGACTAATCAGAGGGAAAAAGGGAACAGGTGGGAAAAGGGGTGACGAGGTAGTTAGGAGGAGACAAGGAACAGCTGGGGGAAAGAGGGGGAGAAAAGGTAACCTAATAACGACCAGCAGAGGGAGACAGGGTGAAGGGAAAGGACAGGAACAAGACACAACATGACAATACATGACAGTACCCCCCCACTCACCGAGCGCCTCCTGGCGCACTCGAGGAGGAAACCTGGCGGCAACGGAGGAAATCATCGATCAGCGCACGGTCCAGCACGTCCCGAGAGGGAACCCAACTCCTCTCCTCAGGACCGTACCCCTCCCAATCTACTAGGTACTGATGACCACGGCCCCGAGGACGCATGTCCAAAATCCTACGGACCCTGTAGATGGGTGCGCCCTCGACAAGGATGGGGGGGGGGGGGAGACGAGCGGGGGCGCGAAGAACGGGCTTGACACAGGAGACATGGAAGACCGGGTGGACGCGACGAAGATATCGCGGAAGAAGAAGTCGAACTGCGACAGGATTAATGATCTGAGAAATACGGAACGGACCAATGAACCGCGGGGTCAACTTGCGAGAAGCGGTCTTAAGGGGAAGGTTCTGAGTGGAGAGCCAAACTCTCTGACCGCGACAATATCTAGGACTCTTAGTTCTACGCTTATTAGCAGCCCTCACAGTCTGCGCCCTATAACGGCAAAGTGCAGACCTGACCCTCTTCCAGGTGCGCTCGCAACGTTGGACAAAAGCCTGAGCGGAGGGGACGCTGGACTCGGCGAACTGAGATGAGAACAGCGGAGGCTGGTACCCGAGGCTACTCTGAAAAGGAGATAGCCCGGTCGCAGACGAAGGAAGCGAGTTGTGGGCGTATTCTGCCCAGGGGAGCTGTTCTGACCAAGACGCAGGGTTGCGAAAAGAAAGACTGCGTAAGATGCGACCAATAGTCTGATTGGCCCGTTCTGCTTGACCGTTAGACTGGGGGTGAAAGCCGGAAGAGAGACTGACGGAAGCCCCAATCAAACGGCAAAACTCCCTCCAAAATTGAGACGTGAATTGCGGACCTCTGTCCGAAACGACGTCTGACGGAAGGCCATGAATTCTGAAAACATTCTCGATGATGATTTGTGCCGTCTCTTTAGCAGAAGGAAGCTTAGCAAGGGGAATAAAATGAGCCGCCTTAGAGAACCTGTCGACAACCGTAAGAATAACAGTCTTCCCCGCTGACGAAGGCAGTCCGGTGACAAAATCTAAGGCGATGTGAGACCACGGTCGAGAGGGAATGGGAAGCGGCCTGAGACGGCCGGCAGGAGGGGAGTTACCGGACTTAGTCTGCGCGCAGACCGAACAAGCAGCCACGAAGCGACGCGTGTCATGCTCCCGGGTGGGCCACCAAAAACGCTGGCGAATGGAAGCAAGCGTACCCCGAACGCCAGGGTGGCCGGCTAACTTGGCAGAGTGAGCCCACTGAAGAACGGCCAGACGAGTAGGAACGGGAACGAAAAGAAGGTTCCTGGGACAAGCGCGCGGCGACGGAGTTTGAGTGAGTGCTTGCTTTACCTGCCTCTCAATTCCCCAGACAGTCAACCCGACAACACGCCCCTCAGGGAGAATCCCCTCGGGGTCAGTGGAGGCTACTGAAGAACTGAAGAGACGAGATAAAGCATCAGCATGACGCGCATTAGTTCGTTTGGCAGAACGGATGTACTCAAGGTTCCTATGGTCAGTCCAAACGACAAAAGGAACGGTCGCCCCCTCCAACCACTGTCGCCATTCGCCTAGGGCTAAGCGGATGGCGAGCAGTTCGCGGTTTCCCACATCATAGTTACGTTCCGACGGTGACAGGCGATGAGAAAAATACGCGCAAGGGTGGACCTTGTCGTCAGAGAGGGAGCGCTGAGAAAGAATGGCTCCCACGCCCACCTCTGACGCGTCAACCTCGACAACGAACTGTCTAGTGACGTCAGGTGTAACAAGGATAGGTGCGGATGTAAAACGATTATTGAGGAGATCAAAAGCTCCCTGGGCGGAAACGGACCACTTAAAGCACGTCTTGACAGAAGTAAGGGCTGTGAGAGGGGCTGCCACCTGACCGAAATTACGGATGAAACGACGATAGAAGTTCGCGAAGCCGAGAAAGCGCTGCAGCTCGACGCGTGACCTAGGGACGGGCCAATGAATGACAGCTTGGACCTTAGCGGGATCCATCTTAATGCCTTCAGCGGAAATAACAGAACCGAGAAATGTGACGGAGGAGGCATGAAAAGAGCACTTCTCAGCCTTCACAAAAAGACAATTCTCTAAAAGGCGCTGGAGGACACGTCGAACGTGCTGAACATGAATCTGGAGTGACGGTGAAAAAATCAGGATATCGTCAAGGTAAACGAAAACAAAGATGTTCAGCATGTCTCTCAGGACATCATTGACTAATGCCTGAAAGACAGCTGGAGCGTTAGCGAGGCCGAAAGGAAGAACCCGGTATTCAAAGTGCCCTAACGGAGTGTTAAACGCCGTCTTCCACGAGACGTTCCAGGAGAGGATAGAATTACTAGACCAATTAATGGAAGGATTATGACAAACTAGCCAGGGATGGCCCAAAACAACAGGTGTAAAAGGTGAACGAAAAATTAAAAAAGAAATGGTTTCGCTATGATTACCAGAAACAGTGAGGGTTAAAGGTAGCGTCTCACGCTGAATCCTGGGGAGAGGACTACCATCCAGGGCGAACAAGGCCGTGGACTCCCTTAACTGTCTGAGAGGAATGTCATGTTCCCGAGCCCAGGTCTCGTCCATAAAACAGCCCTCCGCCCCAGAGTCTATTAAGGCACTGCAGGAAGCTGACGAACCGGTCCAGCGTAGATGGACCGACAAGGTAGTGCAGGATCTTGAAGGAGAGACAGGAGTAGTAGCGCTCACCAGTAGCCCTCCGCTTACTGATGAGCTCTGGCTTTTACTGGACATGAAGTGACAAAATGACCAGCAGAACCGCAATAGAGACAGAGGCGGTTGGTGATTCTCCGTTCCCTCTCCTTAGTCGAGATGCGGATACCTCCCAGCTGCATAGGCTCAGCACCCGAGCCGGCAGAGGAAGATGGTAGTGATGCGGAGAGGGGGGCAACGGAGAACGCGAGCTCCTTTCCACGAGCTCGGTGACGAAGATCAACCCGTCGCTCAATGCGAATAGCGAGTTCAATCAAGGAATCCACGCTGGAAGGAACCTCCCGGGAGAGAATCTCATCCTTTACCTCTGCGCGGAGACCCTCCAGAAAACGAGCGAGCAAAGCCGGCTCGTTCCAGCCACTGGAGGCAGCAAGAGTGCGAAACTCAATAGAGTAGTCTGTTATGGATCGATTACCTTGACATAGGGAAGACAGGGCCCTGGAAGCCTCCTCCCCAAAAACAGATCGATCAAAAACCCGTATCATCTCCTCCTTAAAGTCCTGATACTGGTTAGTACACTCAGCCCTTGCCTCCCAGATTGCCGTGCCCCACTCACGAGCCCGTCCAGTAAGGAGAGATATGACGTAGGCGACACGAGCAGTGCTCCTGGAGTAAGTGTTGGGCTGGAGAGAAAACACAATATCACACTGGGTGAGGAACGAGCGGCATTCAGTGGGCTCCCCAGAGTAACACGGCGGGTTATTGATTCTGGGCTCCGGAGATTCGAAAGCCCTGGAAGTGGCCGGTGGATCGAGGCGGAGATGGTGAACCTGTTCTGTGAGGTTGGAGACTTGGGTGGCCAGGGTCTCAACGGCATGTCGAGCAGCAGACAATTCCTGCTCGTGTCTGCCTAGCATCGCTCCCTGGATCTCGACGGCTGAGTGGAGAGGATCCGAAGTCGCTGGGTCCATTCTTGGTCGGATTCTTCTGTTACGGTGCGTGAATGAGGACCCAAAAGCGAATTAACGTAAACAGAGCTTCTTTAATAACAAAACAAACGTAGGCTCAGATGGACCGGCAGATTCCGACAGGACAGGACAAGGTTGCAGCAAACATGACGATAGTCTGGTTCAGGCATGAATAACACAAACAAGAATCCGACAAAGACAGAAGCAAAAACAGAGAGAGATATAGAGGACTAATCAGAGGGAAAAAGGGAACAGGTGGGAAAAGGGGTGACGAGGTAGTTAGGAGGAGACAAGGAACAGCTGGGGGAAAGAGGGGGAGAAAAGGTAACCTAATAACGACCAGCAGAGGGAGACAGGGTGAAGGGAAAGGACAGAAACAAGACACAACATGACAATACATGACAAATTTTTGGCGATTACAGCTGTGAATTTTTCTGGGTTAGTCTCTAAGAGCTTTGCACAAATGGATTGTCCAATTCTTGCCCATTATTATTTTCAAAATTCTGCAAGCGCTGTCAAATTGGTTGTTAGTAATTACTAGACAACCATTTTCAAGTCTTGCCTTAGATTTTCAAGTAGATATTAAGTCAAAACTGTAACTCTGACATTTAGGAACATTCACTTATTTTTAGTAAGCAACTCCAGTGTAGATTTGGCCTTGTGTTTTAGGTTATTGTCCTGCTGAAAGGTGAATTTATCTCCCAGTGTCTGGTGGAAAGCAGACCCAGGTTTCCTCTAGGATTTTGCCTGTGGTTAGCTCCATTCTGTTTATTTTTTATTCTGGAAAACTCCCCAGTCTTTAACGATTACAGGCATACCTATAACATGATGAGGCCACCACTATGCTTCAAAATATAGAGAGTGGTACTCAGTAATGTGTTGCATTGGATTTGCCCTAAACATAACACTTTGTATTCAGGACAAAAAGTGAATTGCTTTGCCACATTTGTTGCTGTATTTCTTTAGTACCTTTTTGAGAACAGGATGCATGTTTTGGACAAAATATATTCTGTACAGGCTTCCTTCTTTTCACTCTGTCAAATAGGTTAGTATTGTGCAGTAGCTACAACGTTATTGATCCATCCTCAGTTTTTCTCCTATCACAGCCATTAAACACTGTAACTTTTTTAATTTCACTATTGGCCTCATGGTGAAATCGCTGAGCGGTTTCCTTCCTCTCTGACAAATGAGTTAGGAGGGACGCCTGTATCTTTGTAGTGACTGGGTGTATTCCTGACCTTATTTAGGCTTGCCATAACAAAGGGGTTGAATACTTATTGACTCAAGACATTTTAGCTTTTCATTTTTAATTCATTTGTAAAAATGTAAAAAAAAACATAGTTTTTCTCAATTGCTAAAACACTAAAACCCATTGGCTGAACAAAGTTCTCAGTTGCCTGGACTCATTGAGCTAATTATGCAGTCTGTTGTCAATACCTTAAACCATTTCACACGGTAAAACACAATTTGCAGATCTCACTTAGACCTTTCAGCAAAACTCTAACCACATTCTCATTCTCAAAACACATTCTGCACTCTAATGCACATTTCATCCATACTGGTAAACACAAGTGGCAACATTCAAATACAAAGAGAGAACAAATGTCATTGATTGAACACAACCACTCAAAATTGATTTAACCTGTTTCAAATGATGCGACACAACCAATATAAGCCAGGTTGTTGAAGGTGGGAAGGAGAAATTTTGAGTATGCATAGAAGAAACAATGTGAGAGGAAGAGGACAAGTGCGTATGCGAGGTGGGCGACGAGGAGGAAGAAGAGGAGGAGGGCAAGAAAGAGGAAGAGGAGGACGAAGAGGAAGAGGAAGACAAAGAGTGGAAACATATAATGAAATTGGAGCAACAGTTATAGACCATGTTCTTGTCCATGGACTGACAATGAGGGAAGCAGAACTTAGAGTGCAACCCAATTTGAGCCGATTTTCTGTGTCCACCATAGTAAGGACATTCAGAGAAGAGAACAGGTACAGTATACTGCTGTATTTTTGTAATTGCAGATTTACTGTACTACACTATCTGCAGCTGTTTCAAAAGACATTTGTAAAGTTAATCACTGTATGTATTGTACTGCATGAATATGTTTTGTAACTGCACAACCACGTTTTGTAGAATTGCAAGGCTGCCACATGCAGGTGGAAGGACAGCTATATTCACTCGGGAGCCTGAGGCCGTTATAGTTGGTCCTTCAAGATAATGCAATACGACTCAGAGAAATCCAGGAACGAGTGATACAAGACAACACACACTTCCAGGGAATCCACTTTGACATTATGGGGTATTGTGTGTAGGCCAGTGACAACAAATCTCAATTTAATCCATTTACAATTCAGGCTGTAACACAACAAAATGTGGAAAGAGTCAAGGATTGTGAAAAGTTTCTGAAGCCTGCGTGACTCCAGAGAATGCTTTAAGCTTTTAGATGTCAACTGTTGGTTGTCAGCGCGTTGTGGGTCTGCGTAAGCCAATCCTTGAATGGCCTACGCAGTCACACACCTTTCTGCAGGTAAAATATTTGTCTTATTCAAACAATTGAAAACAGTAGTAGCTTCCTGGTAGCAAGTTGATGTTATTCTGGTTACTATGGTTATTGTTCTATTGATCAACCGGTAATGTTAGTTCTGCAACTTTCCAGAAAATGAGAGACAGACAACGATTGAGATTACTTTTATATGTCTCTATGTACTATTTAATCTATATACAGTATTAAAGGTAATACACAACATCAGTACCACCAGCCATTTTTGTTTGTTGAATTACATTCTCAACGTTGAATATTATTGCATTTCTGTATTGGATATTGATTTGTGAGAGAGAGAGAGAGAGAGAGAGAGAGAACTGTAACATCGATAGGTTTTGGCTACTACATGAGGTTTTTCCTATACACATTATGAGATTGCTACAACCTAGCTTATAAATTACAGTTTACAACGTAGATGCACAGGTCGAGATAAACATTTTTAGTAATCAAGGTGACAGACAGTGAAACATTCAATACTGCCTTGCACAGTCTAGTCTGCATCTTGTCACGAATATCACCGAAGGTGGCTCCCCTTCCCGTTCGGGCGCGGTCATCGTCTCCGGTCTACTAGCAGCCACCGATCCCTCTTTTCCCTTTTCGTTTGGTTTTGTCTAATTGTTTTCTCCTGTTCCTTGTTGGGGTTTTTGGGTTGGGGTTATTTAAGTTTGGTTAGTCCGCCTGTGTTTGTGCGGGCTTGTTACTGTTTATGTTAGAGGTGTACTCTGATTATTGTTGGGTTTTCGCTGGCCGGTATTACCAGTTTCATAGCAGCCACATACAAACATCATGACATTTTCCAATATAATTTACTCATAAAGACCTTTTTACATCAGCAGTTGTCCCAAAGTGCTAATACAGAAACTCAGCCTTAAACCCCAAACAGCAAGCAATGCAGACGTAGAAGCACGGCGTGCTAGGAAAAACTCCCTTTAAAGGTAGGAACCTAGGATGAACCCTAGAGAGGAACCAGACTCTTAGGGGTGGCCAGTCCTCTTCTGGCTATGCCGCGTGGAGATTATAAGAGTACACGGCCATTAAGGCCAGATTGTTCTTCAAGATGTTCAAACATTCATAGATGGCCAGCAGGGTCAAATAAAAATCATAGTAGCAGAGGGTGCAACAGGTAGTAGCTTCCTGGTAGCCTCAGGAGTAAATGTCAGTTGGATTTTCATAGCCAAACATTCAGAGGTTTAGACAACAGGTGTGGTAGAGAGAAAGAAAGAAAGAAAGAAAGAGAGAAATAGAGAAAGAAAGAAAGAAAGAGAGAAAGGGAGAGAAAGAAAGAGAGAAAGAGAGAGATAAAGAGAGAGAGAGATTTGAATACAGCAGGTCCGGGACAAGCTAGCACGTCTGGTGAACAGGTCAGGGTTCCATAGCCACAGGCAGAACAGTTGAAACTGGAGCAGCAGCAGCACAAGCAGGTGGACTGGGGACGGCCAGGAGTCATCAGGTCAGGTAGTCCTGAGGCATGGTCCTAGGGCTCTGGTCCTCCAGGAGGGGAGGGAAAGAGGGAGAGAGAGTTAGAGGGTGCATACTTAAATTCACTCAGGACACCAGATCAAATCAAATCAAAATCAAATCAAATGTATTTATATATCCCTTCGTACATCAGCTGATATCTCAAAGTGCTGTACAGAAACCCAGCCTAAAACCCCAAACAGCAAGCAATGCAGGTGTAGAAGCACGGTGGCTAGGAAAAACTAGAAAGGCCAAAACCTAGGAAGAAACCTAGAGAGGAACCAGGCTATGTGGGGTGGCCAGTCCTCTTCTGGCTGTGCCGGGTGGAGATTATAACAGAACATGGTCAAGATGTTCAAATGTTCATAGATGACCAGCATGGTCGAATAATAATAAGGCAGAACAGTTGAAACTGGAGCAGCAGCACGGCCAGGTGGACTGGGGACAGCAAGGAGTCATCATGTCAGGTAGTCCTGGGGCATAGTCCTAGGGCTCAGGTCCTCCGAGAGAGAGAAAGAAAGAGAGAAGGAGAGAATTAGAGAACGCACACTTAGATTCACACAGGACACCGAATAGGACAGGAGAAGTACTCCAGATATAACAAACTGACCCTAGCCCCCCGACACATAAACTACTGCAGCATAAATACTGGAGGCTGAGACAGGAGGGGTCAGGAGACACTGTGGCCCCATCCGAGGACACCCCCGGACAGGGCCAAACAGGAAGGATATAACCCCACCCACTTTGCCAAAGCACAGCCCCCACACCACTAGAGGGATATCTTCAACCACCAACTTACCATCCTGAGACAAGGCTGAGTATAGCCCACAAAGATCTCCGCCATGGCACAACCCAAGGGGGGGCGCCAACCCAGACAGGATGACCACATCAGTGAATCAACCCACTCAGGTGACACACCACTTCCAGGGACGGCATGAGAGAGCCCCAGTAAGCCAGTGACTCAGCCCCTGTAATAGGGTTAGAGGCAGAGAATCCCAGTGGAAAGAGGGGAACCGGCCAGGCAGAGACAGCAAGGGCGGTTCGTTGCTCCAGAGCCTTTCCGTTCACCTTCCCACTCCTGGGCCAGACTACACTCAATCATATGACCCACTGAAGAGATGAGTCTTCAGTAAAGTCTTAAAGGTTGAGACCGAGTTTGCGTCTCTGACATGGGTAGGCAGACCGTTCCATAAAAATTGAGCTCTATAGGAGAAAGCCCTGCCTCCAGCTGTTTGCTTAGAAATTCTAGGGACAATTAGGAGGCCTGCGTCTTGTGACCGTAGCGTACTTGTAGGTATGTACGGCAGGACCAAATCAGAGAGATAGGTAGGAGCAATCCCATGTAATGCTTTGTAGGTTAGCAGTAAAACCTTAAAATCAGCCCTTGCTTTGACAAGAAGCCAGTGTAGGGAGGCTAGCACTGGAGTAATATGATAAATTTTTTTGGTTCTAGTCAGGATTCTAGCAGCCGTATTTAGCACTAACTGAAGTTTATTTAGTGCTTTATCCGGGTAGCCGGAAAGTAGAGCATTGCAGTAGTCTAACCTAGAAGTGACAAAAGCATGGATTAATTTTTCTGCATCATTTTTGGACAGAAAGTTTCTGATTTTTGCAATGTTACGTAGATGGAAAAAAGCTGTCCTTGAAATGGTCTTGATATGTTCTTCAAAAGAGAGATCAGGGTCCAGAGTAACGCCGAGGTCCTTCACAGTTTTAAATGAGACGACTGTACAACCATTAAGATTAATTGTCAGATTCAACAGAAGATCTCTTTGTTTCTTGGGACCTAGAACAAGCATCTCTGTTTTGTCCGAGTTTAAAAGTAGAAAGTTTGCAGCCATCCACTTCCTTATGTCTGAAACACATGCTTCTAACAAGGGCAATTTTCGGGCTTCACAATGTTTCATTGAAATGTACAGCTGTGTGTTATCCGCATAGCAGTGAAAGTTAACATTATGTTTTCGGATAACATCCCCAAGAGGTAAAATATATAGTGAAAACAATAGTGGTCCTAAAACGGAACCTTGAGGAACACTGAAATTTACAGTTGATTTGTCAGAGGACAAACCATTCACAGAGACAAACTGATATCTTTCTGACAGATAAGATCTAAACCACGCCAGTACTTGTCCATGTAGACCAATTTGGGTTTCCAATCTCTCCAAAAGAATGTGGTGATCGATGGTATCAAAAGCAGCACTAAGGTCTAGGAGCACGAGGACAGATGCAGAGCCTCGGTCCGATGCCATTAAAATGTAATTTACCACCTTCACAAGTGCCGTCTCAGTGCTATGATGGGGTCTAAAACCAGACTGAAGCATTTCGTATACATTGTTTGTCTTCAGGAAGGCAGTGAGTTGCTGCGCAACAGCCTTTTCTAAAAATGTTGAGAGGAATGGAAGATTCGATATAGGCCGATAGTTTTTTATATTTTCTGGGTCAAGGTTTGGCTTTTTCAAGAGAGGCTTTATTACTGCCACTTTTAGTGAGTTTGGTACACATTCGGTGGATAGAGAGCCGTTTATTATGTTCAACATAGGAGGGCCAAGCACAGGAAGCAGCTCTTTCAGTAGTTTAGTTGGAATAGGGTCCAGTATGCAGCTTGAAGGTTTAGAGGCCATGATTATTTTCATCATTGTGTCAAGAGATATAGTACTAAAACACTTGAGCGTCTCTCTTGATCCTAGGTCCTGGCAGAGTTGTACAGAGTCAGGACAACTGAGCTTTGAAGGAATACGCAGATTTAAAGAGGAGTCCGTAATTTGCTTTCTAATAATCATAATCTTTTCCTCAAAGAAGTTCATGAATTTATCACTACTAAAGTGAAAGTCATCCTCTCTTGGGGAATGCTGCTTTTTAGTTAGCTTTGCTAACTCGTTGTATAATTTCACAAAAAAAAACAGTTGTCACCATGCGTGACCCGTTTCAAGAAACTAGGTGTATGTCGCACGTCACTTCACAGGAGAGGCATTTGATTTGATTTGATTTTTTTCACCAATCTGCTCACCTGCAACCAATCTCCATTAGCCATAAGCCACCACTGTGGGAAGCATTGGAGTCAACATGGGCCAGCATCCCTGTGGAACGCTTTTGACACCTTGTAGAGTCCATGCCCCGGCAACTCAACTAATGTTTGGTATACTCAGTGTATTTCAGCTAGCACATCAATTAGGAAAAATGGCAGAATTATACTTCTGAAAAACGAATTGTGACTACAACTCAGCCGGGACACGCTTTAAACGGTGCAATCCATCTCCTGCCTCACACAAATGTAGTTAATCACAGGGAACTCCAATCCTGCTACCAGGGACTGCCATTCTAAAACCATTACCAAAAGTCTAAAACCTCTTGGTGAAGTCGTTTGGTGTTGTACAGAAGTTATTTAGTATTTTTACAACAGGCTCAACTTTTATGTCAGGTTTTTTATTTGCTTGCTCGCAATGATATCAATTGCAAAGGCAACAATGATAATCCCACGTATGACGATAAAGACATAATTTTTTTTCAAATCATCAACATTTCAAACTCTCATCTCCAGTCCAGACCCATCTTGAATCAGAGCCCAGATCAGTCCTACAACTTTCATATTTACCAAGCTCTGTTTTAAAAGGCAATGTACTAAAGGGCCTTGCAGCCAACTCATGTCTTCTTCAAAAAGTATGCGTCTTTTGCTTTTGTGGCATTGGGCAGTCACAGTTACAGTGGCGATATTTCACGTCATCACAAAGCCAATCTAGTTGTCGCACAATCCCTGGGACACACACACCAGCAGCAGCCTCACTCCTTGTCTCATTCACCCTTTTCAGATTGGGAACATACCGATCCCGAATCTTTCTCCATGTTTCCTTGATATCGGTACGATTTTCAAATTTTGGGATATCTCCCTCCAAGCTGTTGTTTTTTTGCATGATTGTCCGAATTCAAACATAAAGGTTCTCATATTGTCTCACCAGCTCGCACGGACGCTCCTCAAAACCGGACAGAAACATAGACATAATTGCACGTAGCAAATCTCGAAATAAAAGCACAAAAAGGAAGCTTGTAAGTAGTAGAGGCGAAGTAGCAGAATGTTGATCTCTTCTGAGTTTATACCAGATGTGATGTAGCCACAGGGGCGGGACTTCCCTTGCAAAACTCACTCAATGCTAGCCCCCAGTCTTCACAAGGAATGATAATTACAGTTGAAGTTGGAAGTTTACGTACACCTTAGCCAAATACATTTAAACTCAGTTTTTCACAATTCCTGACATTTAATCCTAGTAAAAATTTCCTGTCTTAGATCAGTTAGGATCACTACTTTATTTTAAGAATGTCAAATGTCAGAATAATAGTAAAGAGAATGATTTATTGTAGCTTTAATTTCTTTCATCACATTCCCATTGGGTCAGAAGTTTACATACACTCAAATACAATTTGGTAGCATCGCCTTTATGTTGTTTAACCTGGATCAAACGTTTCGGGTAGCCTTCCACAAGCTTCCCACAATAAGTTGGGTAAATTTGGCCCATTCCTCTTGACAGAGCTGGTGTAAGAGAGTCAGGTTTGTAGGCCTCCTTGCTCCCACACGCTTTTTCAGTTCTGCCCACAAATTTTCTATAGGATTGAGGTCAAGGCTTTGTGATGGCCACTCCAATACCTTGACTTTGTTGTCCTTATGCCATTTTGCCACAACTTCGGAAGTATGCTAGGGGTCATTGTCCATTGGGAAGACCCATTTACAACCAAGCTTTAACTTCCTGACTGATGTCTTGAGATGTTGCTTCAACATATCCAAATAATTTTCCATTCTCATGATGCTGATCTATTTTGTGAAGCGCACCAGTCCCTCCTGCAGCAACGCACCCCCACAACATGATACTGCCACCCTCGTGCTTCACGGTTGGGATGGTGTTCCTCGGCTTGCAACACTCCCCCTTTTTAATCCAAATATAACAATGGTCATTATGGCAAACAGTTATTTTTGTTTCATCAGCACAGAGGACATTTCTCCAAAAAGTGTGATCTTTGTCCCAATGTGCAATTGCAAACCGTAGTCTGGCTTTTTTACGACGGTTTTGGAACAGTGGCTTCTTCCTGGCTGAGCGGCCTTCCAGGTTATGTCGATATAGGACTCGTCTTCCTGTGGATATATATATACTTTAGTACCTATTTCCTCCAGCATCTTCACAAGGTCCTTTGCTGTTGTTCTGGGAATGATTTGCACTTTTCGCACCAAAGTACGTTCATCTCTAGGAGACAGAATATGTCTCCTTCCTGAGTGGTATGACGGCTGCGTGGTCCCATGGTGTTTATACTTGCATACTATTGTTTGTACAGTTGAACGTGGAACCTTCAGGCGTTTGGAAATTGCTCCCAAGGATGAACCAGACTTGTGAAAGTCTACCATTTTTTTTCTGAGGTCTTGCCTGATTTCTTTTGATTTTCCCATGATGTCAAGCAAAGAGGCACTGAGTTTAAAGGTAGGCCTTGAAATACATCTCCAGGTACACATCCAATTGACTCAAATTATGTCAATTAACCTATCAGAAGCTTCAAAAGCCATGTAATTTAACAAGCTGTTTAAAGGCACAGTCAACTTAGTGTACCTACTGGAATTGTGATACAATGAATTGTAAGTGAAATAATCTGTCTGTAAACAATTGTTGGAAAAATGACTTGTGTCATGCACAAAGTATGGACTTGCCAAAACGCACTTGCCAAAACGGACTTGCCAAAACTATTGTTTGTTAACAATTGTTAATGTTGGTTGAAAAACTAGTTTTAATGACTCCAACCCAAGTCTATATAAACTTCCGACTTCAAATGTATGTTTATAAATTAAACATTGTCTACTCAAGAAATGTTTCATTGCAGGTGTCTGGTCTCAGACTTCAGGTAGAAAAAAAACATTGGATGATAGAGCTGCGGTACGCTCCCTGTTTTTGTATTCTCTGTAGACCCCTTTAGGCTTCAGACAAACCATCTCATCCACAGCAGGAAATTGCATATATGGGCATTTCCTTCAGTATTGGAACTCAGCCTTGGCGCAATAACTCCATATATGGGCACAGACTTTCATATTGGAATGTGGCCCGGAACAGAAACTCTATATATTGGCACCGACATTTATATTGAAAAGCAGCCCTGAAGCAGGAACTCCGTATGTGGCCCCAGACACCCATATTGGAATGCGGCCTATTAGAAAGGAATTCCATATATGGAAATAGAGCTGTGACCATGCCAATCTGCTCAACTGCATCCAATATTCATTAGCCACAAGCCACAACTGTAGGATGCACTGAAGTCAACATGGGCCAGCATCCCTGTGGAACACTTTCGACACCTTGTAGAGTCCATGCTCTCACGAATTGAGACTGTTCTGAGGGCAAAAGTGAGTGGTGCAACTCAATATTAGGTGTGCTTTTCCTCTGAAAAATGAATTGTGACTAAAACTCAGTCATTTCATGATTTAAATGGTGCTGTCCAACTGCTAACACGAATGTAGTTAATCACAGGGGTACCCTGACTGGGACTCAAACCCTGGTACCTGGGACTGTCATTCCAAAACCATTCCCAAAAGGCGCAAAAAACTCTTGCTGAAGTCGTTAGGTGTTGTACGAACGTTGTTTGGTATTTTTACAACAGGTTCAACTTTTATTTTGTTTATTTTAAAGGCTTGCTCCTAATGCTATCAATAACAATGACAACATTGATAATCCCACTTATGATGACAAAAACTTAATTGTTTTCAAAACATCAAACTCTTGTCTCCAGTCCAGACACATCTTGAATAATAAGTCTGACGCAGATGTTCTGAATACCTCCTCCAAATGCATCTCAGAACCACTTGGATCCTGTTAAGCCATCTTGCTGGGCAACAAAACAAAAGATCTACAGATTTCCAAATAACTACCCCTCCCTTCCCCCTCCTCCCACCACCCCCATTGGCTCCATCCTGTAGGTGCATACCTCCGTGCGTGCAGGAAGAGTGTGATCAGAAGAGACGAACCAACACCGCTCGGTGCAGGTGTCGAAAGGTAGAAATTCTTCTACAACAAAAGCTCTGACAGGTCTCTAAAAAAAGAAAGTGCTATGCAAACAAGACTTGTGACCTGAGAATAAAACAACATTTGTTTGATTCACGGTCATTCCATTCTGTTTCCTTATCTCAAGTGGTTATACTTGTATTGTAGGCAGGTAGCCTGGATTACATTTGTGTCGTGATGTAAACATGGTTGCCGTTTCATTTGTTTTCTTTCACAATCTCTATTGTTTTTCAAATAAAATGAAATTGCTCTGTTTAATGTGCTTTTCTGTGCACAGTTCAATCCAGATTGGAGCTGTGCAAACACATGACATAGCAGGTGACCTGAGAATGAAGCTAGATTTGTTTGATTAACAGTCATTTGTCCTGTTTTCTTATCTCAAATGGTTATATTTGTATTGTCTGCAGTGCCACCTGCTACCAGCATTGCATAGATGCCAGGTAGCCTAAATGATCAAAATAGATGTTTTAAATCCTTGTTGTCAAATTACATAATATGATGAGTGAAAGAGAGAGAAAAAAAATAAAGGCCAAGAGATCGAGAGAGAGAGAGAGAGAGAGAGAGAGAGAGAGAGAGAGAGAGAGATGGAGGAGGCGGTCACCACAAGGCACAATTGTGTGTGGTTGTTGAGGAACCAGCCCTTCCCCAGGAACTTCCAGACATCAGAATGAACACAGAAAAACAATGTGTACACCAGTGGCTGTCAGTGACGTTTAAGATGAGGGAGGAATATAATTTTTCTATTACAGCATATTGTATGACTTTCATTCATATTTCATTCAAATAGCTCAATGTAACATCGATAGGTTTTGGCTACTACATGATTCTCAAGTTTTCCCTACACACATTATGAGGTTGCTACAACCTAGCCTATAAATGAATGTTTACAACGTAGGTGTACAGGTTAAGATAAACATTTTAGTTATCAACGTGACAGACAGTGACACATTCAATACTGCATTGCACAGTCTAGTCTGCATCTATACCTGATCATTAGGGTGTAATCATTAGTCCAACACATTCAATACTGCATTGCACAGTCTAGTCTGCATCTATACCTGATCAGGGGTGTAATCATTAGTCCAACAGTTGCAAACGACAGTTTCTATTGGACAAATTCGGGTATGTTTATCCACATTTCGTTCTGTTTGCTTCCGTCGGTCAGTCGAATGAATACACCCCTGGTCACAAGCAAACACTGTTCACTATCATAGTAGCCACATACAAACCTCATGATCATTTTACAATATAATGTTTTCATAAAGACCTTTTTACATCAGCAGTTGTCCCAATGTGCTAATACAGAAACTCAGCCTTAAACCCCAAACAGCAAGCAATGCAGACGTAGAAGCACGGTGGCTAGCTAAAACTCCCTTGAAAGCCAGGAACCTAGGAAGAAACCTAGAGAGGAACCAGGCTCTTAGGGGTGGCCAGTCCTCTTCTGGCTGTGCCGGGTGGAGACTATAAGAGTACATGGATAATTAGGGTCTCAGATTCCAGGTGGAAAAAAACATGGGATGATGGAGCTGCGGTACGCTCCCTGTTTGTGTATCCTCTGTAGAGCCCTTTAGGCTTCAGAAAAAACATTTAATTCACAGCAGGAAATTGCATATATGGGCATTGTCTTCCATATTGTCTTCTAGTCCGTCCAAGATGGCATAGCAGTTCAGACGTCTTTTGTCCTCGTCTTGTCGTGTCTCGTATATATATATATATATTTACAACTATTTACAACTTTTTTCACATTCATTTTTAAATTTTTCCATAAACTCATCTTCAAAACACTCTCCTGCAACCCGCCTCACCAATTTATTTTTATAAAAAAGTATTATTTACCTCAGATCTGTGGTCCTCCAAGAAGCTAGCCGGAGGCTCCAGGAGGCTGGCCAGAAACTAGCCAGAAGCTAGCCGGGAGCTAGCCAGAAGCTAATCAGAAGCTGGTTCAGAAGCTAGTTAGCTTCTTTGCTGGCAAATCGTTGGTGTTCAGCTAACCACGGTTTGTGGTCATCGGCTGTCCTTTGGCTCGAGAGTCTATCGCAGCGCGGCTCGGAACGGAACATACCGGACCAGTTTTTCTCTCCATGTCCCTGGATTTCGACCGCTGGCTCTGGACTTTCATGCCTGGATCTCACAGCTAGCTAGCTGCTATCCGTGTGACTATCGGCTTTCGTCGATTCCGGAGCAAACATCAATTGTTCCGGAGCTAGCCAGCTGAAGAGTTCCATCGATCGCTCCTGGGCTGCAGTCACCTATCCGTACCCGTTTTGCTGCCTACGCGGAGCCCCACCGGGCCTTCACAGCTGGACTGCCGACGTTGTCTACCCGAGGGAGTTGTCCGGCTGGCTCCTCCGTCGCGACGTTGCCTGGGCGCCCATCTGCGGCCTGCTAGCCGTTGGCTGTCTTATCGGCTGCTATCTGAATAGACAATCGGACAATTTATTTATTTATTTTTATTATTATTATTTATTTATTTATTCTTCTTGGGCCTCTATAACTATATTACTATCTATATAACTATCTATTGTTTTTATTTTTGGTTGTTGTTGTGTGATTTGGATTAATCCCCTCTACCACAAGGAACCCCACTAATCTATTGACGGAACGCAAGAGGTGGCTAATAACAGACCTCCATCCTATGCTAGCTTGCTACCGATGGCCTGGCTAGCTGTCTAAATCGCTGTGACCCCCAACCAACCTCTCCACTCACCGGACCCTTTTGATCACTCGACTAAACATGCCTCTCCTTAATGTCAATATGCCTTGTCCATTGCTGTTCTGGTTAGTGTTTATTGGCTTATTTCACTGTAGAGCCTCTGTCCTGGTCACTATACCTTATCCAACCTATTAGTTCCACCACACACACATGCAATGACATCTCCTGGTTTCAATGATGTTTCTAGAGACAATATCTCTCTCTTCATCACTCAATACCTAGGTTTACCTCCAATGTATTCACATCCTACCATACCTTTGTCTGTACATTATACCTTGATGCTATTTTATCGCCCCCAGAAACCTCCTTTTACTCTCTGTTCCAGACGTTCTAGACGACCAATTCTTATTGCTTTTAGCCTCACCCTTATTCTACTCCTCCTCTGTTCCTCTGGCGATGTAGAGGTGAATCCAGGCCCTGCAGTGCCCAGCTCCACTCCTATTCCCCAGGCGCTCTCTTTTGACGACTTCTGTAACCGTAATAGCCTTGGATTCATGCATGTTAACATTAGAAGCCTCCTCCCTAAGTTTGTTCTATTCACTGCTTTAGCACACTCTGCCAACCCGGATGTTCTAGCTGTGTCTGAATCCTGGCTTAGGAAGACCACCAAAAATTCTGAAATTTTAATTCCAAACTACAAAATTTTCAGACAAGATAGAACTGCCAAAGGGGGCGGTGTTGCAATCTACTGCAAAGATAGCCTGCAGAGTTCTGTCCTACTATCCAGGTCTGTACCAAAACAATTTGAACTTCTACTTTTAAAAATCCACCTCTCTAAAAACAAGTCTCTCACCGTTGCCGCCTGCTATAGACCACCCTCTGCCCCCAGCTGTGCTCTGGACACCATATGTGAACTGATTGCCCCCCATCTATCTTCAGAGCTCGTGCTGCTAGGCGACCTAAACTGGAACATGCTTAACACCCCAGCCATCCTACAATCTAAACTTGATGCCCTCAATCTGACACAAATTATCAATGAACCTACCAGGTACCTCCCCGAAGCCTTAAACACGGGCACCCTCATAGATATCATCCTAACCAACTTGCCCTCTAAATACACCTCTGCTGTCTTCAACCAAGATCTCAGCGATCACTGCCTCATTGCCTGCATCCGTAATGGGCCAGCGGTCAAACGACCTCCACTCATCACTGTAAAACGCTCCCTGAAACACTTCAGCGAGCAGGCCTTTCTAATCGACCTGGCCGGGGTATCCTTGAAGGATATTGATCTCATCCCGTCAGTAGAGGATGCCTGGTTATTTTTTTTAAATGCCTTCCTAACCATCTTAAATAAACATGCCCCAATCAAGAAATGTTGAACCAGGAACAGATATAGCCCTTGGTTCTCCCCAGACCTGACTGCCCTTAACCAACACAAAAACATCCTATGGCGTTCTGCATTAGCATCGAACAGCCCCCGTGATATGCAGCTGTTCAGGGAAGCTAGAAACCATTATACACAGGCAATTAGAAGAGCCAAGGCTAGCTTTTTCAAGCAGAAATTTGCTTCCTGCAACACTAACTCAAAAAAGTTCTGGGACACTGTAAAGTCCATGGAGAATAAGAACACCTCCTCCCAGCTGCCCACTGCACTGAAGATAGGAAACACTGTCACCATTGATAAATCCACCATAATTGAGAATTTCAATAAGCATTTTTCTACGGCTGGCCATGCTTTCCACCTGGCTACTCCTACCCCGGTAAACAGCACTGCACCCCCCACAGCAACTCGCCCAAGCCTTTCCCATTTCTCCTACTCCCAAATCCGTTCAGCTGATGTTCTGAATGAGCTGCAAAATCTGGACCCCTAGAAATCAGCCGGGCTAGACAATCTGGACCCTTTCTTTCTAAAATGATCTGCCGAAATTGTTGCCACTCCTATTACTAGCCTGTTCAACCTCTCTTTCGTGTCGTCTGAGATTCCCAAAGATTGGAAAGCAGCTGCGGTTATCCCCCTCTTCAAAGGGGGGGACACTCTTGACCCAAACTGCTACAGACCTATATCTATCCAACCATGCCTTTCTAAGGTCTTCGAAAGCCAAGTCAACAAACAGATTACCGACCATTTCGAATCTCACCATACCTTCTCTGCTATGCAATCTGGTTTCAGAGCTGGTCATGGGTGCACCTCAGCCACGCTCAAGGTCCTAAACGATATCTTAACCGCCATCGATAAGAAACATTACTGTGCAGCCGTTTTCATTGATCTGGCCAAGGCTTTCGACTATGTCAATCACCACATCCTCATCGGCAGACTCGACAGCCTTGGTTTCTCAAATGATTGCCTCGCCTGGTTCACCAACTACTTCTCTGATAGAGTTCAGTGTGTCAAATCGGAGGGTCTGCTGTCCGGACCTCTGGCAGTCTATGGGGGTGCCACAGGGTTCAATTCTTGGACCGACTCTCTTCTCTGTATACATCAATGAGGTCGCTCTTGCTGCTGGTGAGTCTCTGATCCACCTCTACGCAGACGACACCATTCTGTATACTTCTGGCCCTTCTTTGGACACTGTGTTAATAACCCTCCAGGCAAGCTTCAATTTCATACAACTCTCCTTCCGTGGCCTCCAATTGCTCTTAAATACAAGTAAAACTAAATACATGCTCTTCAACCGATCGCTACCTGCACCTACCCGCCTGTCCAACATCACTACTCTGGACGGCTCTGACTTAGAATACGTGGACAACTACAAATACTTAGGTGTCTGGTTAGACTGTAAACTCTCCTTCCAGACCCATATCAAATATCTCCAATCCAAAGTTAAATCTAGAATTGGGTTCCTATTTCGCAACAAAGCATCCTTCACTCATGCTGCCAAACATACCCTTGTAAAACTGACCATCCTACCAATCCTCGACTTTGGCGATGTCATTTACAAAATAGCCTCCAATACCCTACTCAACAAATTGGATGCAGTCTATCACAGTGCAATCCGTTTTGTCACCAAAGCCCCATATACTACCCACCATTGCGACCTGTACGCTCTCGTTGGCTGGCCCTCGCTTCATACTCGTCGCCAAATCCACTGGCTCCATGTCATCTACAAGACCCTGCTAGGTAAAGTCCCCCCTTATCTCAGCTCGCTGTTCACCATAGCATCTCCCACCTGTAGCACACACTCTAGCAGGTATATCTCTCTAGTCACCCCCAAAACCAATTCATTCTTTGGCCGCCTCTCCTTCCAGTTCTCTGCTGCCAATGACTGGAACGAACTACAAAAATCTCTGAAACTGGAAATACTTATCTCCCTCACTAGCTTTAAGCACCAACTGTCAGAGCAGCTCACAGATTACTGCACCTGTACATAGCCCACCTATAATTTAGCCCAAACAACTACCTCTTTCCCTACTGTATTTAATTTATTTATTTATTTTGCTCCTTTGCACCCCATTATTTTTATTTCTACTTTGCACATTCTTCCATTGCAAATCTACCATTCCAGTGTTTTACTTGCTATATTGTATTTACTTTGCCACCATGGCCTTTTTTGCCTTTACCTCCCTTATCTCACCTCATTTGCTCAGATCGTATATAGACTTGTTTATACTGTACTATTGACTGTATGTCTGTTTTACTCCATGTGTAACTCTGTGTCGTTGTATGTGTCGAACTGCTTTGCTTTATCTTGGCCAGGTCGCAATTGTAAATGAGAACTTGTTCTCAACTTGCCTACCTGGTTAAATAAAGGTGAAATAAAATAAATAAATAAAATATTGGAACGCAGCCTCGGCGCAAGTACTCCATATATGGGCACAGACTTTCGTGTTGGAATGTGGCCCGGAACTGGAACTCCATACATGGGCACCGACAGTCATATTGAACGAGGCCCTGAAGCAGGAACTCCATATACGGTCCAGACACCCATATTGAAATGTGGCCTTTTAGAAATGATTTCCGTACATGGACATAGATCCGTGACCATGACCAGCCATGCCAATCTGCTCAACTGCATCCAATATTCATGAACTACAAGCCAAAACTGTAGGAAGCATTGGAGTCAACATGGGCCAGTATTGGGGCGGCAGGTAGCCTAGTGGTCAGAGTGTTGGACTAGTAACCGAAAGGTTGCAAGATTAAATCCCCAAGCTGACAAGTTAAAATCTGTCGTTCTGCCCCTGAACAAGGCAGTTAACCCACTGTTCTTAGGTCATCATTGAAAATAAGAATTTGTTCTTAACTGACTTGCCTAGTTACATAAAGGTCAAATAAAAATCCCAGTGGAATGCTTTCAACCCCTTGTAGAGTCCTTTCCCTGACAAACTGAGACTGTTCTGAGGGCAAAAGTGGAGGGTGAACCTCAATGTTAGTTGTTCCTAATGTTTGGTACACTCAGTTAGCACATCAATTATGAAAAATGGCAGAACTTTTTCTCTGAAAAATGAATTATGACTAAAACGCAGTCATATCATGATTCAAATGGTGCTCTCCAACTGCTGACACGAATGTATCTAATCACAGGGGTACCCTGACTGGGACTCAAACACTGGGACTTAGGTCTGACATTCTAAAACCATTCCCAAAAGGCTAAAAACTCTTGCTGAAGTCGTTAGGAGTTGTGTGAATGTTGTTTAGTATTTTTACAATAAGTTCAACTTGTATTTCCTTTTTTTTTTATAGCTTGCTCGTAATGCTATCAATGACAATGACAACATTGATAATCCCATTTATGATGACAAAAACTTAATTGTTTTCAAAACATCAACATATAACAAACTCTTGTCTCCAGTCCAGACACATCTTGAATAATAAGTCTGACGCAGATGTTCTGAATACATGTGACAGTAAGTGACCAACTTCCCTGTTCTATAAAACATCATCATCAGGTAAACAGTGGTGAACGCCACCCAGAAACACAGAAAGCCTAATTATCCAGTCCCAAAACCCCAGAGGCATGTCCTCCAAAAGCATCTCAGAACCACTTGGATCCTGTTAAGCCATCTTGCTGGGCAACAAAACAAAAGATCTACAGATTTCCAAATAACTACCCCTCCCTTCCCCCTCCTCCCACCACCCCCATTGGCTCCATCCCGTCGGTGCATACCTCCGTGCGTGCAGGAAGAGTGTGATCAGAAGAGACGAACCAACACCGCTCGGTGCAGGTGTCGAAAGGTAGAAATTCCTCTACAACAAAAGCTCTGACAGGTCTCTAAAAAAAGAAAGGGCTATGCAAACAAGACTTGTGACCTGAGAATAAAACAACATTTGTTTGATTCACGGTCATTCCATTCTGTTTCCTTATCTCAAGTGGTTATACTTGTATTGTAGGCAGGTAGCCTGGATTACATTTGTGTCATGATGTAAACATGGTTGCCGTTTCATTTGTTTTCTTTCACAATCTCTATTGTTTTTCAAACAAAATGAAATCGCTCTGTTTAATGTGCTTTTCTCTGCACAGTTCAATCCAGATTGGAGCTGTGCAAACACATGACATAGCAGGTGACCTGAGAATGAAGCTAGATTTGTTTGATTAACAGTCATTCGTCCTGTTTTCTTATCTCAAATGGTTATATTTGTATTGTCTGCAGTGCCACCTGCTACCAGTGTTGCCAAGATGCCAGGTATCCTAAGAGATCAAAATTGATGTTTTAAATCCTTGTTGTCAAATTACATAACATGATGAGCGAAAGAGAGAAAAAAAAGTAAAGGCTGAGAGAGGAGAGAGAGAGAGAGAGAGAGAGAGAGAGAGAGAGAGTGAGAGCGAGAGAAAGAGAAAGAGAAAGAGAAAGAGAAAGAGAAAGAGCGAGAGCGAGAGAGATGGAGGGTGTGGTCACCACAAGGCACAAGTGTGTGTGTCTGTCACATCTTGGTTGTTGAGGAACCAGCCCTTCCCCAGGAACTTCCAGACATCAGAATGTACACTGAAAAACAATGTGTACACCAGTGGCTGTCAGTGACGTTTAAAATGAGGGAGGAATATAATTTTTCTATTACAGCATATTGTATGACTTTCATTCATATTTCATTCAAATAGCTCAATGTAACATCGATAGGTTTTGGCTACTACATGATTCTCAAGTTTTCCCTATACACATTATGAGGTTGCTACAACCTAGCCTATAAATGAATGTTTACAACGTAGGTGTACAGGTTAAGATAAACATTTTAGTAATCAACGTGACAGACAGTGACACATTCAATACTGCATTGCACAGTCTAGTCTGCATCTATACCTGATCAGGGGTGTAATCATTAGTCCAACAGTTGCAAACAACAGTTTCTATTGGACAAATTCAGGTATGTTTATCCACATTTCGTTCCGTTTGCTTCTGTCGGTCGGTCGAATGAATACACCCCTGGTCACAAGCAAACACTGTTCACTATCATAGTAGCCACATACAAACCTCATGATCATTTTACAATATAATGTATTCATAAAGACCTTTTTACATTAGCAGTTGTCCCAAAGTGCTAATACAGAAACTCAGCCTTAAACCCCAAACAGCAAGCAATGCAGACGTAGAAGCACGGTGGCTAGCTAAAACTCCCTTGAAAGGCAGGAACCTATGAAGAAACCTAGAGAGGAACCAGGCTCTTAGGGGTGGCCAGTCCTCTTCTGGCTGTGCCGGGTGGAGATTATAAGAGTACATGGATAATTAGGGTCTCAGATTCCAGGTGGAAAAAAACATGGGATGATGGAGCTGCGGTACGCTCCCTGTTTGTGTATCCTCTGTAGACCCCTTTAGGCTTCAGACAAACCGTTTAATTCACAGCAGGAAATTGCATATATGGGAATTGTCTTCCATATTGGAACGCAGCCTTGGCGCAAGTACTCCATATATGGGCACAGACTTTCGTGTTGGAATTTGGCCCGGAACAGGAACTCCATACATTAGCACCGACAGTCATATTGAACCGAGGCCCTGAAGCAGGAACTCAATATAAGGCTCCAGACACCCATATTGGAGCGAGGCCTATTAAAAAGAAATTCCACATATGGACATAGAGCCATGACCATCCAATCTGGTCAACTGCATCTGTATTCTGCATTCTGTATAGCCACCTTGCTGGGCAAAACAAAAGATCTAGAGCATTCCCAAAGACGTACCCTTCCCCCTCCTCCCACCACCCATTTGGTCAACCCTGTAGGTTCACACCTCAGTGCGTGCAGGAAGAGTGTGATCAGAAGAGACAAACCAACACCGCTCGGTGCAGGTGTCGACGCCATGTGCCGAAAGGTAGAAATTCTTCTACAACAAATGGAGCTCTGAAAGGTCGCTAAGAAAATAAAAGGAAGGCTGTGCAAACACAACGCAGCCTGTGACCTGAGAATAAAACAACATGTGCTTCTGTCACAGTCATTCCATACTGTTTCCTTATCTCAAGTGGTTATACTTGTGTTGTAGCCAGGTAGCCTGGATTACATTTGTGTCGTGATGTAAACATGGTTGCCGTTTTAGTTGTTTTCTTCCACAATCCTTATTGTTTTTCAAAGAAAATGAAATGGCTCTGTTTAATGTGCTTTTCTCTGCACAGTTCAATCCAGATTGGAGCTGTGCAAACACACGACATAGCAGGTAACCTGAGAATGAAACAAGATTTGTTTGATTAACAGTCGCTCGTCCTGTTTTCTTAACTCAAGTGGTTATACTTGTATTGTCTGCAGTGTCACCTGCTACCAGTGTTGCCAAGACGCCAGGTAGCCTAAGAGATCAAAATGTATGTGTTAAATCCTTGTAGGATATAACATGATATAACATGAGTGAAAGAGAGAAAAAAAAGTCAAGGCTGAGAAAGCGAGAGAGAGAGAGAGATTTTGCGTTTGCTACATATGACACAAATTACCTGTGAATTGAAGTGGTTATACACCTCTCTATAATTCTCAGTCATGTATTTATGTCACACAATATGGGATTAGGTGTACAAACATATACAATGCAGCCCAGATCAGTCCTACAACATTGTATTTACCAAGCTCTGTTTTAAAAGGCATTGTACTAAAGGGCCTTGCAGCCAACACGTCTTCTGCATCCTTTGCTTTTGTGGCATTGGGCAGTCACAGTTCCACATTTTTTGATGTTACAGCCTGAATTTAAAATGGATTAAATTGTAGATCACACAAATGCCCAATAACGTCAAAGTGGAATTTTGTTTGTAGATTTTCTAAATTAATAAAAAATGAAAAATTGAAATGTCTTAAGTCAGTAATTATTAAACCGCTTTCTTGTGGCAAGCCTAAATGAGTTCAGGTTTACAAACGTGCTTTAAAAAATCATGTAATAGTTTGCATGGACTAATTCTATGTTCAACAATAGTTGTTTTTTGAATGACTACTCCATCTCTGTACCCCACACATACAATTATCTGTAAGGTCCCTCAATCGAGTAGTGAATTTCAAGCACAGATTCAACCACAAAGACCAGGGAGGTTTTTCAATGCCTCGCAAAGAAGGGCACCGATTGGTTTGTGAATATAAAAAATATTCCTTTGAGCATGGTGAAGTTATTAATTAGGCTTTGGATGGTGTATCAATAAACCCAGACACTACAAAGATACAGGAGTCCTTTCTTACTCAGTTGCTGGAGATGAAGGAAACTGCTCAGGGTTTTTACCATGAGGCCATTGGTGATTTTAAAACAGTTACAGAGTTTAATAGTTGTGATATGAGAAAACAGAGGATGGATCAACAACAAAAGCCTGTACAGAATACAAATATTCCAAAGGATACATCCTGTTTGCAACAAGGTACTTATTAAGTAATACTGCAAAGAATGTGGCAAATAAATAAACTTTTTGTGGCAAACAGGATGGGGCAAATCCAACACAACACATCACTAAGTGACATTCTTCATATTTTCACACATGGTTGTGGCGGCATTCTGTTGTGGGTATGCGTGTCATCGGCAAGGACTAGGGAGTTTGTAGGATAACAATAAATGGAATTACAGCTAAGCACAGGCAAAATCCTAGAGGAAAACCTGGTTCAGTCTTCTTTCCAACAGACACTGGGAGAAAAATTCACCTTTCAGCGGGACAATTACCTAAAAGACTAGGCCAAATCTACACTGGAGTTGCTTACCAAGACGACACTGAATGTTCCTGAATGGCCTAGTTTCAGTTTTGACTTAAATCGGCTTGGAAATCTATGGCAAGACTGACAATGGCTTTCTAACAATTATCAACAAACAGCATGACAGAGATTGAATAATTTGTTCAAGAATTATGGGCAAATATTGAACAATCCAGGTGTGCAAAACTGCTAGACAAAGATTCACAGCTTTAATCGCTGCCAAAGGTGTTTCTGGCATGGATTGTCTCGAGGGGTGAATACTTATCTAATCAAGATATATTAGTGTTTTATTTTTCAAATGTTTGAATTTTTCTTCCACTTTGACATTACAGAAAATGACAATGTAATCAATGTTAATCTCACTTTTTAACACAAAGGAAATGTGGGAGAAGACAAGGGGTGTGAAGGCACTGTATGTAATGTAAGCAGTGTTATAAAGGCAATGACTGTCTGTATGTACATAGTCCCAAATTTAGCAACAAGAAAATAGGATTAATGTAATAAAGATATTGTTGAAAATGTAGTCATGTACATCACCCTGTAGTGCATTTAAGTAAAACAGGATTAGATATTGTCCCTTTTAGTACATCAATTTGTAGATTTAATTGAATTTAACCAAACCTGTACACATACCCACACACAGGGGCAGATTGGCCATCTGGCAATTCTGGCAAATGCCAGATGGGCTGGACAATTTTTTGACGAACAAAAATGTTTTACATTTTTTTATATAAAATGAAACAACTCAAATTTTGACATGGCCATGGGCCTGTTAAGATTGATTTTTCAAAAGATTGTTGTGCTATTTCTCTTTTATACAAATCTATAATGATCTATAACCACCCTACCAAGATGAGCTGGCCCAGTTTTTCTGAGCTGAAGTCACAAAAATTCACATTCAAAGTCAAATGTGGCATCAGCAAAGAGACCTGCTCCGACTCTGTCATCAGTTAGACAGCCAGGATCATGGATCATTAAAAACGGAAAGGATGCCTATTAACATAGAAAGAGCTCATTCCACATTGTCACCCCACCACTCAAAACTTCCTATTTTTGGGGGCGGCTAAAACCATGACTTGCTCAAACAGTAAAGTGTAGTATCCTCATGATTCCTGTAATGAAAGTGTCTGCCCTGATCCTGTGTCCTCGCTGGAGCCTGCCGCTGTGATGAGCAAGCCACTCTCCTCTCCCCCTATGCGCTAGATAGAAAAATGCGCTCTGATCGTATAACATTAAAGAATGCAATTGTTGGAAATTCTGGAGTCCTATTTCGACATTAAAATATAGCAGCTATAGCCTAATTGTCAACCCAAAATGCATTACAAATTCATTCACTGACTTAGATGGCACATCAAAATATATTGAATCAGGCATTACTGCTTGGACATGTTAGATGAAAACACATTTCTTGATTCAGTAGTCTATTTATTATAGTTCTTAATAAAGCACTATGAATGACTTTATAAGATGATTCCAAATCATGATTTGGGTCTGACCAACTGTAAAAGTTAGCAGCACCAGTGACACCAGGGGAAAATGTTAGTCTGGAGCCCTGTAATAATAATCAACACTTAAGGTCAATGTGGTCTCAGGCCAATTCGTACTTTGATGTGTGTAAATCTGTGGTTAATTGACCACAAAATCAACATTTTGTAATGGCCATCGAAGTCTCCAGACTTCAACCTCATTGAAAACCTGTGGTTGAAATTGAAGAGCAATGGTGGACTTAACATTAGGCAGAAGAGGCAATTGTCTCATGCCTCACATCATCAAGGGGCCTTGTTCGTGAGCTGAGCATAATTTCTCCGTTTGAGGATCCCCCATGCTCCGCTCGAGGCCCCCAAACCCTACATATAGTGAGACAGAGGGGCGCTGTTTTGCTCGCTCAGATGCTTTCTCCGGTGAGATAGTATTAGCCACTTGCGAATTGATGGAAAGCTGGCAGGTGCACAGTGCTGGAATTTTTGGGATGAACATGCGAAGCGATTTGTTTGACAATCAGATGAAAACATAATGACTGGTAGTGTTCATGGCACATTCAAAGGTAATACATTTTTACAGTTAAATGACATGTATTTACTATAAAACCTTTTTTTTAAATTATTATTAGGAAGGAGGGCCTCAGACTGGCCTCTGCCTGGGGCCTCCAAATCACTATGTCCGTCCCTGTCAAAGAGGGCAGTCCATAATTGCAGATGATATGAAAATATTATTTATGGAGGAATGGTCTAAGATCTCTCCCAATGTGTTCTTCAATCTCATAAAACATGTTAAAGTTAGCGGCGTGCGCAATGATGTGGGCTTGTGTGGATAAAATTCCAGGGACAAATTCTTGTCCCAATCAGCCCCTGCCCACACATTAAGAGGCTGGAGCAGCACAGACTCAGCTGCATGTAGTGTGCCACTCCAAAAATGGTATGTTGTATTTCATTGTATTTACATGCCACCAAGTGGCTGTGAAATATACAAACGTGAAGAGCATCATACAGGTGTCTCTCTCCCGACCGGTTACCAAAGCTGCATAGTGATAAAAATGGTGGTCAACACTGCAACCCAGTGGTGCTATTAAGTCATTTATCTAGCACTTCAACAGGTGCATGTCGGCCTCTCATGTCAGAAGATTTTGGATTGATTTGGAATAGTTTATATTAAGGGAAACCACTTTTAATGTTTCTTTGGAAGATTCTGAAATTATGTTTTATTTTGACCCAACTGTTTAAGGTACAACTGAAACATTATTTTGAAATGATGAGAAAATGTCAAAACAAAAAAGCAGTACATACCATAAAACCTTTTGACAAAAGTGCATTTTCTTTTTGACGTGTATGTTAAGTTTATGTACTCTTCTCAATATATTGATTTTTAAAAATGTTTTGTTATTGTTCAATATATAATTAAATGAATATATTTTATGTGAAAATCCACGTTAAAGACCCATTGCAGTCAAAAACGCCTGTGTTTTGTATTTACACACTATGAGGTTGGAATAATACTGCGAAATTGTGAAAATGATGATAATGCCCTCTAGTGGAAAAGCTGTTTGACAAGACTGCCAGAAATTACAGCCTGTTTTGGTCAGATGGAGTTTTGGCCTGCCTGGTGACATCACCAGGTGGTAAATTAGTTAATAGACCAATAAGAAAGAGAGTTCCATACCCCTCTGCCAATAATAGCTAGTTTTTAGTTTTCCCCTCCCGACTCAAACCACTTCCAGATAGTCCTAGCAAAATTCTTTCTTGAGAAATTGCTCTTTGGTAAGAAGCTATTTTTGTTTATTTTTTTACATGGAACCTGGAAACTAGACACTGGGGGCAACAATAAGCATCGGCCTCTGATTCCAAAGGTTACAAGTCTGAAACCAGCAATAGAAAGTTGTTTGAGATTTTGAATTCGGGGGGAAATTACTAACCTTAAGATTTCGGCGTTAATGCCTCAACCTAACCTTAAACACTTTGAAATGTGATGTTTGAGAAACATGGATGAATGTCTTATTCTGACGTGAGACTGTGAGAGATTGTTGGTAGTGGCTTCCGAACAGCGCCCCGTCTGCTACCCAGTCATTTTAGAACAGTCATCCCATTTAAGGCTACACTGCCATCTAGTGGCAAAATAACTTCCAAACATAAAATAACAAAACATTGTATAATTTACAAAGAAAGGACTGGATAACACAATTTACTCTTACATTCACTGTACTTTGTTAGACTTTACATTCAAAATAAAATCAGATAAAATAGCATGTGTGATCTTTGCACTCGGCCTACATTTCCCATGACCAGAAGGGCTGCCTGTGCGCGCAGATTCTTTGCACAGCTCCTGCGCGTTCAATTTCACTGATCTGTAAACAACTGGGATGGGACCAACACGTGCTATGTGGTCTGTACTTATATGTTTGGGTGATGCTGCTGCGAACGTGTGCATCTGCTGAATAGTATGTTGCTTATGCATTTAACCTTGGTTTTATTTTGGCTTAAAGGAGACGCAACAAAGTGGTAACGCGACATGGCCCGTGCAAATAGTTAGGTTTACTATAGCTTTAAGAATGCAAAAATAGTGTCTGGTTCTTTAAAAATGGATATTGGTTTATTATTATAGTAGGAATTAAGGAAAGTTTTTTTATTATTGATCAATAACGCTTATAATTTGCGGACTAGGCCCGAATTCTGTGAATTATGTCACAGTCGGATTACGGCCTTTAGCTAGCAATCCAAGCGTTTTGATCGATGTGATATCAAATGTAATCATTTGTTTACTGTCAGTACAGTATCAGAGAAAGTAATAAATACGTTCCGGGAAAAAAGGGTAAGAACCGGGAACACGCGGTGATGGAGCCGCAAATCACCCAAATAGGTGAAAACAATAAAAGGGATGAGCCCGAGGATGACAAGGCCACGGTACAATCCCCGGCCTCGAGTGCAGCGGTCACCCCGCGCAGGACTTCGAGAGGCCGAGGAGTTGGCCGGAAGAAGGGGGTTTCTCCTTCGCCGTGTACGAATGGAGCAACACCAGGCACTCCGAGTTCTGGACGAGTGTTACGGGACCGGTCTACACGAACACTACCAGCTTGGTTGCAGAGCGAGAAGAGTGACCATGCAGAAGAATCGAACCCTGACAAAGCCGTAAACCGCCGGAGGAAAGCTGCCTGTCCACGATCCAGGAAAAATGCCTCCTCCGCAGCTTCAACAGAGAGTACCGGAGAGGTCGGGGATGACAGTAGTCAAGCTCATGAGTACGTTCGTATACGCCTTTAGTACACCATAAATTGCAATATAGCCGTGTCCTCTGCAATAAACGTAACATCTTTACATGCCTGTGTTAAATTGTTAGCCAGCCAAATTTGCTTGTCAACATTTTACGGTCATAAAACCGGTTGTATGCACAGCTGCTAATTGTATACCCTGACATGTACGTATTCCAGCACAGTTCCTTTAAAAAGGGAGGAGGAAGGGGGAGGGGTAATACCTGGTTTTAATGTCTAATGTTCTTTACCTGTCCTCTCATTCCCGGTGTGAGCGGTTTTGTCAAGTTGCAATTTGTATGTAAGCAGTCTTGAATGACAGCAACTCATGATTATGTCATATTGTACATAGCTAGATTAACAGAAAGTCAGCCGTGAAGTTATCACTATTTTGATAACTCTTTCTCCGCAGCTCAGGGCACCCAAGGAAACCCACCGATGTTCAAGGTAGGTGACCACCCTCATACATTGCCTGATAAACTAGACAGAGATATGTGGCTACAGTAACAAGACTAGTAAGACACACCTTGAACTAATATTCCAATTCAAAGGTGTGTATGATGGCACTCACTTTGCCCTTTCCAGTCCACCCCCACTCACAGAATGCTCAGACGCGTGCCAAGGCCCCTTCTGCCCGGGGTACCAGGGGGTCCGCCAAGCCTGTGTGCAAGAGTGAGCCTGGCACTGTCAACCCAACCGGTAGGCACACCAACCAGCTAAATTGTGTTTGGGATTTAACTGAGTGGGCTAAGAACGTCTTGGGTTGCATGGACACCTGGGATTCAACTCTGTGGGGGTTGGGCCATTCCCGAGACAGAGGGGAATGTGTCATCCTGAAAAAGCCCAATCAAATTGTGCTTGTTGTATTGGCATTGTGTGATAATGTTGTTGTTTTTTTTCCAGTGGAGGTGGAAGCAAAGGTAGTTGCAAAGAAGACAGTTAGGATGTGAGTATACACATGCATTCCAAATCCAATTGTATTAGTCACATGCGCCAAATACAGCAGGTATAGATGGACCTTACAGTGAAGTGCTTACTTACGAGCCGCTAACCAACAATGCTGTTAAAAAAAATACGGATAAGAAATTAAATTAAAGAGCAGCAGTAAAATAACAATAGCGAGACTAGTTACAGGGTGGTACCAGTACAGAGTGGTTAGTTGAGGTGAATAAACGAACAGCATTCTTACTCATCTCATGGCTGGAAGGGTGTGTGTGTGTGTGTGTGTGTGTGTGTGTGTGTGTGCTCGAAATAGGCTTGGGTCTGTCTCTGTGCTGCCGTAGTAACACGGACTCCTCTCGCCTCAGTGAGAAAAAAGAGGAGAATGAGGAAGACGTTCTCTTGGGAGGAGAAGAAGAGTCTCCTTTCCAAGATGACCCTAAAGACTTCAGCTTCCAGCCACAGTCTCAGAGGTAATGTTGGCAAGACAGCAGTGTGTGTGGATCAGTATAGGCAATAATCAATGGTCCACATACAGTTGAAGTTGGAAGTTTTACATACACCTTTGCCAAATACATTTAAACTCAGTTTTTCACAATTCCTGACAATTAATCCAAGTAAAGAATTCCCTGTCTTAGATCAGTTAGGATCACCACTTTATTTTAAGAATGTGGAATGTCAGAAAAATAGTTGCGAGAATTATTTAAGCTTTTATTTCTTTCATCACATTCCCAGTGAGTCGGAAGTTTACATGCACTCAATTAGTATTTGGTAGCATTGCCTTTAAATTGTTTAACTTGGGTCAAACGTTTTGGGTAGCCTTCCACAAGCTTCCCACAATGAGTTGGGTGAATTTTGGCCCATTCCTCCTGACAGAGCTGGTGTAACTGAGTCAGGTTTGTAGGCACATGCTTTTTCAGTTCTGCCCACAAATGTTCTATAGGATTGAGGTCAGGGCTTTGTGATGGCCACTCGAATACCTTGACTTTTTTGTCCTTAAGCCATTTTGCCACAACTTTGGAAGTATGCTTGGGGTCATTGTCCATTTGGAAGGCCCATTTGCGACCAAGCTTTAACTTCCTGACTGATGTCTTGAGATGTTGCTTCAATATAGCCACATAATTTTCCATCTTCATGATGCCATCTATTTTGTGAAGTGCACCAGTCCCTCCTGCAGCAAAGCACCCCCACAACATGATGCTGCCACCCACGTGCTTCATGGTTGGGATGGTGTTCTTCGGCTTGCAGGCGCCCCGCCCCCCCCCCCCCCCTTTGTCCTCCAAACATAACGATGGTCATTATGGCCAAACAGTTCTATCGTTGTTTCATCAGAGCACAGGACATTTCTTCAAAAAGTACAATCTTTGTCCCCATGTGCAGTTGCAAACCGTAGTCTGGCTTTTTTATGGCAGTTTTTGAACAGTGGCTTCTTCCTTGTTGAGCAGCCTTTCGGGTTAGGTTCGATTTAGGACTCGTTTTACTGTGGATATAGATACTTTTGAACCTGTTTTCGTGTCTTCTTCCTGAGCGGATTGGCAGTTTCATGGTCTCATGGAGTTTATACTTGCGTACTTGTGTTTGTACAGATGAATGTGATACCTTCGGTCATTTGGAAATTGCTCCCAAGTATGAACCAGACTTGTGGAGGTCTACCATTTTTCTTCTGATGTCTTGGCTGATTTCTTTAGATTTTCCCATGATGTCAAGGCAAAGAGGCACTGAGTTTGAAGGTAGACCTTGAAATACATCCACAGGTACACCCCCAATTGACTCAAATTATGTAAATTAGCCTATCAGAAGCTTCTAAAGCCATGACATCATTTTCTGGGATTTTCCAAACTGTTTAAAGGCACAGTCAATTTAGTGTACGTAAACTTCTGACCCACTGAAACTGTGATACAGTGAATTATAAGTTTAAATAATCTGTCTGGAAACAATTGTTGGAAAAGTTACTTGTGTCATGCACAAAGATGTCCAAACCGACTTGCCAAAACCTATAGTTTGTTAACAAGAAATTTGTGGAGTGATTGAAACACTTATGTTGGAGTCATTAAAACTAGTTTATGTAAACTTCCGACTTCAACTGTACATGTTTAGCAAGTGGAGGTGTGGTAGGATCTGTGTGTACGGCTATGCGTTTGAGCACTGTGCTTGTGTTACAGTGGGGAAATCAGCAGTGATGATGACATTCCCTTCAGAGATGACCTCAACGACCAGAGCTACAACCCGGAGGCTGAGACTACTAGGTGTGTATGTGTGTCGTAATGCTTTCCCTTTGGGATTGTGTGCAAGTGTGTGTGTGCATGTCAGCTCCAACGTATTATTCCCTTTGTGTGAATCGGTATGGATATAAATGTTTGCGTGTGTTTTGTGTGCGTTTTACCCATGTGACCTCTCTGTTGACCTTCCAAATGGATCCTCCGTCTCTTAGGGATGCCCCCAAACCACGGCGCAAACCCCCTCCGAGACAGAAAGAGAAAAAAGAGAGGGAGCCAGGAATCAAGATAGAGGGCACAGACGTGAAGCTGGAGAACGAGTTCGGAGAGGGGGATTTGCCCAGAAAGTATGTCCCCCTCTCCGATTCTCCAACCTTCTCCCAAAGTGTGCACCTGCACTCTCCCCATCATGTATTTAAAAGCATTGGAAGTGGCTGGCGTTTCCACCATTGTTAAATCCGTAACGGAGAGTGTGCAATTTCAGACTTCAAAGGAAGGGTGTGCAAGGGTAGACTTCTGTCACTTTGGGAATTGGATCTGGCATTGGTTTGGTCTCTTGATTTCACTCCTTGCTTGAATAGAGTTCTCCAACTTCTTTTATTCTCTCTATTTCCCTCAGGAGAGGCAGGCGAAGGAAAGATGATAAAAGTCCCCGGCTCCCGAAAAGAAGGTAAACTTGACATTACTGTTTAACTGCAACAATACTCTTTATTTTCTTTACAGTCAACTAACAAAACATTAGTGAAATCATATGTATAAAAGCTGAACCCTCACCTCTGACATACATGATGATTGACAGTTGTCATGTCACACCCCCACAGGAAGAAGCCACCGGTGCAGTACGTGCGCTGTGAGATGGAGGGGTGTGGCACAGTCCTGGCTCACCCTCGCTACCTGCAGGTCTGCCATAGCAACTGTAGTGGTCGCCATAGCGACGACGAAGCTCACAAGCTATTCTGAGATTGAGTTGTGCACGAACAGGGTTGGGGTCGATTTCAATTCAGCATTTTTTTCAATGCATGCAATTGAATTTCAATTTCACTTCCTGAATTAGCTGTTGAAATGGAATTGACCCCAACGTAGGTGAATAGTATTAAGCTTTTTTTTCCCCCATCCTTCATCTCTCTCGCTGACTCTCTTTTTCCTGTAATTCCCAGCACCATATTAAGTACCAGCACCTTTTGAAGAAGAAGTTTGTATGTCCTCACCCATCCTGCGGAAGACTCTTCAGGCTGCAGAAACAGCTACTTCGCCATGCCAAGCACCACACCGGTAAACACACACACACACGTAGAGATCCACATACAGACACACTGAATGCTAACTATCCTCACTTAACATTTACATGCACACACAAGTACAGTATAAATGCAATCACAGAAGCAGTGCTTGACCTGTCATTGTTTTCTGTGATGAGCTACTGCTAACTCTCTCTGCTCCCCCCCTCAGACCAGAGGGACTACATCTGCGAGTTCTGCGCCCGCGCCTTCAAGAGCTCCCACAACCTGGCTGTGCACCGCATGATCCACACCGGAGAGAAACCACTGCAGTGAGTTTCCATCTCCAACCTCGTTTATTTGTTTGCCTGGTTGTTAATTCATTCCATCCATTTATTTAAATGTTGCACCTGTCTGTACCTGCACCCCCCCCCCCCCCCTTTCTCTTTTACATTCTACATCACTCCCTCTCACTTCCTGTAGATGTGAGATCTGTGGCTTCACCTGCCGCCAGAAGGCCTCCCTCAACTGGCACATGAAGAAGCACGACGCTGATGCCACCTACCAGTTCTCCTGCTCCATCTGTAACAAGAAGTTTGAGAAGAAGGACAGCGTGGTGGCCCACAAGGCAAAGAGCCACCCGGAGGTGCTCATCGCAGAGGCCCTGGCGGCCAACGCAGGGGCCCTCATCACTACCCCTGCCTCCCTGCTAGAGGCCTCGGGAGTGGGTTGTGTCGGGAACCAAGGGGAGCTGGTACGACTGGAGCCCGCCCAGCAGGTGACCCAAGTGGGTGAACAAATGACCCACATGGGGCAACAGGTAGCTCAGATGGGTCAGGTGAGCCACCAGGTGGTAGTAGTGAGTCAGGACCAGGGCCTCCACGCCATGCAGATGCCCCTGACCATCGCCCTGTCCCCCATCGACCCCCCGTCGCCCTCCGACACCCAGCAGCAGCAGACCCACCACACCCTCCAGCTCCAGATGCCTCTTCATTTTGTTCAGCAGGTGGCGGCCACTTCCCCACCTCAGCAGCAGTCGCAGCAGCAGCAGGCCCAGATGCAGCAACTGGCCCTTCATTCCGGCTCGGTAGTGACCCAGCAGCATCAGCCCCAGCAGCTCCAGCAAATGACCCTGCAGTCTTATCAGCAGCAGAATCAGCAGCCGCAGATTCTCCACATGACCTTCCAGACCGTTGACGGGTCGCAGACACATCTGCAGCAGATCCCCTTGTTAGCCACCCCCCAGCAACTCCAAACCCTCCAGAGTAGCTCCCATATTTCTACTGCCAACCTCCCTCTCTTGGCCCAGGTCCAACTTCAACCTCCACCCCAAACTCAGGACATCCAGCTTCAGGACCCAACCACTGTGGGTTGTAGCGAAAGCTACGCTCTGGACGATTCTGTTCTCTCTGCCTCCTCTCCTTCCGCTAACACCCTTCAACAGTGTGAGACTGTAGGGGAGGGCGAGGTCGTTTGGGAAGGGGGCGGAGAGGGGGACGGAGTGGTGGAGGGGGATGTTTTGACCGATGCCACAGAAGTGCACATGCAACATGTACTTATCTAGAGTAGTCGGTGGGGGGGGCTAGCCTGGAAATTCAAACTGAATTCAGCTGTTTCACTTTACGATCACTAATTAGGAAAGTGAAACAACATAAGGTGATTCAGTCTGGATTTCGAGGTTAGGGGAAACTGGGAAAGACAGTAAAAAAATGAGAGGTCTAGCGATGTCCCTCCTAATGTATTGTGGCACCATTTGAAATATATAGGATCACAGAAATATGTATTTATAGTCACTTTTGGTAGCTTTTTAGATCTACCCACATCAGGGCAGTTGTGTGTGTGTGTGTGAGTTGTTGCCTTTGTACATAAAGTGATGTAGCCATCTATACCCATCAACTGGCCTTCTGTGTTTGTGTGTTTAGCATTTATCAGAAGAGGCTGGTGGGAGGAGCTATAGGACTGGCTCATTGCAATGGCTGGAGTGGAATCGATGGAACCGAGTCAAACACGTTCCCATGTTTAGTGTGTTTGTCTCCGTTCCATAGTTTCCATTCCAGCCATTACAATGAGCCCCTCCTCCCACCATCCTCATGATACTAGTATCACAACACTTACGGTCCTCAATTTTCCATGGCAAACAAAGAAACAAAACTGTCTACTTTCGGTTCTAACAGTAGGGCCTAGATTCTATCCGATCTGCCCTAGCCATCGCCCTTATAGTGGTGGTTTTGGAGGTGGAACTACGTTAGAGCTGTTCAATGTACAAGCGGCTTACGCCGTTATACCTAGAGTTGCCATTGGCTGCACGGAATCACATCGAAAGAAATCCCCATGCAGCCTTGTTTACAAGTTAGAAAACACTGGAATGTGAGATGGTAGCCTTATCTAGCCTAAACCTTGATTTAGGTTGATTGGAAATCATTCAACGAAAGGAGGATTTCTGAGTTTCATTATTTCTATATAGCCTACACTTTCTCATTCTGAACATCTAATGCGAGTGGGATGGGTGTGTGCTTACTGATTTGACAGCTCTAACGCAGTTATTCCTCCAACGCCGCCAAAACACCAGCTAAGCGGGTGTTCGCGATCACTTGATCTGATTGAATCAGGCCTATAGATCGGGCATGCATCGGCAAAGCCTGGGCAGAGGAACTCGCTCAGAGACGGACAATTTGTGGGCAATGTTTACAGAGGTCATGGAAATCACATTCAAAGTAAATGCTGCATATGTCAGGCTCAATTGGAATTGACATCAATGTCAACCGCTTTCGGATCTTCCACAGTCCACTCCATATTTTATCCTGGCTTAATCCGTCCACAGTAATCCAACTAAATATACATTTTATTGCAAAAACATCAAATGATGGAAAAATATTTATTTCAGACATAGATCCTTCTACATTATCTTACAAATTGTCAATATAAAAGGGAAATTATCAAGTTGATATTTAATAGTACGATAGCTATCCCCAGTTTCTGAGCAGCACAACATGTAGAGGAATGTTCACGCATGCCTGCCCTCTTGTGGCCACATTGTGTATGGCATGTACAAGATTTCAGGAAGATCTTGTTTCAGCTACAAGGAATTGTGTCAAGTACATGGTAAGTTATTTGAATCTCAGTTTCTGTGTCCGGTGTCAACCAGTGGTAAAAAAAAAAAAAAAAACTCACCCTGTGGGCCCCCGGGATAAGGGTTAAAGGACACTAAGCTTCATCTGCTCATAGGTCAGTTGGTGTCCTCTACCTTCCTGTAGAGATCCTCCTCTTCAACCACTAGTTCCTCAGGGCCGTAGTCATGCTGGTGAGCACTGGTGCCCTTTGTCCACACGCTGCTCCTCACTGCACGACAGCTCAGGTTCACAACAGAGCAAATAACAATCTAAAACATTGAATAAACATAAGTGGCAAGCTCAGTGTGCAGGTTTATCTTTTCAATCAATAATGAAACAAAATTGCATCACCCGCTTTCCACAATCCACTGGAGCTGGTAGGTTTGATCTATATTAAAAAGTGTTACTGACCTTTGACCTTTGTGTGTTGAAGCGCTTCTGCACCTCCCTGTTTTCTCTGGACTCCTTGGGGCCCAGGCTAACTCAACACTGTCTACACTACTAGTACATTTACATGTGATATTTTTGTCATTTAGCAGACGCTCTTATCAAGAGCAACTTACGACCAATGCAGAGTGCTAGGAGTCAGTCAGCCAGGGTGCCCTAGTAAGTTAAACGCGCCCTTGATTATTGTTGTTACTGTTGTTTCTTGTGACAATCTTGATATTTGTTTATGTTGTTGTTGTTATGGCCATTGTTTCAGGTAGCTGGGCTATAGAAAGAAACTGACTCTACTTAGCCACTGGCATTTGCTATGGCATGAATCCATTTGGGGGCACACATGAACCATCTTTGACAGATGAGAGCATAGCCGCTAGATAGATGACCTCTGATAGACATAACGCAACATATGATTAGTTATAAATGTACATACCTGGTTGACGCACCACCATATTCCCCCTTTGCTCCTCCTGTCCCTCCTCTTCTTCATCAATGAAGAACCCTCCTCAAGAGTCTGTTTTTTGTGACTAGCCGAGGTGCCACCCCCCCTCTCCTGCCAATAGTCCGCTAGCCAGTCGGGCTTGCCTCAGCATCAGAGCCCGCTGTCTGTTCCGTTCGATCTTGGCTTTCATTGCAGTTTTTGGCTGGAGAAGCATCAATCGCCGGTGTGTGGGGCTAAAAATAGATCCATCCCAAAAAGCAGGAGCTGAGTGTGTGTGCTTACATTGTGACTGATGCCGGAGTGTGTTGCAACTGATCAAAAAAAAGTAACCCTGTGCTGCCTCTCCTTTCAATCTTTCTCTAATCAAGCAAAACCGTTTAAATGAATGATTATATTTTCCTAAACTTGATCCATAACTTTATTGGTATCTCCAGTTCCTATGTCCATGTATCATTAAGTGGTCACAAACACAAATAACAAACATTTAAAGCATTTATTTAACAATGATAAAATGTAGCTGATATTTCCAATGGACAGGTTCTTCCAAAATAAAGACGTTTTCAATGAAACTACAAAAACTCCATGTACAAACTACCAATCTGAAGTACATGTACTGGACTGCACAGAGGTTTGGAAGTGTGGTATAGTTATCCTATCTTGCATACTGACAAGCGGTGTATAGAATACTCTCTGGCTGTCGTCTGATTCGTTTGCACTTGCTCACTCGTAAGCATGGGTAGGGAGAAGTTTAAACCATTTTTTACACCAGTCCATTCCTTTTACATCCATGGGGGGGGGGGGGTACAAAATTGGAACATGTTCCCATTTTCTCTTGTCACACACTAAAACAATGTGAGCGTATACACACACACACACACACACGCGTACACACACACACACACAGACACACACAAAGTGTATTGCTGCTGACAGTATTCCTGTGCAAGTTGCTCAGTTCAAATTGACCTGTTCTCTCTTCCTCTGCATTGCATAATTCTTCAACGCCCTTTTAGGAGGCACTAGGGTGTTACTCAGCCCTACTCTCCTCTTCCTAGACTGCTGACCCTCATCCTCTTCAGGGTCTCCTCCCTGGTTGTGGTGAAAGTTCTGGCGACCCATGTATGAAGAGCCTCCTGCGTTGGGGTCAGCTTGGTGCGATCCGGGAGCGTCATCCTCAGGGGGGTCATAGTCATTGGGAATGATGGAGCTCTGGAGATCGCTGTCGTGGGCAAACTTGCATTTGATCCCGAACCTGCAGCGTCCGTCCTTCCTGTACGCCACACACATCCTCTTGCCCCCTATCTGGGAGGGCCGGGCCTGCACTGTGAGAGGGACATGCTTCTGCAAGACGTTGAGCTTCTGGTCGGCTTGAGCCTTGAAGGGGTTGGCGAATACGCCACTCTTGGACGAGGCCCCGAGGGGGGGAGGGGGGAGTTTGTAGGAGAGGGAGCTAGGGGGTGCGGGGAGGAGAGGGGTACGGGACTCTGAGGGGGGTCCCATACAGGAAGGAGGAGGGCGTTTTGGTTGTAGTTGAGATACGGGGTTCACCTCTTCCTCTGGGTTGGAGTCACAGTCCGACTCACTGGAGGCTGACCCGGACTCTAGGAGGAAATTGCGGCCCTTCTTCTGGGTCTCTCCATCCACCTTGCTCTCAGTCCTTCAAAGACAAAACATGTATAAATGGACTGGTATACTAGCTGTAGTGTTATCCCAAATAATATTTCAAGGACTTCTCAATCTGGAAATATTTAATTTGACTGTAAGAGGAAATCGTATCTGGTTTGGGTAGCAAGACCAATCACAACACTCCTCCCCATAGAGAACAATAGTAATGGCATCTTTTTGTAGGCACCAACTCATGGTTCATTGGACAAAGCCCATGGGAAAATGAATGGAGTTTTTGGAGGGTTTCTGGTTAACTACCGAAAATAAGGTCTGTGGTAAACACAGGCTTAGGGAGATCTTGTACGTTTTGACATAATCTTTATCAGCTAACGTCACTTTTTGTCCATTTATGTAAATCAAAACAAGCATAAAGCACAAAGGCGTCATAATTCATAAAGGTAACGTTAACTAATATTTGACTAGTGGAGTATGCATTTGAGATCAGAAACAGCAAAATACTAATCATTGTTTAATTAACATTTTAAAAAATAAGTTCTCCCCTAAAGGGGTTTTACATAGCATGTTCTACTCTGATTTCGCCATTGTCTCCTGTATTCCTGACCCAGAATTGGCTCTAGAAAATGTATCCTCTATATGCATTCCTCTGAGAAATAAACACACCCCCTTTAAAAGCCATTTAGAGTCAAAGATAGCTCCGAAGAAAACCAAAGGTTAGATCTATCTGAACTCATTCAGATGAGAAATCGGGCCTGGGCTAAAGCAAGGAAAAGTGGCTCTCCAGTGGCCTGGCAAACTTTCAGAATTCCGAGACAGATGTACTATCGTGATTAAGAAAGCTAAATCAAAGCTACCTTTTAACATCCATCTCTGACTCGGCTGGTGATCCTTCAAAATTTGGGAAAAACAGTAAATGCACTGAAGCATAACAATTCTTCTTCTTCCCTGCCTAAGCAAGTTCTGTCTGACTCTGGCATCGTAACTGGGAAGAATGGGATAAGCGATGCTTTTAATTATAATTGTATCATCTCAGCAGGCTTTTTATTTGAGAGAAACAGTTGTTTAATTGACCCTGGTCAGTCAATTGACTGCTTTTCCCTCTGCCAGCCTCAAGCTGACTCGACGATTAACCTGTCAACTTCTAGTGAATATTTGCTTTCATTTCAACAATTCACTATCTGCGATGTGCCTTGCTTAAGATTGATGTAAAAAAAAAAATCCGCTAGGGCTGACGATTATATACCTATACCTGATGATTATATCTGGCACTATCCCCAAGGTTTGGAAGGTGACCCTTTTGACTTAAATAAGTATCTGCCTATTTCTAAACTTTCTTGCCTAGCATCATTTATAACTAGGGTTGACCTGATTTAAAACCCGACTGATGTACATTTAGAATACATTTCAAAGATATAAACTTTCTTGCCTAGCATCATTTATAACTAGGGATGGTTTAAAACCTGACTGATGTACACAGGTTTTAGAACACCTACTCATTCAAGGGTTTTCTTTATTTTTACTATTTTCGACATTGTAGAATAATAGTGAAGACATCAATAACTATGAAATAACACATATGGAATCATGTAGTAACCAAAAAGTGTTAAGCAAATCAATATATTCTATATTTGAGATTCTTCAAATAGCCACCCTTTGCCTTGATGACAGATTTGCACACTCTTGCCATTCTCTCAACCAGCTTCACCTGGAATGCTTTTCCTACAGTCTTGAAGGAGTTCCCACAAATGCTGAGCACATGTTGCCCTCTTGTCCTTCACTCTGCAGTCCGAATTATCCCAAACCATCTCAATTTGGTTGAGATTGGGGGGAATGTGGAGGCCAGGTCATCTGATGCAGCACTCCATCATCCTTCTCTGTAAAATAGCCTTTACACAGCCTGGAGGTGTGTCGGGTCATTGTCCTGTTGAAAAACAAATTATAGTCCGACTAAGCCCAAACCAGATGGGATGGCGTATTGCTGCAGAATGCTGTGGTAGCCATGCTGGTTAAGTGTGCCTTGAATTCTAAATAAATCACAGTGTCACCAGCAAAGCACCCCCACACCATAACACCTCCTCCTCCATGCTTCACGGTGGGGAATACACATGCTGAGATCATCCATTCACCCACACAGTGTCTCACAAAGACACGCCGGTTGGAACCAAAAATCTCATACTTGGATTCCAAACCAAAGGACACATTTTCACCAGTCTAATGTCCATTGCTTGTGTTTCTTGGCCCAAGCAAGTCTCTTCTTATTATTAGTGTCCTTTAGTAGTGGTTTCTTTTCAGCAATTCGACCATGAAGGCCTGATTCACACAGTCTCCTCTGAACAGTTGATGTTGAGATGTGTTTGTTACTTTAACTCTGTGAAGCATTTATTTGGGCTGCAATTTATGAGGCTGGTACCTCTAATGAACTTATCCTCTGCAGCAGAGGTAACTCTGGGTCTTCCTTTCCTGTGGCAGTCCTCATGAGAGCCAGATTCATCATAGAGCTTGATGGTTTTTGCGACTGCACTTGAAGAACCTTTTAAAGTTCTTGACATTTTCCAGGAATAGACTGATCTTCATGTCTTAAAGTAATGATGGACTGTCGTTTCTCTTAGCTTATTTGAGCTGTCCCTGTCATAATATGAACTTGGTCTTTTACCAAATAGGGCTATCTTATGTATACCCCCCTACCTTGTCACAACACAACTGATTGGCTCAAACGCATTAAGGAAAGGAATTCCACAAAGTAACTTTTATAAGGTACACCTGTTATTTGAAATGCATTCCAGGTGACTACCTCATGAAGCTGGTTGAGAGAATGCCAGGAGTGTGCAAAGCTGTCATCAAGGCAAAGGGTGGCTACTCTGAAGAATCTCAAATGTAAAATATTTTATGGTTCCATATGTGTTATTTCATAGTTTTGATGTCTTCACTATTATTCTACAATGTAGAAAATAATTCAAATAAAATAAAATAAACTAGATTTTTTTTCTTTATTTCACCTTTATTTAACCAGGTAGGCTAGTTGAAAACAAGTTCTCATTTGCAATTGCGACCTGGCCAAGATAAGGCAAAGCAGTTCGACATATACAACAACACAGAGTTACACATGGAATAAACAAACATACAGTCAATAATACAGTAGAAAAAGTCTATACACAGTATGTGCAACTGGGGTAGGATAAGGGAGGTAAGGCAATAAATAGCCCATGGTGGCGAAATAATTACAATATAGCAATTAAACACTGGAATGGTAGATGTGCAGAATATATATATATATATAAAATATATATATATATATATATACATATATATACACACACACACACAATATATACACACACACACACACACACACACACACACACACACACACATACATACAAATGTGCAAGTAGAGATACTGGGGTGCAAAAGAGCAAGATAAATAAATATGAGTAGGTGTTCTAAAACTTCTAACCGGTAGAACCATTTAACCATTTAGAATACATTTCAAAGATAAGAAAGATCTTAGCTGAGAATGAATAAAGGATTCAAATATTTTAGCGGTTAACTGTATGGGTAAAAGGCAACATTGAGATGACCTCTTCATTGACCTGTCAAGGGCTTTCGATACAGTTGATCACTCACTGCTAATTCAGAGGCTTTCCTCAATTGGCCTAGACCAGTAACTGTAGCTATTTAAAAAAAATGACTTGACAGATAGAACTCAATGTGTATCTACTGATGGTGTTGAATCAGGTTTCCTGGATGTTAAAAAAGGTGTCCCGCAGCGGTCAATTTTGGGTCCTGTACTTTTTACTGTTTACCTTAAATTGCAACCTGATATGCCAATGATACTGTTGTGTACTCTAATGCCCCCACAGTTGAGCAGGCTCTATTTGAACTACAGTCTGCCATCATTGTATTATAGAAAAACTTTATTGATCTGAAATGAGTACCGAATGCAGGTAAAACTAAGTATACGTTGTTCTCTAGAGCGCATGATCTAAGCATGTGTACTTTTGGATGGTGTCCATATTGATCGTGTCCCTGCTTACAAATGTCTGTGCATCTGAATAGATGAAAAGCTATCTTTTAAAAAGCACATTGCCAAGTTAGTTAAGAAGCTGAGAATAAAAATGAGCTTCTTCGATAGAAGAAGTTGCTGCCTCTCGCTAAGGAGTAGAAAACGGATTATTCAGTCCACGTTCCTATCAGCCCTAGACTATGGCAGCATCCTCTATACTAGGAACACAGCGGCCACGTCACTAAAGCCATTAGATGCAGTTTGTCGTAGCACATTAATTATGGCCAACAATTGCAGGACTCATCACTGCATTCTCTACCAGAAAGTTGGTCGGCCCTCTTTTATGCCACGTAGGTTGATAGATTGCTATGTTTTCATTCATAAAGCTATTTAACAATAAGTCCCACTGTACCCAATTTCTTTACTCAACTTTAGACATACGAGTTACCACACTGGGTCTCAGGGATGGCTAACTGGAAATTCCTTGGTTCGCTGAGTTATGTAAATCAGTTATGTAAATCAGCTGCATACCATCATACCACCCTGCAAACCACTGCTGGCTTGCTTCTGAAGCCAAGCAGGGTTGGTACTGGTCAGTTCCTGGATGGGAGACCAGATGCTGCTGGAAGTGGTGTTGGAGGGCCAGTAGGAGGCACTCTTTCCTCTGGTCTAAAAAAATATCCCAATGGCCCAGGGCAGTGATTGGTGTAGGGTGCCGTCTTTCAGATGGAACGTTAAACGGGTGTCCTGACTCTCTGAGGTCATTAAAGATCCCATGGCACTTATCATAGGGGTGTTAACCCCGGTGTCCTGGCTAAATTTCCAATCTGGCCCTCAAACCATCACGGTCACCTAATAATCCCCAATTTACAATTGGCTCATTCACCCCCCCCCCCCCCCCCCCCTGTAACTATTCCCCAGGTCGTTGCTGCAAATGAGAACGTGTTCTCAGTCAACTTACCTGGTAAAATAAAAGTATAGTTTTGTTGAACAGTATTCCAAATGTTCTTAAATGTGTTGTGTTGGTGCCTCTAGCACAATTCAGAGAGCTGATTGAGGACCTTAGTACAACTGAATGTGTTTATTTTTTATGACCGTGTTTTTCTTTCTGCTTGTTTTTTTAAAGTTTATATGTTGATGTGTGTATTTTCTGTCATTTGTGCAATTCAGGGCTCATCTGTAAAAGAGAGCTTGGTCTCAATATGACTTCCTGATCAAATAAAGGTTAAATTAAATCAAACTAACCGATATTATCTCATAGAACAAAACATATAAGATCTCCTAAACCTGTGTTAACCTCAGACCTTATTTTCTGCATTTCTCCCCAAACAAACAAAGGTTTTCTAAATTGTATTCCTGAATTGTAACTTACTTCTTGTTGTTTACAATATCCCCATCGCTGTCAGAATCAGAGGACACGCCATAGCCGACGAGAGAATTCATGTCAACTTGCTGCTTAGCCTTTGCGTTAACAGGCTAACGCAACGTTAGCTAGTAGCTATATTTGTCTCTCTCTTCGTCCTTGTTTCGCCTTAATCCAGTCACAAATTGCGGTCTGCGTTTTATGTTTGATTGAACTGGCAGTTATAATCCGTATGAAGATGTTTGTTGCTCAATACATTTATGAATTGTTGTATTTCTATTGTTGGTGTAGCTACAATTTGCTAATCCAAAAGAAAGTGTCCGCAACAATAAAAAAGTACTTCTGGGTCACGGAATTTCGAAAATATTCCAAATAAATAAAAGTTTCCCACGTAATAGTATAAAAGAGCCCGTAACCTGTATTTATTCATGATATATGGGCAATAATTGTCTAAACAATAATTAACAATAACTCATGTGTTCATAATTAAGTGATATTTGCATTTCATTTGTGTTTTAAAACAATGCAACACTGTATATGAAATACATATTGGTTTATAGAGAACTATTCTACGTGCCGAAGTAAAAGTGGGATTGGGACTCTTCACTGGTATCTGTAGAATCTATATTTGGGTCTATATGCCCAGCCACACGTTCTACTCTACCCACACCATTGGTTCCAATGCAATACACTATAGGCCTATAAATTACATATTGGCTTATAGAGTGAAAACTATTATTAAAAGTGAGGCAGTATCCTAGTAAAATCATATTGCTATAGGTTTATGTTACCCCAAATATGCTATGCCTTCCAACAATTTTCTTAAACCCACCTTGGTCGCAATCAATCAAAAGCTGTTTTATGTATTTTTATTATTATTATTTATTTATTTTTTAAATCAAAAGGTTTGCCTCTTGGACTTGGGTTTTGGACTGATTCATGGATCATATAGGCGATACCGGAGCATTGGGTCTCGGACCAACAGGCTCCGAGACAGCTTCTATCCCCAAGCACTGATACTTTTGAACAGCCAATAACTCCAGGCACTGAGACTTTTGAAAAACTAGGCAATGGCTGCCCAGCCTGACCCACTGTCTATCTCTACTGACTACTTGCCACTCACGGGTCTCTACCCACACAGTCACATACGCCTACACTGACACTCCTGCACACACACTGACACCAGCACACATATAAACACACACACATGCACACTCATCACCACGCACGCACACACCCACACAACACTAAATGGATGTGTACCTTGATCTTATAAAATCTCATTTGGAGGATCACGTTGTGTTGATGTGCCGGCAGTCACAGAATTTCTGTTCTGAGGGAATAATGTTCTGCTTAAGGTACCTAGAATATCACGCAATTGGTGGTGTTTACATTTTTTAAATAATACCTGTACATTTGATAGCACATTGGATGGCCATAGCTATAAACATGAAAAAGAAAGTAATGTGATTGCAATAGTATTACAATGAGTGTTAAAATAATGGACTCCATAAAGCAGTATGAGAAGGAACTGGAGGACATTCTCCACTCACTACAGAAATGTCTCTACAGTATTTGGCATTACATGGCAAGGTTGTGGACATTATTCTGAAATATGAATGTTCTAATCATTGTGGGAATTTCAAAGCTCAGGTAGATGGTAATAAATGGGACTTGGTGCTTTTCAAGGACCCAAAGTCACTTCACAATTATAGAAATGAAAAGAAAAAGAACAAAGTAGGAGTCAAAACAAAACATCAGACTATACAAAACATGAATAAAGACAGGGGTGGGCTCAAAGAAGGCAAATAGTGATGTATGGGGAGGGTAGGGTTGGGATTTGGATACGAACCCGGTTTAGGGTAAGGGGCGGGATTGGGGTTAGGATACAAACCCGGTTTAGGGTAAAGGGTAGGTTAAGGGTTTGGTCTAGGTGCTGCTCCGTATGGTGAAGAGAGGAGTAGATGGAAGTTGTTGTGTGTGTGTGTGTGTGTGTGTGCTCACTTAAGCAGTCCTATTTGGAGATAAAATCAATGAATTCATTCACAACAACATGAGATTTTGTAGGAATTATCAGAAAAAAAATATAATTGCGTTAAATGTTATGTAAGTATGTGTATATATTAGGTTCATTGAATATAATGGTGACAACAGGCACTGAGACTTTTGAACAGCTAGAAAATAGCTGGCCATCCTCACCCACGGTCTATCTGCACTGACAATCTGCACTATATGCCACTCACGGGTCTCTACCCACACACTCACACATGCATGTACTGACTCTCCTGCACACACACTGACACCGACACACATAGACATACACACTCATCACCATGCATGCACACACCAGCACACCCACCACTAAAGCCTGTATTTATCTTTGATCGATTAGAAATATTTTGAGGAAGTGTTATGGCTATGTTATTGCTACGTCGTCTCAAGAGGGACAAACCGTAATATTGCCATTTTTCTTCTCGTTTTACAAACAAATGTCTTTTTAAGGGAATACGCGAGGCACAGACGTTCGCTTTGCCTAGCCGAGTTCTGATAGAAGCAAACCGAACCTAGTATGAGGGTGCCTTTATACTGCTGCTATGTTGATGTGTTATTATTTATCCTGCTACCAGTCACTTTCTCCTTACCCCTGCCTACGTGTACATATCTACCTTAACCACTCCAGTGTCCCTGGTACTGACCCTGTATATAGCTTATTTTCTCGTGTTTTTCTTATTTCTCGTGTGTTTTAAAGAAAATCGACATTTTTGGGAAAGAGCTAGCAAGTCAGCACTTCACTTTACGTGTGCACGTGACAAAACTTGAAACGAATTTCAAAGTTGTAACTGTTGATGATCAATTGTATTAGTTCATGTCAATGTGATATTTCTTATGAATAAAGTATACTTTTTTTTGGACCAAATTGACTTGCATCTCTCTTGACTTTTTGAATAAACATATTGTATGTTGTATTTCTTCTAAAGTGTAACCCCAGAAGGAAGATTAAGATATGTGTCTTTTACATTATAAGGTATGACAGTTTACTGTATGCGTCCTATGTCATAGTGTTATATTTGAACTGTATAGTGTCCAGGCACCCCATTTTAAGCTGTTTGATCACAGTAAAAGTCCAGCAACACTTTTTATGATTTAGCTTTTTGGAAGTAAACGTAAACTAGACTGGAAGTAAACGTTTTCCTCTACAGTCCAATATGTATTCCCATATATAGTGAATTGCTATGTTCTGTTGCATGGGTAAATAGTCACAAGTTTAGATTTTTCTCTGATGTAGTTATACATAAGAAACGTAATGTTATTAACGGATTGATTTTGTCTCATACACATAGCGTTTTACTGCAGACTTTGATTTTGAAGGTAAAATCGAAACACCGGAAGTCAATGTTGTTGTTGGTACGCTAAAGTTGCTGCCGTGACGCTAATAAGGAAAGCGCATGTATGAGTCAAAATGGCTTCACTGTTTGAAGTGGACACTATGCCACCCTGAGTATCGGAGTGGTATTTCACTTTGGAACATACCTGAATGTTGCCAATCTAGACCAAAAATATATATTGACATTTTGGAAGAAAAACGTCTGACATTTTTGTTAATACATTTAATCCTCTAAAATTCCAATTGAACTGGTTTAGCGTGATTTTAGCTTTTGAATTACACAGAAATAGTACACCTCATATATAGCTCAAGGTGTTATATTTCACGCCCAAGGCTTCAATATAATATAATGTTGATTTCACACTGGTCCTAACAAAATGACATAATCAACTGTTACATTATTCTAAACTATTTATCGTCTTTCATTTAAAAGTTATTTGTTTGTTTCTGGCTGTAGGCTATTAATGCCAACGCATTTTAGATGTTTACAGACATACCACACCAACCCTTTTTAGCCCTCGTAATTTCTCTAATAATTTAGTATATACAACAGGCTCCCTCTATCCCCCGCGATCTACAACAATGTTACTAATCCCGAAAGTGCAACAGTATAGAAAATTTATGGAAATGTAAAAAAAAACATGCACTCAACTGTTTAGAAATGTTGCTATTTTCTAGGCATATGCATATTAGCCTATGATTTGGTTATAACCCCATTTTCCGGTTATTGACAAGCAATAACTATAGAGCCACACAATAACCTAATAATAAAACTATACTTGATCATCAAATCAGCTGATTTATTATTTTTTTTATGCAGTAAACTGCTGCTTTGAGGACCTTCCCCTGATATAGCCTATACCACAATGATGTGCTAGTAGGAACTAGGAAAATCGGAAATGTCATACTTGCTACCTGGTAGAACGCAATTAGCAAGTCTGACATTTCCGACTTTCCTAGTAACGACTAGAAAATCAACACATCACTAGTCCTGGTGAATGGATTCGTAATTCTGTCAAGCTAATTCGTTTAAACTCTTCATGTATAAATAATAGTTCACCAACGTGCGACTCCTCCCATTCACACGCCTCCGCTTTAGTTCTCCCGTTAAATTCCACATGCCTGCCTGACATAAACCACCCAAGGGAAGGGGAGGAGTGGCACTAGACAAGGACATTAATACTGTAACATAGTAACACAAGGGGGTAAAGTTGTGGAAGTTAGGGAAGGAATTAGTTTTCAGAAAGGTCATTAATTAAGTGGCTTGGTTACAGCGTGAGGAAAGGCCGAGACGCGCTTCCTGTTGGCTGTCTATCTTTAAGGAATATGAAACAGGAAAACTAGTAGACATAAGAGAAGGTAAAAAAAAACAAAAAAAAAACTTAACGCTATCCGGTGCCTGTCTGTTGCTTCTTTACTGAATATGTCAGGGACACGGACAAGAAGAGGGACTCTTTCGGAACAGTCTCGAACTGCGAGGGCAGCTGCTGTTGCTGAGCAGTTGCACCATGAATGCACCCTCTTATTGGAACTGTATGTAAGTATGTATTCGAGTGCAGCCTAGAGTGGGTGAAGTCTGGACAGGCTAATGCATTTTGCTTTGCAATTATTAACCTGTTATTAGGCCTACTGGTTACTTGACAAAACATGTAATTTGGCCAGTATTCAAGCCTATGCAAGGGATATGGAAGACTGGGATATGGAAATGTGTTGATGCATGGACATGTATTGATTGGTTGTGTGTGTGTGTGTGTGTGTGTGTGGCATCCGATCCAGGACTGGTGGTCCAGGAGTGTAGCTAGATAGGGAGGGGGAGTGAATATGTGAATAGTCATGCACGCCCCATATAAAAACAATGACAGAGGTAGGCGATTTTCTGGCGCACGGGTCGATGTCCGGACATGCACGTTTTTCCATGTGCATCGCTTTTTCACTCAATGAATGACACTATGTGAATGATGGGGTGCAAATGATCACAGTATTCTTCATTTCCCGCCAAATAGCCAGATAAATCCACCTCCAATGCGCACACACCTCAACCTGCGGACTCGGGCTCTTTGCTGGGAGGAAGGGAAGAGGTTACGAATGTAACCGTTATCTATCACCCAACTAACTATAAGACAATGCTTTTGAATCACCACCCCAATAGCCTATTAGGCAATAAGGTCTCTACTAAGGTAATAGTAAAAAAAAAAAAAAAAAAACGTGTGATAAGGTTATAGTAAAAAAAAAGACGTGTGAAACTATATATGTTTTTTTTTTACCGAAGTAAAATATTGAACAACCCCGTTTGAAAAACTACAACTTTACTGAAATTATTATCTTTGACACCAAGACTAACTAAAATAAAAACCTTAATGAATTATGTTCAGTTAAAAAATAAAAAAATGGGGGCAAAAATCAAATGGGGGTTTCAATCTTTTTTTTTACAGTGGTTTCAAGCTTTTGAATCTGATGGTTCACATTGAGATTGACTTTATAACTGAAAGGTAGACTCAGCGAGATGACATTGCCACAAACAGCACCATATTGGGCGTGTTTGAGTTGTAAGGCTAAAGCATCCGACAGTAGATGCAAGTCGAGGAATAAGGCAGGGGAGGTGCATCTGCGACAAATGAAAATAGGACATTAATGTGTTTTTCCAACAGCAAGGCTCAAATCAACATGACAGTGTTGCCATTGATTATAAAATGTTTTCTTTATAATTTTGAAATAAACATGTATCTAAACCCCATATCACACAAACTGAAATCATAATATAATATTGTGTGTGTACACATTGTACAATAAAGTAGAGAGTGAGAGAGCCTCAAATATCACATTTATTTTATATATCCACTGTACACAGAAATCATGGCAAATTGGTTCTTGTTTTTGGTCACATGGGTCAAACAAGAACACCCTAATGATTGGTTGACAATAGAGCCTTCACAATGCAGGAGGTGACTACAGGATGAAGTTGGTGAAGAGCAACTGCAGTCAAAACTTCATGCCCTTTGATCACATGATTTTTGTAAAGTTCATGCAGTCGACAGGTAGGCGCAAGTCAGACAACTTTTAACCCCAGAATGCAGCACAATTTGAAAGGTGGTGACCAACGATTGTCACCAACTTGACAAAAATGATCAGCTCGAACGTGCCCACTGAGATGAGCATGATGCAAGACTTTGCTCATACACAGTCACACATCATATTTGCGCTACAACCAAAACAGCAGAGAAGTTTAGCCTCGCGCTTCAACGCTCCTGATTGTTGCAAAAATGTTCCCACTACTACTGTTCCCTTCGTGCATCTACGTCATCTCGCTGAGTCTACCTTTAAACCTAACCTAACCTATGACCTGACCCATCACCTTAGGGCATTTCCATTTTAACGGACCCATGAACACCAACATGTAAAGTTCATGGGAGCATGTCAAATTGGGTGTCAAATGAAAGCTACGAGTCAATATTTGTTAGAAATTAAGGCATATGTACATTTTTCAACCATTTTCCATCCTAAAAATTAGGAATAAGCAAAGGCTTTTATTTCTGGTCAAACAGATGGAAAAGGGGTCTTAGACAGCATCTTAAAAAGATAGAGATACACCAAAACACAACACTGCAGAAGTAAAGACCCCTCCCAACTAATATCAACACTTTTCTATTTAGTTTTGGAGAAATTATTTTGGTAAGTTTAAGAAACATTGTCGTGTGCCTTGTAATTCCATTACCAAAACCACATATCTTGAAGATATTTTCTAATTTCTCTCCCTCATGAGGAGGGAGGATAGTGAAAGTTCACAGAAGAAACATGTAAAGGTAGACCTATCAATTCATTATAGTTTTCTTATTGATATCAAGTTTGTTCATGAATTATTAGTTGATTAAAAATTATAGTTCTGTTACCAAATTGTAGTAATGGAATTACTGCAATTGAAATGGCGACAATGGAATATCAGAGTAGTCACAAGCCACAGTTGGGTCACCTGCTACTGTCCTCCCTTCCACTGGTATACTGCTATGTTTAGCTCATAACTGTTTTTTTTTCTCCCCCTTTTCTGTCATCTGGTGGTCAAAGCAAGACTGGACAACCCCTCCCTCTCACGCTTCCTCTCTGCTGCTCTCTGTCTCTGCCTCTCTCTCTCAATCCAATTCAATTCAAGGGGCTTTATTGGCATGGGAAACATATGTTAACATTGCCAAAGCAAGTGAAGTAGATAATAAACAAAAGTGAAATAAACAATAAAAATTAACAGTAAACATTACACACACAGAAGTTCCAAAAGAATAAAGACATTTAAAATGTCATATCATGTATATATACAGTGTTGCAACGATGTGCAAATGGTTAAAGTACAAAAGGGACAATAAATAAACATGAATATGGGTTGTATTTAAAATGGTGTTTGTTCTTCACTGGTTGCCCTTTTCTTGTGGCAACAGGTCACAAATCTTGCTGCTGTGATGGCACACTGTGGTATCTCTCTCTCTCCAGTTAATGTCACTCTCCTGAGACCTACCATGACACCTACCCCCTACCCTCTTTCCATTTACAGTAACAAGTATCCTCATCCACTGAGCACCCACCAACACCGGACTTCCATGGCTGGACCAAATCTGAACCAATCATAGACGTCTATGTTTCACAAGTTTGGACATCACAGTACAGTAGAGTACACTAGAGTAGAGTACAGTATAATGTTCAGTATTGTGCTGAACATATGTACTGTACTGAACTCTAATGTGCTGTACTGTGATTTTCAAATTTGTGAAACATAGACATCTATGATTGGTTCAGATTTTTTTTTTGGGGGGGGTGGGGGGCTCATTACAATAATAGCCAGTGTGTAGAACAATAACCAAATATGCAAAATAAGAATATTGCATATTTCTACCTTTGTAACTATTCAGGATACATCACCATGAAGGGAATGATATTCATATGCATAATTATGCCTTTCTGTAAACACCACAGATCAGGGACCCATGATGTAATTCTGTTACCGGAGGTAAATTTATTTCACGTACTGTAGTTCCAAAATATATGTTTTTTCAAACTCAAAAGTGTCATGTCGTAGCTGACACCCCATTATTTCTGCAGAAATATTTTCAACTTAATATTAAACTATAGTTTTTGGATAATGTGCTTAAACATCCGAGGGACACTTTATTGTAATTCTGTTACCAAACTTTGCATCTGCACAGTTCTTCCAGTAAATGTGATTTTGTGAACTTTTCTGTGTAAATTGTTCAAACTAGTCCTTGTGCATAGAATCAAATGGTTTGTTCAACTTTGAAATCAATGGCTTTGGTTTGGCATACATTTTTAAGAGAAAAATCAGAGTCAAAGCGTAATTACGTAACCATGGAATTGGCCCTTATGCATTACTTCCCCACAGTGCAAGAAGTGACATCCCAAAAAACACAAAACTATACAACACATACATGTCTTCTAGCCTCCCACACATAGGGCTTCTTTCTGTCCCTAACACTGAACTGAAAGTAAATAACATAAAAAAGAAATAGAAATGTTTTTATATTTTACTCAACATATACAGTGGGGCAAAAAAGTATTTAGTCAGCCACCAATTGTGCAAGTTCTCCCACTTAAAAATATGAGCGAGGCCTGTAATTTTCATCATAGGTACACTTCAACTATTACAGACAAAATGAGAAGAAAAAAAATCCAGAAAATCACATTGTAGGATTTTTAATGAATTTATTTGCAAATTATGGTGGAAAATAAGTATTTGGTCACCTACAAACAAGCAAGATTTCTGGCTCTCACAGACCTGTAACTTCTTCTTTAAGAGGCTCCTCTGTCCTCCACTCGTTACCTGTATTAATGGCACCTGTTTGAACTTGTTATCAGTATAAAAGACACCTGTCCACAACCTCAAACAGTCACACTCCATTATGGCCAAGACCAAAGAGCTGTCAAAGGACACCAGAAACAAAATTGCAGACCTGCACCAGGCTGGGAAGACTGAATCTGCAATAGATAAGCAGCTTGGTTTGAAGAAATCAACTGTGGGAGCAATTATTAGGAAATGGAAGACATACGAGACCACTGATAATCTCCCTCGATCTGGGGCTCCACGCAAGATCTCACACCGTGGGGTCAAAATGATCACAAGAACGGTGAGCAAAAATCCCAGAACCACACGGGGGGACCTACTGAATGACCTGCAGAGAGCTGGGACCAAAGTAGCAAAGCCTACCATCAGCAAGGATATTGAAGATGAAACGTGGCTGGGTCTTTCAGCATGACAATGATCCCAAACACACCGCCTGGGCAATGAAGGAGTGGCTTCATAAGAAGCATTTCAAGGTCCTGGAGTGGCCTAGCCAGTCTCCAGATCTCAACCCCATAGAAAATCTTTGGAGGGAGTTGAAAGTCCGTGTTGCCCAGCAACAGCCCCAAATCATCACTGCTCTAGAGGAGATCTGCATGGAGGAATGGGCCAAAATACCAGCAACAGTGTGTGAAAACCTTGTGAAGACTTACAGAAAACGTTTGACCTCGGTCATTGCCAACAAAGGGTATATAACAAAGTATTGAGATAAACTTTTGTTATTGACCAAATACCTATTTTCCACCATAATTTGCAAATCAATTCATAAAAAGTCCTACAATGTGAATTTCTGGATTTTTTTCTTCTCATTTTGTCTGGCATAGTTGAAGTGTACCTATGATAAATTACAGGCCTCTCTCATCTTTTTAAGTGGGATAACTTGCACAATTGGTGGCTGACTAAATACTTGTTTGCCCCACTGTATACATTTGCAGTTTATGTGCATTTATTCACGATACAACCCACAAATATACTAATGATTTTCAACTTATCGATCACCACACAGTCATTACTCGTAATAATGTATTGTAATAGATCATGACAGTGAAGAGCTTGCTGTCTCTGGTTTGCTGTACCTTTGCCTCTCCCTCTAGACAGGCCTATACAATATAGGCCTATCCCTCAAAGTTCATAGCTCACTCCACTGCTTCCTCTCTAGCTGCCTATTACAAACCTATATACACATTTACATTTACTTGACCATTGTTCTTGCATAAGCAGAGCTGCCTGATCAATGTTACACGGTAATCATTCTAACGCACAGGCACAGAATCATTTTCACGGTGGTCAGAATGTTAGCACCTTGGTATAATGTCGTGACCGGGGGCCAGGTACTCAATGGAGTCACAGCTCTCTCACTATACTCTGATCTAGATGCAATATAATATAATAACTTCCAACCCCACTCTCTCTCTCTCGCTCTCTCTCTCTCACACACACACACACACACACACACACACACACACACACACACACACACACACTCGACACCTATGATGTCACACATCCTGCCTGTAAGTCCCCCTGGAGTGAAGTTGGGGAATGTTGGTTCTGGTAGTTGAACCAGCTATCCAGTTGAACCACTAACCTCTGTTCCAATGGGGCCAGGGCGGATGTTATCCAAACCACAATAGGGTTCAAACATTTGCCAGTTGTTGCTCATCAGGGAAAATTGCTAGATTACCATTGGAAAATGCGCAAACAGGCTCTTTACTGCCACAGTCCTTTAGGTCAGCTCTTCTGTACTTCGTCGACCATTGCACAAGCAGTTTGGTTTAAATGCTAACTCGGAATGAGTGACTTATGCATATATACATTTCTCATGGCCACAGCTTCCATTTACTACGGTGTCCATATTCTGACAACCTCAGCCTCCGGAGCAGTTAAACGTGGTGTCCATGGTGGCTGTCATGGAAACGTACTTTTAAACGCTGCTAATGTGTTTTTTCTTTACACTCCTATCGTCCTCTTCTTCCTCTCCACCTCCACACTCCTCCTCACTCCCCACTTCAGAGAAAAAAGGAGACGTTCGCCGAGGAACTCACCAGCGGCGGGGAGCGCCTGGTGACCGTGCCACCACTTTCCTCCCAGCTCTCGCCGAATGACATGTTGTGGCGCCTCTACTCCGCCCTGCAACAGTGCCGGAACCTCCTGGAGCATGCCATTGGCCGGGAAGAGGGGGTGGGAAACGACAGGAACAGGACCGAATACGAGAGCCAGAAGAAAACCGTGAGGGACCGGCTGGGGCACCTGCTAGAGAGCACACGGCTCCTCCTGGCGGACGGAGCTGGAACTGCAGCCTTCACTCCTGATCCGAACAATACTGAGGTACAGAATTACCGGTGTATGGTAAAGTTGCCCCTAGACACTGATCTGGGGTCAGTTTTGAATTTGCCCCACTAATGGTTAATATACAGTACCTACTGGAAACCCTCAGTAGACCCAGCAGGCCTCATTTCAATACTTGTAAAATAACTGTAAAATCCTACTTGGAAGTCATCCTTGATCTGACATAGCTGGTGTGGTGAACATAATGTAGTGTAAACCCTGATGAAGGCTATGGGACAAAACATGTTGGTTTTAACAATAACAAGGCATTTTATCAACTGACACTCTTCCAAGAGTTGCTGAATTTCCTCTTCACTTCCTCAATTCATGTACCTTGGTTGGAGAGCGAGGTAGCGGCAATATTAATTTCCCTTTTTAGTGTTAAACCAGGGCCACGTATAGACGACAGATAAGACTGGTGGAAACATTTTGCTTTCAGATATCCCTAATATTTCAGATCAGTGATGAGTTCAAGGAGGAGAGGAAGAAATTAGGCTTTTGTGATAAGCTTATAAAACTGTTTATGTAAGGACTGTCCTTTCTAGTATAAACAAACCGATTATATTACATAGTTTATTAATCATAGATTGTTATTCATTATTTATATACGGTTAGGACAAATCAGTTGTTTACATGTACTGTATAAATGCAGTGGGGTCCGAAATGATTGACACCCTTAATAAAGATGAGCAATAATGGCTGTATAAAATAAGTAATTCGAACACTGAGCTATATTGTATGCTCCACAAAATTGGGAAATTATATTATTTTATACTAATACAATTGCTTAGAAAAATACATTTTGTTTAACAAGTTTTTAAAAATTCTCTCAAAAAGGGGTCAAAATTATTTACACCCCTTTTTCAATACCTTTCAATACCTCACCTTATGACGATAACACCACTTAACCTTTTTCAAACATTTTTTTAAAAAGAGTATGAGCTGGAGAACACATTGGGAGGGATCTTAGACCATACCTCCATACAGAATCCTTCCAGATCTTTTTCCTTTGTGTGCTCTTACGGATTGACCCATTCAATTCAAACCACAAATCTTCACCACAGGTTTTCAATGGGTTTCAAATCCTGAGACTGAGATGGCCATTGCAAAATGTGGATTTTATGGCTAATTAACCAATTCCTTGTGGATTTTCAATTCAAATCACATTTTATTTGCCACATATGCCGAATACAACAGGAGTAGGTAGACCTTACCGTAAAATGCTTACTTACAAGCCCAATGATGCAGTTTCAAGAAAAATAAGAGTTAAGAAATGATTTACTAAATTTAAAAAAAAGAAATAAAAAAAGAGTAACAATAAAATAACAATAACGAGGCTATATAGAGGGAGTACCGGTACCGAGTCAATGTGATTTTGATGTGTGCTTGGGGTTATTGTCTTCCTGGAAAATCTACTTGCAGCACTGGTGTGCGTGGCCAAAGACCTATAATGCCTTGCGAAAGTATTCGGCCCCCTTGAACTTTGCGACCTTTTGCCACATTTCGGGCTTCAAACATAAAGATATAAAACTGTATTTTTTTTGTGAAGAATCAACAACAAGTGGGACACAATCATGAAGTGGAACGACATTTATTGGATATTTCAAACTTTTTTAACAAATCAAAAACTGAAAAATTGGGCGTGCAAAATTATTCAGCCCCTTTACTTTCAGTGCAGCAAACTCTCTCCAGAAGTTCAAGTGAGGATCTCTGAATGATCCAATGTTGACCTAAATGACTAATGATGATAAATACAATCCACCTTTGTGTAATCAAGTCTCCGTATAAATGCACCTGCACTGTGATAGTCTCAGAGGTCCGTTAAAAGCGCAGAGCTGAACACACCATCCCCACTGTCAAACATGGTGGTGGCAGCATCATGGTTTGGGCCTGCTTTTCTTCAGCAGGGACAGGGAAGATGGTTAAAATTGATGGGAAGATGGATGGAGCCAAATACAGGACCATTCTGGAAGAAAACCTGATGGAGTCTGCAAAAGACCTGAGACTGGGACGAAGATTTGTCTTCCAACAAGACAATGATCCAAAACATAAAGCAAAATCTACAATGGAATGGTTCAAAAATAAACATATCCAGGTGTTAGAATGGCCAAGTCAAAGTCCAGACCTGAATCCAATCGAGAATCTGTGGAAAGAACTGAAAACTGCTGTTCACAAATGCTCTCCATCCAACCTCACTGAGCTCGAGCTGTTTTGCAAGGAGGAATGGGAAAAAATGTCAGTCTCTCGATGTGCAAAACTGATGGAGACATACCCCAAGCGACTTACAGCTGTAATCGCAGCAAAAGGTGGCGCTACAAAGTATTAACTTAAGGGGGCTGAATAATTTTGCACGCTCAATTTTTCAGTTTTTGATTTGTTAAAAAAGTTTGAAATATCCAATAAATGTCGTTCCACTTCATGATTGTGTCCCACTTGTTGTTGATTCTTCACAAAAAAATACAGTTTTATATCTTTATGTTTGAAGCCTGAAATGTGGCAAAAGGTCGCAAAGTTCAAGGGGGCTGAATACTTTCGCAAGGCACTGTAATTCTCATGTAATCTGAGCAAAGCACCTGCGCTCTAATCCAAGTGGCAATTTGTTGGACATTTGAAGAGCTCTTTGGCCACGCACACCAGTGATGGGGTTGGCATCGAAATGAGAATGCATGAGCAGAAAATAATCCCATACCTACTGTAAAATATGGTTGTGTATCTTAGATGTTCTGAGGCTATTTTGCTTCCACTGGTCCTGGGATCCTTGTTAAGGTCAACGGCATCATGATCTTTACCCAGTACCAAGGCATTTTAGCCAAAAACTTGGTTCCCTCTGCCAGGAGGCTGAAACTTTGCCGCAAGTGGATCTTCCAGCAAGAAAATAACCCCAAGTGCACATCAAAAACCACAAATAAATTGTTAAATTGGCCATAAAATCAACATTATTCTAATGGCCAGCTCAGTCTCCGGACCTTAGCTTCTAAGGTGCAGGGTTGAGTAACCGGGTGGTAGCTGGCTAGTGATGGCTATTTAACAGTTTGATGGCCTTGAGATAGAAGCTGTTTTTTTCAGTCTCTCTGTCCCAGCTTTGATGCACCTGTACTGACTTGAACGTCTGGATGATAGCGGTGTGAACAGGCTGTGGCTCAGGTGGTTGATGTTCTTGATGATTGTTTTGGCCTTTCTGTGACATCGGGTGCTGTAGGTGTCCTGGAGGGCAGGCAGTATGCCACCGGTGATGCGTTGGGAAGACTGCACCACCCTCTGGAGAGCCCTGTGGTTGCGGGCGGTGCAGTTGCCGTACCAGGTGGTGGCGCCTTCTTCACCACACTGGACCATTTCAGATTGTCAGTGATGTGTACGCCGAGGAACTTGAAGCTTTCCACCTTCTCCACTGCGGCCCCGTCGATGTGGATAGGGGCGTGCACCCTCTGCTGTTTCCAAGTCCATGATTAGCTCCTTCATTTTGTTGACGTTGAGGGAGAGGTTGTTTTCCTGGCACCGCTCCACCAGGGCCCTCACCTCCTCCCTGTCGGCTCTCACGTCATTGTTGGTAATCAGGCCTAATGCTGTTGTGTTTACTGAAAACCTAATGATTGAGTTGGAGGCTTGGGTGGTCATGCAGTCATGGATGAACAGGGTGTACAGGAGGGGGCTGAGCATGCACCCTTGTGGGGCCCCAGTGTTGAGGATCAGCGAAGTGGAGGTGTTGTTTCCTACCTTCACCATCTGGGGGCGGCCAGTCAGGAAGTCCATACCCAGTTGTTCAGGGCAGGGTTCAGACCCAAGCACTTAGCTTAATGATGAGCTTGGAGGGTACTATTGTTTTGATGGCTGAGCTATAGTCAATGAACAGAATTCTTACGTAAGTATTCCTCTTTTCCAGATGGAATAGGGCAGTGTGATGGCAATTGCAACGTCTGTAGATCTATTGGGGCGATAAGCAAATTGAAGTGGGCCTAGGGTGTCAGGTAAGGTAGAGGTGATATGATCACTAGCCTCTCAAAGCACTTCATGAGGATAGAAGTGAGTGCTACGGGGTGATAGTAATTTAGTTCAGTTACCTTTGCTTTCTTGGGTAGAGGACCAATAGTGGACATCTTGAAGCAAGTGGGGACATCAGACTGGGATAGGGAGAGATTGAATATGTCTGTAAACACTCCAGCCAGCTGGTCTGTGCATGCTCTGAGGATGCAGCTAGTGATGCTGTCTGGGCCAGCAGCCTTGCGAGAGTTAACACACTTAAATGTCTTACTCTTGTTGGCCATGGATAATGAGAACCCACAGTCCTTGGGAGCGGGCTGTGTTGGTGACACTATTCTCAAAGCGGGCGAAGGTGTTTAGCTTGTCCGGGAGCAAGACATTTGGTGTCCGTGACGTGCTGATTTTCCCTATGTAATCCGTGATTGTCTGTAGACCCTGCCACATATGTCTCATGTCTGAGAAGTTGAATTGCAACTCCACTTTGTCTCTCACTTTGTCTCTCTACTGTTTGACTGCCTTACGAAGGGAATAACTACACTGTTTGTATTCAACCATATTCCCAGTCACCTTGCCATGCTTAAATGCGGTGGTTCGAGCTTTCAGTTTTGTCCAAATGCTGCCATTTTTCCACGGTTTCTGGTTTGGGTAGGTTTTAATAGTCACAGTGGGAACAATATCCCCTATACACTTCCTGATGAACTCAGTCACCGCGTCCATCTATATGTCAATGTTATTCTCAGAGGCTACCCTGAACATATTCCAGTCCGCGTGATCAAAACAATCTTGAAGTACTTCCTGTTTGAGTTTCTGCCTATAGGAATGGAGGAGCAAAATGGAGTTGTGATCTGATTTGCCGAAGGGAGTGCGGGGGAGGGCCTTGTAGGCATTCCGAAAGGGGGATTAACATTTGTTTTACCAGAGTGAGTACTACTGTCAATGTGTTGATAGAACTTTGGTGGTGTTTTCCTCAAATTTGATTTGTTAAAATCCCCAAGTACTAGAAATGGGGCCTCAGGATATGTGGTTTCCAGTTTGAATAAAGTCCAGTGTAGTTCCTTGAGGGCCATTGGGGTATCGGCTTGAGGGGGAATATACACGTCTGTGACTATAACCAAAGAGAATTCTCATGGGAGGTTTACAGTCGGCATTTGATTGTGAGGTATTCTAGGTCGGGTGAACAAAAGGACTTGAGTTTCTGAATGTTATCACATTCACACGTGAGAAGTTAATCATGAAACATACACCACCACCCTTCTTCTTCCCAGAGAGTTCTTTATTCCTGTCTGTGCAATGTACTGAGAACCCAGCTGGCTGTATGGACGGAGACAGTATATCCCGAGAGAGCCATGATACCGTAAAACAGAGCATGTTACAGTTCCTGATGTCTCTCTGGAAGGAGATCCTCGCCCTGAGCTTGTCTACTTTATTGTCCAGAGACTGAACATTAGCAAGTAATATACTCACAAGCGGTGGATGGTGTGCACGCCTCCTGAGTCGGTTCTAGAAGTCCACTCCAAATACCTCTTCTCCGCCGGCGGCGTCTTGGAGCAGCCTCTGGGATAAGTTCAATTGCCCTGGGGGGTACGAACAAAGGATCCAATTCGGGAAAGTTGTATTCCTGGTCGTAGTGCTGGTGAGTTACCGCCGCTCTGATATCCAAAAGTTATTTCTGGCTGTATGTAATAACACAAAAAGCATTCTGGGCTAATAATGTAATGTAAAAAAATATATATATTACAAAGTTGTTTTGGAGCAAGAAGCAGAGCTGCCATGTCTGTCGGCGCCATCTTGCTATATCATTGAAAACCTGTGGTTTGAATAGAAGAGGGCAGTTTATAAGTGCAGACGAAGAATGTCAATGAGGAATGGTCTATGATCCCTATGTTTTTTCCAACTCATAAAACATTTTAGAAGAAGTTTCAGTGCTGTTATGGTCACAAGGTGAGGTAATGAGAACAGAGGTGTCAATCATTTTAACTCCTACCTTTTTGAAAATAAATATTACTTGATAAACAAAATCTGTCTCTGAGCAAATGTATTATTATAAATAATCTATTTTCCCATTTTTTTTAAAGATACAATATAGCTCAGTATTTTAATAATTTATTTTATACAGTCATGTTCTCTCATCTTTATTAAGGGTGTCAATAATTTCATACACCGCCGTATGTTCTAGTACAGTGTTTCCTAATCTATTCCTGAGGCACGCCCCGGGTTTGACCAGGTATTGATTAGTCCACCAGTCGAACCGGGTGTGCTAGAACAAAAATATACAACCCTCTGGATCTCCGGGGAACAGATTGGGAAACACTGTCCTAACACATCTCACTCTATCCCTCGCTCTCTCTCTCTTCCTCTCCCTCACTCTGTCTGCTCTCACTCTCTGTCTCTGACTGTCCCTCCCTGACCCTCTCTCTCTCCCCCTCCCTTTCTCTTCTTCTACACCCCCTCTCGTGAGTAGATAGATGGTCCGGTGAACGGCAGCCCGTTTGCGCTAAAGCTCTGGATCTACCGCATCTTCAACGAGCTGGAGCACTGGACGCTCGCCGCCTCCAAGACCCTGAAGGCCCTGCACCCCGACGGAGCCGCCCCCAAGGAGCGCAGAACGAGGGGGAGGGCAAGAGGGAGGAGGACCCGGAGATGAGATAGTAGAGATTGGG